>NC_141342.1:2797500-3135000 GCF_037954235.1 Aulostomus chinensis | reverse complement strand
AACCTCAAAAGGAGAAAAATGAAAAGTCAACAATATTTTTTTCCACAATTGTCTAGTACTTAAATATTCCCAGTAATGGAGAAACCTGAGCTCCAAAAAGACCATGAGGCTCTGACTTCCATCCATTTTCTTATGCATATTCCTGTTAATGGTTGCGGGGCTGGAGCCTATCCCAGCAGCCTTTGGGCGAGAGGCAGGGTTCACCCTGGACAGGTCGCAAGTCCATCACAGGGCCAACACATAGAGACAAACATACATTCACGCCTACGGTCAATTTAGAGTCTGGATTAACCTGGACCCCTCTTGATGTCTTTGGACTGTGGGAGGAAGCTGGAGTACCACAGAGAACCCACGTACGGGGAGAACAAGCAGACTCCACACGGAAAGATCCTGTGTCCGAGTCGGGACTTGAACCCCGAACCTTCTTGCTGTGAGGCAACTGTGCTAACCACTGCAGCACCGTGCCGCCAGACTCTTAGTCTTCCAAAATTTTTTTTTTTTTCAACACGGAGCTCATTTTTACCCCAACTTCCAAGTAAACTTGAATGTAGCGTTACAGTAATATTTTTCTTTGTCTTTTTCTTTTTTTCTTGTGGTCTTTTTTTTCGGACTAACTTAAATGACTCAGACTTGTTTGTGTTGCAGTGCATCCATGTGTGTGGAACAAGCTGAGTGCACGTGTTGGTGGAACATGAATAGTGGATTTAAGATCCAGTGAAGAAATATGCAAAAAAAAAGTTGCATATTTTTGTACTGTAATTAAGAGTTACATAGACACAGTACATATTCACTGAATGATAAATGTTCATATAAACTTGATTTTGGTTCAACATTGTTTGTCGTGTGTTTCTGTGCAAGGTGATGTTGATGATTTTAGTCAGGCAGGCGGCAACGGTGATGCAGTGGTCAGCACTGTTGCCCCAAACAAGAAGGTTCCAGGTTCAAGCCCTGGCTGGAGCACAGGGTCTCTCTGTGTGAAACCTAAGTATGACTGTGAGAGCCAATGGTTGTCTGTCTCTAAGTGTTGGCCCTGCAATAGACTGGTGACCTGTCCAGGGGGAAGGCTGCTGGGATAGGCTCCACCCCCCGTAACCCTTAACAGGATAAGTGGTAGAAAATGGATGGATTTTTGTAAGATGTGCCCCATTTTTGTTTTAATGCAAAATCTCCGGAACTTCAAATTTGACACAAACGTCCTGGATGGACAAAGGATGTCCTGAAAAGTTTGTCGAAGGTCACTGTCTCCACACATACGCACAATAGCTCGGGACTGTCTTGTGGAAATCTCCTCAAACATAGCATTGTCAGTGGTGGTCGCTGTGACAAAGCAAAACGCGGCATTTCTAGTTGTTTGATACATGACATACAGTGTGTGTTTTCTTTCAGGGAAGAAGCTGGGTTACACATTTGACAACAAGAACTTCCACAACGTGTCTCTGGGTCAGGGTCAGGAGGTTGTTGCCGAGCAAGCCCTCGACTTGGCAGCCAAGAACGGCCATTGGGTGATACTGCAGGTAGAAAATAACACACTGTACGGACACCAAAAATACCTTTAAAGTCATCACAGATACTCTCATTCACAGTGAGGATACCTTCTTTGTTGTAGTGGCAATATTTCATTTACTCGATTTGATCGTATTTATTGGGCGTCTACAGCTCAACTCTCATATCAGTTGCACTGATTTCATCCGCTACCAACATTCACTGTTAACCACAGCCACCTCACGCAAAACGGACCAAATAGAAAATGATTTACAACAAAAGATGACACACAGACGCAATCCCAAATAAAAAGCATCCCCAAAAAAAAGACACATTTTTCAGAATGAATACAGGGTCTATTTATGTCAAGTACTTGCTATTCATGAGTGGTTTGAGGTGGCATTTCCTTTATCTGAGCATGTTGTGAATGAAGTGTACTATCACATTGTTTTTCATTGCATTCTCACAGGGATGCTCCTCGCAGTTTCATTCGCACCGAAAAGTGAATTTAATTCTCAACAGAAATTTCCTCACTGGAAGGGCTGCGGCATTATACAGTACAATATCTGCAGCTGCGGTGTCTGTTCTCTTCTTATCTGGAGGGCAAGGCTGGTGTTTGCATTTTAAGTGGAAACCTTGGTGGAATTATAATGGGAAGTATCGACAGATATGAACCGCAGACCGCGCACGGCCAGACACCCTTTCCTTTAATACACAGCTGGTAGAAAGGAAGAAGGTAAAAAACAGATTGGGGTTCGGTGACTCTCGGCTCCAGAGCCAGGATAGCACAGACAAGCAGATGTTTAATTACCTTTGCATAAGAATCCAGATCGATAGGCTTAAAAAGGCCTCGTCCCCCTGGCAACAAACCTCCCACTTGCTTTATCGTCGAATGTCTGTTTGTCTGCCAGCTGATAGCCACCCCCATGGCACTGGCCGGGGGGAGAGGAACACGAGGGGAGGTGTATGCTTCTCTTCTCTGCTTTTACCAACACTATCTTCTGATATAATGCTCCATCTTCACTCCTCTTCCCACCCTCTCATTCCTCCATGTAACTTTGATACCTTCCCACACTGTATCTACTCTCATATCAATCCCCCCACCTTTACCACTAACCTGCTATCTTCCTCTTCCTTTTTCACCTTCTCATCTCAGCTGTCCTCCTACCCATCCACCTTCCTTCACCTGCTGCCAAGCCCCGGCTCCATCAGTGGAGAGTCGGGTCAATGGCAGGTTCCCCTTCACCGACGGGTAATTATACTGCAGAACGGCAGCTCCTGTTCTGATGCGCCTGGGAGACAGAGATGCAGAAACTTTGAAAGTAGTCCTTTGGGAGGTGGGGGAGGGAGGGAAGATGGGGAGGCAATCAATCGGGCAGATTGGAGTTGAATATACCGCACCGGCCAGGGAATCAAGTGGCCTAAACGCACCAGCTTCTTCTCACATTCACTGCTAAAGCCGCCCCATTTGAAGCCAGTGGCAGAAAGAGTTGCAGATAAGAGAGAAAGCAGAAGAAAACATTTGGCGAAAACACTCTCCACTATCTCCTCTCTTAACTCAAAGATAGCTTTATTTGTCCTTGGAATTTTAAATCATTCATACAATCCTCTCCTTTGGAAATGTCGCATTAAGAGTTGGACAGGATTTGTTTTTACACTTGATGTAGTACTGACCCTTTTATCTGAGATGTAGTCGAGAAGACATTCTGCTACACTGAAGGTTCTATTGAATCGGTTGACTGACATTTAGTCTTTTTTAATGTCTCATTACTGATGCATTTTGTTTTCAGGTTGTCTCATTAACACAGTATCAACTGTCCCGTGAGAAGAATTTGTCTCAAGGTCCACAAGAAAGAGCTAAAGATTTTGGTGGCCAAAGGTCAAGGTCACTGTCACCAGATATAAACACTACAACTCCAACTTGGCCACGAATGTCTGCTTGGGCTCAAGGATGACCTGAACTAATTCTGGCGATCAAAGACCGAGGTCACTGAGACAAGCATATATGGCAGGGTTTCGATTTTTTTTCCCAGTGTTTGAAAAAAGTGTAACTTGCTTTGGATTTTGGATGGAGTGTAGACAGTTTGCTAGCAATAACAAGCTAAGCGGTTACAAGTGACTTAAGAAAGAGGCGTTAGGTCTGCAGTTTTCTCTGTCTAGTGGTCCATGCACATATTCCACACATCTTGGTTTCGCAACATGGACAAAATTAGCCTCTCGCCCTGGGCTAACCAGCAGGTATTTCTATACCCCATATGTAAGATGAAATTAAGGACTCCGGGTCTACATATGTACGTGGAAATGAGGTGTCATTCTGCCTGCCCTCAGTGTGTCCACAGGCCTGTCTGGGGTCTGACTGTCTGCTCACTGCAGGCCCACCTCCTCAGTGCGGCAGCCCAGCTGTGCAGCTGTCCTCCTTGACAAATGAGTTTCGGTGTGTGTCTGTGTGTGTTTGTGTGTGGAGACAGATTGTGTACCTGCATGTGTTTATATTTGCTTTTGTCGGAGCAGAGTGTGTGTGACGAGCAGTTGGACGTGCTATTGTGCTCTCCCTCAGGTTGTGTTTGATCTCAATGCATCAAAGACCTCACCGGCAGTGTCTTCTGATGGATTCTAGACTCAACTCTTATATTATCATGTAAATAGAAGCTTTAATATAGTATCAGGGCAGTCGTCGCAGGGGCTGGAAGGCCCTTATCAAGACGTTGTCGAGGGAACAAAAATGTTGCACCTGAAAGTTAATTAAAAAGCTATAAAAAAAAAGGTTGCTCCTCTGTCTGGTTGTTTGTCCGTCGGCCTGCCAGTCCTCTCTCTCTCTCTCTCTCTCTCCATTCCTCCTACTCTCCTCGCCCTGTTGCCAGAGGATGAATGGTTTCATTACAGTGACAAGTTCTGAGGCAGTCTCTCACTCCTTCTGTTGGCTCCCTTTATTGCCTCACTATTTACATGCCAAGAGGAAGGGTTTGTTCTCCCGCTTGATGAAAAAGTGCTTGAATTTAGACTTTTAATTTGTATACCATTCATTATTCTCTAAGGCATCAAGAGGCAAACTAACTTATCTCAGCTTCCAGCTCCTCCAGGATTTCTCTCCCTCACACACAGTCAAAAACTTTTCTTTTTTTTCAACGTCTCTCCCAAAAATTGACGTTCTCTCCCTGTCGTGTCCCCTCGTTCAGAAAGAGGCCTAACTTCAGCCATCATAAGGAAGATTAAATATGAAGAGCAAAGGGAAATGAGAAAGTAAAGAGGCTTATGAATTAATGACTGGAGTTATTAGTGCTGTAATTAGATTTAGGGAATGGGCAGTGCTGCATGGGTAGATGTGGGGGTGCTGGGCTGACTGCTTATCATTCACAGGATATCCTGTAAGTGTCAGGACAGTTGAGATGGAAAATTGAGCTCATCCAAGCTTGTGTGATAGTACAAGTCAGCTCTGCTGCCCGAGCTGCTCCGAGAGATGAATATGCAGAAAAGTCAGGCTGAAGTTAGGCGGTTGCCTCATGTCAGCAACCTGGAAATGGTTTCCAAGTGCTATGTAGCATTTAATTTAGTGCCATGTCAAAGTCACTGTGAAGAGAGGAAGAATATGCAGCATTTAAATTTCTCCTTTTCGCTAGTTATCGTTACAAATATAAGGTACACGTTTGGTTCCTCGTCTTTAGCTATTATGTGTTATTCAGCAACAGAAATCCTATGTGTAGATTACACCCCCAACCTCACTTTCCCTGGAACAGGGCGGCGCAGGAACAAGTCCTAAGACCAAAGAAATCGTTGTTGAATGACCAACCCTGATCCTAAAGTCAGTGAGATTTTTTTGTTAAACGCCTGAAATGAGCTCAGTGGTCAGGAGCTCAGGATACTCAAAGTTATGTTCTGCATAAAATATGCCACTAATTTCTGCACTTGTGAATTTTACATCGTTAATGTGTCTTAAAAATGGCGGTTTTTAACAAGTGATCAGACGAGTTAAAACATTTTAATTGACATTGAAGGAAGTGCAAAGCTACTTCATACGATGATGCTGTGTCTGTGGTGTTGCTACTTTATAACAAATTTGCACCTCTAACAATTAAATTTCTGTTTCCCAAATCATAAAACGTTTTTTGTTGAAGGTGTTCATGCCAGACCAAACATTAACAGTTTCCTAATATTTTGTTTGCCGTAGAATTTATTTTTAGCGACACTTAAAAAAAAAAAAAATCGCATTGGTTCATGGGAGAGGGTACCCATGGCTAAGCTAACTTCCAGTTTGGCTTCGAAAATTGTTTTGCCCCTGTTACACTCTGTACTGCAATAACATGTAATTTGACCCTTCTTCTGCCCCCCCCCCCCACCACCACCACCACCACACACACCCACACACACCTGTATAGAACATCCACTTAGTGGCTCGCTGGCTTGGCACCCTGGAGAAACTCCTGGAGCAGCATGCAGAAGGAGGCCACGACAATTTCAGGGTGTTTGTCAGCGCTGAGCCCTCCTCCACCCCTGAGGGGCACATCATTCCACAGGGCATCCTGGAGAACTCCATCAAGATCACCAACGAACCGCCAACAGGCATGCACGCCAACCTGCACAAGGCCCTGGACAACTTCAACCAGGTAACACACCCGTTGTTTGAAGACAGGCTCCCTCACTTCTGAGCACAAGTTTTAATGACTGGCGCTGCAAAAAGCCATTATATTGAATCACTTCCCATCGTTTTAATCTTGATTTTTTAATAAGACACAGCCTTTTTAACAGGATTTCATTTTCTCACAATTTGATCACAACAACCAAAGTGTTTTCTGCTGAGGCGTATATTTCTAATTGTGTTCGTTGAGAGACTCGTGTTTAGTGCCACGCCAGTGTGACAAAGTACTGAGAGCTTTTCTGTGCCAAGCACTGTGCTTTCTCCCCAGTCATCCAATCGCTGTGCAGGTGGGGCGAACCAGACAATTGTACTCATAACACATTTTCTCACCTCATGAGCCCAGAATTTCATCCAGAGCAAGGATGGGAGAAAATACTCTACCTCATGCGAATACTTTTATGTGTGATATTCTGTATCATAACATCCAACAAATGCTGCTCCTCTAAAGAGCTCTCAATGCTCCCAACAAGGTTTTTTTCAGGAGAGAGACTGGGGTTTTAAGTTGCAAGTAAAAGCTTTGGTGGACACCAGTCCTTCGTACAGAGAACAAATCTATCTATTTAAAAGGACACAGAGAGAAAATATGAACAAGGAGCACGTGGTCCCTTTTCATGACAATACTGCATGAAGCAGAAACTACAGTGGACATTTTATTAGGTTTAGCGCTGCAGTCACCAGCCTGTTGATCACAATCTTTGAGACATTTTAATTAAATCTTTCTCACTACAAGTGCATTGGATCCAATGTCTCGTCTTTTCACTGTGTCTTTCCCTCACCATTAATGAGAATGCTTAAATGCACAGCTGCATCTGAGCTGTAGTTACTGCTGGATTAGGGCATTTAATCTGGGTACTGTCATCCTATGTATGCTGTAGAAGAGCCATGGAAGAAACAAATCATTGATGCAAGTACAGATGTAGTCACCAGAAATTTCCAGGAAAACCATGATGGCATCTTAGCTGCTCCATGCTGGGTTCGTGCCATGGCTGTGTTGGGTCCTGGACAGTGATGAGATCCCCCACAACCATGTAGTAAATGCAGTGCTCCTAATCCCTTCAAATGCAGTTTGTGTAAACTCAGCTGCAGTACCTTGTCTCTCCACCAGGAGGAGCAGTGATAGAAGCGTGGGCAGTTTACTGTGTTTGGACACAGCTGTTCTTAATGTGGACCAATTTGATGAGCGAGAGTGATTCCCACACACAGCAGATTATAATTAGTTCACTGGATTATTTGGTCAGAAATATTCTTTGTGTGTTTTTGCTCATGAAAATTTGAGCTGTGTGACTGGGAACTGAACCATCCTGGAATGAAACAGAGCATCGGTGCGGCGATCGCAGTGGCTCACAGCATTCGTGGTGGTACAGTAATAACTATAAGAGCTGAAACAGTTTCTAGTTGATGTCATGATGGTTTCATCATTCATGGCGCTGTCAGATCGCTGTTTCACCTCCTGCCAGGTGGGTTCCTATGTTTGTACCTGCATAGAGTCCACATGAAACCATCTTTTCAAAGGTTAAACACCAGGAAATATGAACTGATGCAGAACATTTTGATAAATTGAAAAGTTGTGTGGATTTTGGAAATTGTTGCGTGTGCCGGTTTTGCGTCTCTCGGTGGTGGTATGCAAGCTTACAGGTGGTCGCAATCCGACATTCTCCCACCTGACCTTTTGTGTCACATTCCAAAACAGGGTGCAGCGTCCATATCAAACAGTGGCCTCTAATTCTAAGACTGTGAAAGAAAAAGGACAGCTGTAGACTGCAGTACATTTCTTCTCATCTGTACAACTTATGGGTTTAAAACTGGAACAGGGCCTTTAGAACATGTGTAGAACAGCTAGTCCAATTCTGGGCTGATTAAAGTGCATGTACAGTAATTTAAAAGTTCAGGTTTAGTCAGGATGACGTAGCAAATCTATGATCCTGTAAACCATAAGCTAACAGAAGTAACCATCCTGCTCCCCTGGGCTGACTGAAGTCCTGTTGGGGAACTAAAAATCAGCGTGTCTGGGTCGGTAACGTTATGATCCTGATTCATTTAAAGATTGAAATAATGCCAAAGTAGCTAGACCACGATGCAGATATGTAGAAACTCTGAATTTTCTCCCACATCCTCCACAAGATGACCAGCAACAACTTTAAATGTGCTTGTTTTCTGAATGGAATTTGGATTTTACCAGCCAGACGATTAGGCTACCTAAACTGTCCTATCTTAAATACAAATGTATCATTTCTCTTTGAATTTGAGTGGGGAGGTGAAGCAGCCACAGTGGAAGAAAGTAGCGCCATTCCAGCCCATAAAGTTGTGGAACATTTGCCTCTCTGAATGGAAGTTGAACAGGCTCTGAACATGGGATATTCAGGGGTGCAGCTTTTAACTGTAGATTGACCTCAGGGCTATAATCCATCAACATGACTGACAAACCTCAGATATTTCCATTATTGTAGACCCAAAAAAATTGTCAAATGTGGAAGATTGGTTTAGGTGACCCCTGTTTCAGAGATTAAATTGCGCATACAAAGCCTATGGATTAAACTGTCCAATACTCTGTAAAGTTAAATTTAGCACAAGCACACTCAGGTTGACCGTGCTACATCATGAATCTGGTAATAAAATATAGATTCTCCATGTTGAGCACACATACTTTTGCTGATCCGTCTTTACTTCCTGTAAATTCAATTTAAAGAGCAGGACTTTTTTGAGAGTTTTGTACTTGCTCTAGGAAAGTTTTTTTTTGTGTGTGTGTTTTTGTTTTTGTTTTTTGCAGCCCTCAAAAATGAAATGCTTCATTTGTTGGGGACTATTTTCAGCTGTGGATTAATCCACATCTGGTATTCTCACGAGTATTTCTGACAGCAGGAGGGTGTATGTGGGAGATTTATTCAAAATAAACTACAGTGTGCATGGATGTAAATGATGGAACATGTCACTCAAAGCAACAGTAGCTCTTTGATGTGTTTGCATCGTCAAACAGTGGTTCTCGGTGGGAAGACAACATATATGAACACACACACACACAATTCTTGTTTGTTGGATGATTTTTGCCTTTTCATTGGTTTTGATGTCAGAATGAAAGTAAAAAAAATTAGCCAGATTCATCCTTTTAAGTAATGTGAGTACCTGAATACTTCAACACACACGGAACATCCCATATGATGCAGTTCTCTATCAAAGCAACGTTGTTTTTTGTATTTCTGCAAATTAATTGATGTTTCCAACTACATATGCAGGGATGGAGGGATGGAAACATTTGTTATGACGTTAGGCTTTTTCAACAAGTCCTGCCCACTTCAGTCGAGAGACAAGGGTCCCGTCAAGTCATTGCGAACACAGGAAGTAACCTCAGCTCTTCAAAGCATGGCAGGAACCTTTGTCTTCAGCTAGGTTTTAATCCAGTACAGGAAGATGGAGGGTTGGTGAAGGGGGTTTAGGGTAGTTTAGTTTGAGGATTTACAACAACACTAACAAAGAGCATAAATAATAATATAAAGTTTTTACATTTTTGACACATAAATAGATACATGCTTTCCTGCATGTGCCCTATGATATATATGTGTGTGTGTGTGTCTATGGCAGGCGTGTGTGATTGCTCACATTGGGTTTTTTTATATGAATGATGGACTGCATTCTGATCGAGTGAAGACTGCAAGTAGAAAATGAAAATCTAGACCCTGTTTCAGAGGGTGCTTAAAGAAGAGGAGGGAGATAAGAGAGATGAGTCTGGGAGAGGAACTCGCGAGCCACAGTGTGATGAAGCTGATTTCATAGCTGCTAACTGTGCCGCAGCCACCGGCAACTGCACTGTTAGCACTGCCACTGCAGCCTCTGATCTCTGACCTTCCTTACAGAGTACCCCTGAGGTCATGAATATTCTCTATTTTCTTTGCACCCTCCTTTAGCACCAGCCCCGCTCCCTTCAGCTTTAAGGAGAATTAGTTTGTTTCAGCCCACTGTTTCGCTGTCCTTCTGCAACTCCCTTTCAACGCTTTGAGACAAACCTCAAAAAGCCTCTGTAGACTATCTGATTAGCAACAAACAGCTAAAAAGGACAGTTTTATAGTGACAGCTTTTATGCCCATTCAAGAACATCTTAAATGTTTCAGGGCAAAAGAAAAGTCAAATGGATGATTACTACCGTCCCCCACCCATTGACATGTTTGGGTTAGGGTTGTGAGTGGCAGTTGAGACAGCATATGCCAGTTTTCACTCCAGTTTTCTCATCAAGTTGCCAATTTGCAAAAGCGTCGTGTCTGGCAGATGGAGGAGTCCCCGTACGCTCACCCTGGAATTGCCTCTGACCCATGGAGGACAGATGTGAAGGTGGCACGCGCTGACATTAAAAGTTTGTGTTTAGATTGTGGGACGACAACATTATGTGAGGAGAAAGATCACAACCAAGTCAATTTGCTACTTTTTGTGTTTGTTATCAGAAAGTGGCCAGACGGCATTAAGCCCCTGTCCCCCGCATTCCTCATAGTAAAAACGGATCAGTGCACTGCAGTGGCCTCTAGCTTTTCTCTGCCTTATCACTGCTCTATCTCCGTCTAAGCTTTACCATTACCTCAGTGCTTCACTGCCAAAGCATCTCAGCTTTCTCCCTGTCCATTTCCACGATCTTCAGCTTGTTGATGACTATCTGTCTGATAAGGGCAATGTGCTTGTGAGCCCTGCCTTCTATAGAGCCGCAGCGAGGTCCGCTAAGGTAAAGATGGGAGAATATTCCAGTCATGTGTACTCAACGAAAGCTAATCAATGCTACCCTAACTCTCTGTAATAGCCCGCCTGCCTGGCTAAAGCCAGCATTAAGCCAGAGAAATGACAGTTTCTTTCCTCTTTACCTTTTCACTGAGAGATGTGTACCCAGGAGCCTGTAGGATGGAGTCATGGTGGTAAACGTTAACATGTGACACATCGGCTTAGGTTTCACAAAGGTGCAAAGTTGTCACCTATCTGCGAAAATTGTTGTTTTAATAATTGACCTGATACGGTTAAGTATCAGATTGAAACACTGGCAGTCACAGTTTAGATGTTACACCTCTTGATTACAATTTGACTGCTGTCAGGGGATCAACACAAGCAGAACCTCTCTTAGCGAGATCACGTCACATGAGCTTGAAGTTAGGCGTTTGTGGCAGAGACACAGTTGCTTTAACCAATCAGCATCTTTTGAGGAGACCAGGTGTGGTACAGGTCAAGAAGGAATTGTGTTAATTGCATAGTGTTGACACCTCTATGCCATCGCTTCTACCAGATCTGGTCATAAAGAAGGGCACAGAATGCTACTGAAGGCTTTAATCAATAGCAAAAAATGTTTTCACTCTTCTACTGATTGGCTCCTTCCCAACCGTTTCTGTCACCAACATCTCAGATGGTTGTGTGAAACTCATCACCCGTCAGCCCTCAAAGTTTCAAGCTTTATTCATGCTAATATAATAATAGCAAGGCTAATACTGTTGTTATTACACATCTTTAACATTTTGCGTTTGGATTTTTGAAATGTATTTATTTATTTATTTGCAACATGACTTTCATGTTAATCAGTCCGACAATGGTGCGAGTCAATCACGCAACTAAAATGGAGGTGAATGGAACAAATGTTCTACTCACACTAGGCTCGTTATGGCAGTTGAGTTGTTCGTGTGAATCTTTTATTGTTTCGGTAGTGATTGATGGTAAGCCTTCATATTATGGCAACATTCATAAGTAGTTCATGACAACTTATGCAGTAAGTGCTGAATAAACATTACTTAAGCATAATAAAGCTTTTATTAATACTATTAGTGTCCCTAACCCCACCCGACCATCCCCTGTTTTTTTCCCATCCACTAAGCACATTAGTGAATTACCAATCATTGCTCTCAGTTAACTAACCTTTAACTAACCGTGATGAATGTACTCTGATTGTAGTGTTACCAGATGATGTAATGCATGTTAATGCAATTTTGGGTCTGACTTATGAAGGAGAAAGATTACATGCTGGTACAATTCTAGGTGTGGGTTTACTTTGATCTTGAAACTGATTGTTTTTAATCAGTCAAATTGTCATATAATTCCGAGTCACATGTTCTGTGATGCTAATCTGATACCTCTGTCAGTTCACGAGAGTGTTTGTCAGTGTGTGTTTATGCGTCTGCCTCTCTTGATTATCTGACTGCATGTTGTTTCTCTTGAGTCCACGGGTCATGAATAAGGAGGCTAGGCATCTCTTTCAGCTGCATTGAGCAGAGGAGTACAGTGCAGAATATTAACTGCAAAAGGGGGTGTGTGTGTGTGTGTGTGCGTGTATGTGTGTGTGTGTGTGTGTGCACTAGTCAGTCTGCTCTCTACTTGTGTGCAGGCATGTGCATCGTAGCTCCCCAGGGCACTGCAGCAGGGGAAGTGAAAGCCCTCACGGCCGCACTCACCATGACACATGCTGAAATAAAGAGAATTTAGCCCTCTTAGTTCCGTGGGGGTTATTGGCATGCTTATTTAACTGTCTCTCCCCCCTAGAGATTACAATGCCATTTATGTCCTGTTTTTTTATTATTTGCTTGTCTGGAATAATGAGCTCAGAAGACAGATGGAGTTTGGAAGTCCTTGACAAGTTGTGACAATTAAAAGGCGATCTCATCAATGGGCTTATTGCCATCTACTCAAGCCCAACTGCTGGGGACTTGACAAAATAAAACAGATCAGAAGGCTGCCTGCCACAACTTTTTGCACACCAAAATCACCCATTTAGTGCAGCTGTACAGTTCAAGTGTGTCTATTTTTGTTTTGTTTCGTTTTGCAGGACACGCTGGAAATGTGTGCTCGGCAGAATGAGTTTAAGAGTATTCTGTTTGCTCTATGCTACTTTCATGCTGTGGTGGCTGAGAGGAGGAAGTTTGGTCCTCAGGGCTGGAACCGATCATACCCCTTTAACACCGGAGACCTCACCATTTCTGTCAACGTCCTCTACAACTACCTGGAGGCTAATCCTGAGGTGAGTCTTTGTGCAAAGGATTGTAATCCTAATTGGAAATCTAAACACACAGCTGAACACGGCAACCACCTTCCCTACGTCTCCAATTCCCAGGTGCCATACGATGACCTGCGCTACCTGTTCGGTGAGATCATGTATGGGGGTCACATCACAGATGACTGGGACCGGCGTCTATGTGGGACCTACCTGGAGGAGTTCATCAAGCCTGAGATGATGGAAGGAGAGCTCTGTCTAGCACCTGGCTTCCCTCTGCCTGGAAACATGGACTATAACAGCTACCACCAGGTGCGCTCATCAAGGCTGTGACTCATATTGTTCCGTCCTCCGCCAGATTGCCTCCAGTGTTACCTGAAGTCATCCCAGCAACAAACACAATTACAGCAGTGGCTCTCCGGGGGTGCTGTCTCACACAGGTCCCCGGGGATCCAATATGGCCTCCAGCAAATTAATGTTGCTTGAATTGAATTGTTAATCAAAAGTTTCTCAATCGCCATTCCCCATGTATTATGTTCCACAATTCAGTGCTAAATCAATAACAATAACTCGTCCCATATGGGTCCCCAAGACATAACAGATTGTCGTTATCTAAATATTTCTCAGAAGTGGAATCCACTCTGCGGGTGGAGAGAGTTTGCCAGTCTAACTTGGAATGTTTGCAAACTGAACTGAAGAAGTCAGTTTACAGGGAACACTGACGTGAAAGTAAGTGAGCAGGGCTCGATGAGTCATGGGACAAAACAAAAGCTTGCAGAAAGATGCGCGGAGTTATAGACCTGTGCTTTCATCCATACACCAAATGTTCTTATTCCCATTTAGTGTGGGGAAGGTTTTCCCAGCATGCCGTAGGATAACCAGAAGGGACTACCCCAACAGAAAGTTAACAAAGATCATTCACCCAAAGAGACAGAAGTTAAAGCTACATTATTCAATAGCTTTATTTAAATGGGTGAAATGTAAACATCGAGCTCTTGAGCTGTTCCACGCAGGATTTTTTTGAATCATGGTGTCATGCAGTGAACTGAACTACCTCTCCAGTTTTGAGCAGATAAATTGTAATTAAGGATGTGTCATCAATAGAGCGCTGCAGGGATGACATGTTTTTGCAGATCAACCCGGACTGAGAATCCTCAGGAGTCTCGTTTGGCCACCTGTGATCAACTGCTTTTTATTTTCATGTATTTCATAGAGTAGAACAAGAAGTTAAAATGCCATCAGCTCTTGAGAACCACACACCATTTTTCAGGGAATTAAACCAAAACCCACTGACTTGGACACTGGACCCTCAGCAATGCTAACTTATTTTAGAACTCATTCCTGTACACGTCTACGGAGGGCATAAACAATCAGGGGTGTGAATTGTCCAGATTTTCGACCTGAAAATGATGCACTCGTGAATCATGCAAATCCGTTTTTGTTTTTTTGTTGTTTGTTTTGGGGGGGGGGGGGGGGGGTGCACAGCTGTGTGTATTAAGCAAACCAGTGGAAATCGACACGATGTTACAGACATACGAGCAGAACATGATCAATCGGGATATTGTGATACGTATTCAACCCCGAAAAAGATTGATCCATGGGCAGACCTCATAAAAATAAAGACAGAGATGATATCGGAGCTCCTATTTTTGTTTTGACAAGTATAAAACGTTCTAGTCTACCCCTTACATGACCTAGTAAAATCCAAAATAAAGCTAAAAAGATAGAAATATATGTAAAATCTGGGGTTAGCGCATGGTTTGGATGAGATTAAATATTGTCATGCAGCAATGAGATGTAGCCTACATCATCCGACGGGGGGGGGGGGGGGGGGGGTCATGTCATGGTAGGTGCACCGTATGTTTTCCTACTTTTTTGTTCTTTGCCGATCACACCTCTGAACAATTTTAATGAAAGTGTAGAATGACTCGCCCACTGACGACTTCTTAATTAACGCAAGGATAAATAATAATATTTCGTGGTTTTTGGAGAACCAACCTTTTTAGGTTGAAAACCTCTTTATTTGTCATGAGAATGATCAGCAGTGATGTTCAAAATAAGTTCCTGCCTCCTAGCACCAGACCACAGTCAGGTTTAGCAGTTGGGAGCCTGAAAGATTGTTCAGGAGAAGAGGAGCATTTCAACATGGTGAGTTCTACTCCTCAAGAGTAGAGTGGATTGTTACCAACTCTCTCCGTCTCTGTCTCCTCAACAAAGTTAAGTGAATAGAAATCCCCAGTGGGGTTAGAGGAGGAGAAAAGAAATCAATGTCTTGCCAAGCATAGGTTGTATACGAACATTTATGTCATATTTCATACATAATGTAGCTTTTTTATTATTTATAATCATTGGTTCTCTTGCCAGATTGGCTCAGAGCATGAAGAAAGTAGAACAGACGCTGAAGCTATCGCTGGAGATCAGGAGCTGGCACACTCTGTCTGAGAAGGCCAATTAGATAACATGGGCACTGAAAGGAAGTGGGCGTCGCTTCTGAGTGTCCCTGGCGTTATTGTGGCCAGAAACTTGACACACAATGTTGCTCCATGTCTGTTAGACGTGTAAATATTTTTTTTTTGCCAACATGTTGAATAGTGATCATTGGCCTGCTGCGTGATGCTTTACTATAAGCAGATACGTTGAACATTTATGACCAAGTGTTTGATGAATAATTCATAACTCACTGCAGCATGGATACACAGAGGTGAGCAGTCTACGTTATAGTGCGACAGTGCGTTATACTGTTTGAACCTGCTTAAAATTATAATTGCCTCACCTTTACGGTACGTCTCCGGCTTGGTAAAACATTTTATGCCCCTTTCCCACTTGCCTATGTGGCTTTTGATTGGGAAATCAGCTGTGGTGCTGAACAGCGTTGATATGATCACGAAACTCAGGTGGATCCTTCACGGTCAGTTTCCAACCTCTGACCCACATACGCCGAGGGGTCACATGGAAGCTACGAAGCTTGTTGCTTCCTTCCACGACTTTTTGTCATTCCAGCTACTAAATTAACCCATCATGCACTTGACAACAAAAGAGAGGCAACTCCTCACAATAAGAATGGGATTAAGTAGCTTTCAAGGGAGGATTTAAAATCCCGGAGGCATGTGGGAAAGGGGCATTAGAGACCTGTGTGTGTCTCTATTAGACTCGGGGGGATAGGTGTTAAATAGGAGGTGATAGCAAGTCAACGCTGGATAGAAGTGGACAACATCATCTGAGAACTGAAGACTGGTTCGAAGGGCATTACTGTGTCCAGTCATAAATCTGTCATAAGCATTGTGTTTTGGCATCCTTTCATATTTCGAAAGTTTCATGTAAACTTGCAACTTATGGTGGAAGTACATTGGCCAATTTTTTTCATTGATATCAACTGTTACAGATGTGGTGCAAAAGCTATTTTTTTCCCAATTGAGAATTGCTAAAATTGTAATAAAGTGTCCTCAAATGACTTCATTAACGCACCAAAACTTTGAGAATAATGATCGAAATATTCACACGGTGATTTCTTGTCAAAGACGTTTGACATTTGGTGAATTTTTTGTTTGGTCTTTGTAGACCACCGCTGTAACAGCTGCTTGAATTTGACTTTAAAAAGGTGCAGGACCCCAGTAAACCTTGAGGGGTCCTCAGAATGAACATCTGCAATACGTAATTTTCATCCCCTGTGTGTTGTGGCCACCATTAATAACGATGACATGTTGGTTTTGACAGCTCCAGGCGCCGTCAGGTTACTGCTTCACCTCAGTCGACCTCATCTCGCCTGTTGTGAGATGCAATGTATCATTTAACATAAATCCTGACTGACAGGCTGAAATCAGAGCTGAGACAGGTTGTTGTGTCAACTGCCTGAATGCGCTATAAAGACTCAGATAGCATGTATTTATTATTTATCTGTGAGGTCAGCCCCTGCCATGCAACCCTTTGGAGTTATCGTACAGTATGTTTAGGGGAAGGAGAGCAGCGAGAGAGAAACAGAAAAGGCTGGGAGTGACTCAGCAGTTTTGCTCGTCTTTTAACAAGACACAGGCAATCAGCGAAAGTTAGCCAGCTAGTACAAAGGAGATCAAAGAAGCTGACTACAAAGTGGTTCTCTATTAAAGGCCAATATATATTTCCCATCAAAAACTTTCATGTGGGTATTATGATTAGAAGAGATTTTTTTGTTTAATGTAAGTATCACACACACGCAAAAAAAGCCTCCTTCAGTCGAGCTTCCTCTTTCATTAACGTAAAAAAACCTACTGATATTCATTATAGACCAGCAGATGGAAGATGTCCTATTTCCTTCCCCTCGTTATGGTCATTAGCAGTCTGTCAACTGGTCCTGAATGTTTGAATCTCACCCAGAAATATCTCATCATTCTTATGTTTTCATTCCCCTCCTTTGTAAGCAGATAAACCTGAGTGAAAAAAGTACTTCTCTGTCAGGAAGTAGTTGGAGTCTCCTGTCTCATAGCTGTTCAATTAAGTATTCATCTCATTTAGGGTTGGTGATTGAATATAATCCAACTCTTCTGGGGGAACGGTACACGAATAAGGCCATGGGATGCATCAGTCACACACTCTGACATGGATGTATTGTACTCCAGTACATAGATGACACCCTACCGGCTGAATCCCCCTACCTGTATGGTCTTCATCCTAATGCTGAGATCGGCTTCCTCACGCAAAGCTCAGAGAAGCTTTTTCGCACCGTCCTAGAGATGCAGCCCAGGGACGGAGGAGTTGGCGAGGGTGGCGGGACGACACGAGAGGAGAAGGTAATTGATGGAAATGTATAATACTTGGATCTGAATTTTTCTTTTGAATCAGTGATTTGCAACCTGGGCGTTGGAAATCCACACCACCGTGTTTAGATGGTTGCCTGCTCCAACGCTCCTGATTCAAATGACTTGGTGATTATCAGACACTGCTGGATTCTTGTTAGTCTTGCAGGCGGTGAATATCCAAAAGCAGGGTTCAGAAACTGATTTGAATCATTCATACATCCCTTCACTGCCCATCCATACAATGATGCATGGAGTATTTGATTTAGACCTCATTACCAGAAGTATATGGATAACCAAAAGTATGAGGGCACACATATGTGATGCCATATCTCATCCTCAACAGAATACATCAATCAGCTGAGATGATAACATCTGGGAAGACAATGAGGTTTTGGAATTTTTCAAACTTTTTTGCTGTCACTCAGGCACCATTATAGTACCAGACATTCAACCTGAGCACAGCCCTGCTGGATGGGGCAGCCTCTGATCCAGGAGAACCAGTCTGAGTAACAGATCCGTGTGTCTGAGTGACAGATCCGTGTGTCTGAGTGACAGATCCGTGTGTCTGAGTGACAGATCCGTGTGTCTGAGTAACAGATCCAGTTGTCTGAGTAACAGATCCAGTTGTCTGAGTAACAGATCCATGTGTCTGAAGGCTCATCAAAGGTCCAAACACTGCACTGCACTTGATAATAACTCCAGGAGACTGGATTGGACAAGGCACTATAATTTGACATGAGAGTGAAATCACTAAAACCTCTTTGAGGCTCTTCATATGATATTTCTTTTCTTTTAATTCTGACATTTAAAGAAGCAGAAAAAAATCAGGAACCAAAGAATTTGCACATGTATTGATTTGACTAGCTGTTGCAGCTCAACAGTGAAAGCGCACAAAAGTGTATGCTAACACAGTTTATTGGCCACACTATTAATCTCCTTAAAGCTGCTCTTTATAAATGTGAGAACCAGCTAGCCCATAATATTGTACACTCCAAACCAATCCACCATTTTGCCACAGCGGCCATTTTCCTCTGATGTCACACTCAGATTGGGAAGCGAGAATAATGGACAATGTCATTCTGCTGCAATCTAGCAAATTGTTATACGTCAGTTGCTTCCTTGTTGACCATCTGAAAAAATAAGGACTACTTAAACTCTCGCGCATATTTGAAAATAAGACAACATATTATATAATCCATTTGCCACTGTACGTTCAGCCAACAGCTAGCATTTGTGTTCAACTTCCTTGCTTACATTGCAGATTGTTTTGTTGCTCAATAAAATAGAAAAGCAATATGTTAACATATATGGGACATATATTTCTCCTGTAATGTTCTTACAGCTAACCCCCAACACAAAAGAGTGTTACAATCACTGAGTATTTTATGTGGCTTTAACAGGCTAGCAAGACATGCTTGCTTCTGTGTACCAAAAACACGTTAGAGAGGTGACCTATCACACATATGTCATTCACAGAAATATGTATTGCAGTGAGTATGCCACAAAACATTAATTTACTACTTTCCTGTTGTATCATTTTTCCAAATTCCTTTTATTTATACAAGTTGCAGCTTAGAAGACAGTAGACAACATTAGCTTGAATTCTAGCTTCCCACCCTGAGAATAACGCCAAAGAAACATGGCTGCTGTGTGAATATGGTCTTTAGGCTTTTTTAGCAGGAGCCATTTTGAGATGAAACAGAAGGTAAACACAGGTGTTCCTAATCCCGTCAATTAAGGCTCTGTGCTAAACAGAGGAGTGGAGCAGTAGCATTGTTAAAGTCCTTCGTAACACCTGTGTTTACCTTCTATTTTGAGTGAAAAGAGCCCATAGAGAGAGGCAGAGAACCAAAGAGTGGGACAAATTGGCAGACATACTGACGTGATGAGTAATCTTTTCACAGGGTCTTTTCACAAGTGATGATAAGATGCAAACTCAGGTCGACAGAGGGAGCAGCAATAGTGTTCGTTGAGAGACACAACAAAGCCGTTAAGAAGTCGATTTATATTCCGAACCTCGCCTATCGTCTTAGGTTTGGGTTGCGATGTAAAAGATTCCTGATAAAAACAAATGAAAGGAGATTCATCTTTAGAATAGCTGAACCTAGCACTGAGTTAGGAAGAGCACCTCAGAAGTTCCACTGGAATATCTTTCCCTTGACTCACTAACTCTTGAAGTACAACGTGTAGGGTTGCCAACCGCCCCATATTTGACGCGCATGCGCCTCTTTTAGCTAATACAGGACGGTTGGCAAACTGAACAAAGTGGTATTACAGGAAGAGGCGGATTCAAACTTACTAATGGTTCCCTTAAACATGGCCACACATCACTTATGGTTTAGGCACATTCAGACATCAAATTTAGAGTCAATATAAACAAAGCCACTCATATCCTGGAGAATACATGAATCTGTTACCCCGTGCATGCCAGGAGGTATGCTGGGCATTCCAACCCTACTCAGGTGGCTTTTATATTTGAAAAGAGTATGCTGTTACAAAAGACAAGTCATTCTCGTGATTATATTTATGCAAATATTAAAAACACAAGTGCGCTGCAGTAAATGTAGAATGCCCTGTAAATATTCTATGTTCCATTAACAGCAACTCTGTGTTTTCTATACTTTATTTTAAACAGGTTTCTCCCAAATCCCCAATCTTAAATTCAGTTTTATGGGCGGTATTTTTAAAAAGAAAAGAAAATTCTGATTTTTTTTTTTTTTAAATTGCAATTTTTTTATGAACTGAGATTTCCTCCAGAATATAAGATCAGGTTCTGTGGGTTGAAACAATAACACAGCATTGGTGTGTTAGGGCTGAAGCGTCAGCACATCTACGGGGATAAAAGGGTAACATTTAAACTCAAGTTATGATGGAGGTTTGATATTCTGTCCTGCTGTCATATGGAGAGGATATCCTGGGTTAATATGTTTAACAAGACAACTGTCACACTAAACTCTTGGGAAGAGCACAAAATCCCAAATGCGTGATGACAACAGGTGACATTTTCCGTGGCTGCTGCACACCGAGTAAAAAAAAAATTGCAGAGCAACTGTTTGGGGTGTGACATCAGCCGGGGTGTTTTTCCTGGTACGGCATTTTCTGGTTTACTTCTCGCTTCAGCGCTGCTCTGATAGAAAGCTTAATTTGGTTTAAAAGCTCAAGCAAATATTCCGTCAGAGAGAGTGGGCGGCATTTTACACTCCCTAATGGAGCACGAGTCACTTGTTCAATATCATAAATAAGGGCTCCTTGTTTGTCTGGGTGTCGGCTTTGGTAAAAAAAGTCATTTATGCTTGCTGTTGCTCAAAACAAGCAGTCAAGCAGAATCTCTTACAGGATTCTTTCCCTCTTATTGCCACATACAACCAGATTTCTTCTTCAATAACAGCAAGACTTTTGTGGATGATGAAACGTGCTGGCTTCTATTGCATACTTGGGAGAATCTTGAGGGCTGATGTTAAACTCTTCAAGACTCAAAAAAAGCCGGATTGACGGAGTCCCAACTTTACAACCAGGAGGAAACCTTTACTTCAAGGAGCACACCGACTTTTTGGGAAATCCACTTCATTTATGAACATCTAGTGTTTTCATCTTGAACCATTTAGCATTCCAGTGCTTGGTTGCATGTTGTGGTGCCAAATGTTTTTCCCTTTAGTGGGCGTGACTTTTGGAGTGTGACGCAATGGCCTCTCTCATTATGTGTCATGTTCATACTAGAAACCTAGACACAGATGAACTGATATCAAGCACAGGTCTTACTCATTGTTCACAACATAAAAAACTCACAAGTTATGCGACACCTCGCCAACTCACAGTGGAGATGAACTTCTCGGTGTGGCGCTACAACACCCTTGAATGATACTGCGGAATCAATCAGGACCTCAGACAAATAGTTTCATGTTTTGTTGCCAGGACCATCAAACAATCCAGATATTTTGATGTCAGTGAACAGGTTTGACAGGTTATTGCGATCAAACTGTTTTCCCTGTTGCCAGTTGAAGCTAAGCTACTTTGCAAGTATTTTCCTGAATATCATAGTATTCATTCAGATATGATGGATTTGTTTTGGACTTCTTAATATTTTTATAATGTGAATTAAATGCAGCTCATCCAATCCACTCCCTTTGATTCAGATAGGACATTTTGATAACAAGAAGGAAACCAAAGTGCTGTACAACAAATTGAAATAGCAAAAAAAATCACTTCTCACACTGTTAACTACATAAATACACTTCCAAGACAAAAACAGTTACCAAACAGCGATGATTCAAAAAGTAGAAGATAGCGTGACAACTATCATTCTGGATTAAAACTACAGGAAGTGTCAAAATGTGATTGAAGTTTTTGATACTGTCAACAGCCTTGATTTGAACAAAAGATAAAAGTTTGACATTTAAGAAAATACAGCTTTCTTTCCAAGATATAGAACGTATTAGAGAATGTATACCAATCTAATGTCTCTCCATTAGGATCAAAACCAGTGCATACTTAATAAGTGGGGTCCAGTATAATGTTAATGAACGCAACATTAACACGGATCCTGTCGTATAATAGTGCTGGATGCCATGTCATCATGATCATGGCTTCATTATTTCCAGTAATTGTTATTGATGTATCAATTTATGTCAAAACATGCCTGCATGTATTAAAATGACAAATGTCTCAATGTGCTACCTTGATGGATGTTCTTTTATTCCACAAATTGTTGTGATTGGTTTGGTTTTTGCTGTCGTATCAATTTAGCATTGTATCAAGATATTTTTAGAAGCACTTTACTATCATATCATAAGTCATAATTAGCTCAAACCCCGCCCCCTTTCCCCCTTGTTACAACTTCTCTCCGAATCACAGGAAGAGAATTTGGACCACTGACTACAGAGGCAAGGTAGTTTGATTCATAATGCAAACACATTTATCCACAAGAGTTATGATGGCAGACATAGACATGTGTTGTGTTGCATGTCAGTCTAAAGGATTTTCTAAGAGTGGGCACATTTTTTTAGGGAGCTGGAAGGTTAACACGAATGAAAATGAGCAATGCCACCAACACAGATTCATTTTGGCATGCGGTTTGACATGAATTCGGTGTACCCCCCCCCCCCCCCCACCCGCCAGGTTGAAAGTTAGCTGAAACCTGAGAGTTTTCATGAAAATTTTATAAAACCAAAAATATAACTTGAAATATGTTTATATTCAAAAGAGTAAGGGTAATTGAACTGGTATCCTTGCTTTCTTGACCACTGCAGGCGTGTGTGTGTGTGTGTGTGTGTGTGTGTGTGTGTGTGTGTGTGTGTGTGTGTGTGTGTATTATGATGTGTGACCTTTCTGGCTCAGGAGGCTTGATATTCGTGACTCAACAGACGTCAGCCATGTGGAGCCTACCAATGAAGCCCACTTTGTATTCCATGTGCTCAGTCACTGCCAAACCCAGATCAGATATTTGAACCGAAAAATCCATAGATATGATGACCTCATATCCTTTGTTCGGCACATAATCCACTGATTGATCGCTAATGCTGGTTGCCTTGGGAAAATGTTGACACAGACATTAACTTTCATCACTTACCCACAAAAATATGATGTGAGCATTGATTTTCTCGAGGGATTAGACTGTTATTGAAAACAAAGAGCTGCCATTGCAAAATATTTTCATGAATATTTATGGCACTGTTTATTTCAAACTGCAACAGTTTCTCAGGCTGTCAGCATTGGCAGTACAGCGTTTATCTGACACACATGACCTCAATCTTTTGTGAGTCTTTTATTTCATAGAGTACTCCCTTGTACCTTCGATGGAAGTAGTTGAATTTTCCAAAAGAGGAAGGCTATGTAGATTAATCTTTGGAGAGAATAATAATGTTTACTGTCAACTCACTGTCATTGTTGTCCTCATTTGAAGGTGCGTGCAGTGCTGGAGGAGATCCTAGAACAACTCCCGGAGGAGTTCAACATGGCCGAGCTGCTGGAGAAGGCGGAGGAGAGGACTCCCTACCAGGTGGTGGCGCTGCAGGAATGCGAGCGCATGAACCTCCTCACGCAGGAAATCAGACGTTCCCTCCATGAGCTCAGCCTGGGACTCAAGGTCAGGCGGTGCAACGGTGATAATTATGTTCATCACTGGTGAAATACTCACAGTTGTTAGTGCCGTATTTGAACGTGGAGAGTGGTTGCTATCGCACAGAAAAGGTTCTTCAGCTGAATCTTTCCATGCTGGCATTGAAATGTTAAGATAAACAATTGTTAGATGTGGCAACCAAACATCTCTCTTGAGATCAGCAGCTTTTTGCTCATTTTAAAACATCTCATACTCGCACACATGCACTTCAGGCCTGCCCTGGCGATGGTTTTGTGTTTTCCGTCCATACAACCCATTTTATGTCAACATTTTTTCAAATCTGGCACAAAAGTCTACTGGGTTTCTCAGATGAGCTGAAAAGCTTTTGGTTGTGAAAGCTCACATGGTAGCAGTATCTATGGAACACCTTGTGGGAATTTTAAAGATCTTGCATTTAAATCCCCTGGAACACAAGAATGACCTTCAACCTTCATACGTCAAAGGTCAAGCACACATCAGGTGACTGTTTTTCTAGACTCATCGTATCCTGTATGCGGTACAGACTCAAGTTAACTTTTTCTTTTCTTTAAGTAAAGGCGATCACCAAGATCTTAACACTTCCTCCTTGAGTCCAAGTGAACATTCGTACCAGATTTGAGTTCATTCCGTAGAGGAGCTCCTAAGATATCGTGTTTGACAGGTGACAGTGACCTTGACCTTTGACTAGCGTCAACATTTTTAACTCCTTCAGTCTAAATGAAGGTTTGTGCCGTATTTGAAGAAATTTCCTCAAGGTTCTTCTAAGATATTCCCTCTACAGGAATGATTGACATATGGACAAACATGCTTACAGATGGCTGAAAGCAGCTGAAGCCTCTGATCCTCAGCTGTCAATAGTGCAGAGGCTTAAATTTATTTTAAAAAATATTATTATTATTATTGTTATTATTATTATAGCTTATTAACTGGTAAGGTTATAGGGGGTCCACAAGCAGATAGATGGATTATGGACTATGTTCATAGTTGCTTTGTTTAAGTCGAGACTTGAAAGATAGAAACCAGTTCAAGACATAATAACAGTTTAGGAGCAATCAGCTCCTGTTTTATTTAACCAATGCCTGTGGTTCCAGCGTTTTTAATAACTCCTAGCTATAGTCATTTGCATGCACTTGTTTGTACAAATACACACTGACAGAATTAGCTGAAATAGAACCTGCAGGTGACAGGGTGCACACGCAAAGAGGAGAGCAGGTGGGTGTGGAAAGCAGTCTTACTTCCTTTTTTGCTCCCCCAAAATGTTCACTTGACTTTCTGCTCTTTGTATCAGACTTGAGAAAACAAGAGTATGGTTGCTTGAGGCCATTTCTCACATCACCTAGATATCTTTAGAAATCATGTATTTTCCTTATTTCCAGATGTTGTGTTTTTTCCAGACCTGATTGGGCTGACCTAGAAGTGTGTCGCCGTTGTTAGAACATGCATGTGAGAGTGTGTTAACACCAGGGAGTCGCTTAGACAAGAGCTGGAATAACAGAGAGGACACATAGTGTGGAAAAAACATCATTAGAACCATCTGAAGGCAGCACAAGTAGCCAGCTCCAGCAGTTGGCGCTCCATTGAACATAAAAAAACAGTTCATTCATTCAAACACTGGTGACATCACTTGGCGTCTCAGCAGACAGAGACCGTATGGAGAAAGGAGCTTCACCAAAAGAGAGAGGCAGCGGTCCCCCAGATGTGTGTTCCGATGAGTTATCTGAGGAGACTGAGGCAGGATGCTCTGGGTTCTCAACGTTGTTAGTATCGACCATGTTTACTCACGCAGTCAGCTGCTCTGAAGTAGATGTATCAGTACAGGATCATATAGATGTCAATTTGTGGGAATACAACAATGCATGTGTCTTTCTGCTGCCAGCGTTGCCTTGGAAACAATGAGGTGCTCATTTGAATCATTTTTAAATCCTCTGTGTCCATTTTTTTACACCAAATTAAATGCCTTGAGGACGGTCCACACAGTCAGCTCTGTTTAGTGAAATGGAATGTTATTTTTTTATGTTTAATGATTCTCCCCATCGACATTATGCATTTGCACAAGGCCCCAGATGTGTGTGTGTGTGTGTGTGTGTGTGTGTGTGTGTGTGTGTGTGTGTGTGTGTGTGTGTGTGTGTGTCCCCAGCTTTGACTGGGGGATCTGGTGGCATTCCCAGGCTTGGAGATGGATGTAGTCTCTCCTGCGCCTGGGACCCGTCCCTTAGAAAGCCTCTAGGTGGCATCCTGACCAGATTCACAAACCACCTCAACTGACTCTTTTTGACGCAAAGGAGCAGCGGTTCTACTGTGAGTCCCTCACAGATGACCGCACTTCTCACCAAATCCCTAAGGGGGACACCAGCCACCCCTTTTGAAGAAACACATTTCAGGACCATGGGTGACAGTAGAGGCAAAGACTTACCATTAGATGAGAACTGCATTCAGGCTCAGCCCTGTCTTTGTAACAGGGGTGCTTGCCAAACTGGGGCCTCCACTAGAGACGCCCTACATTATTCACATTTTAGGAAAACTGTAGTTATCTTCCACTGGCCCTTGTAATGCATCTCCTTCATAGATAGTTTGACTGAAATGAGTCATTATAACTTTTATTCCCCCCCTCCCCAAAATCTCCGCACTGGCAACAACACCACATAAAAGTAGAAGAAAAAATGCTGGAAACTGAGTTTAACAGTGTCTGAAGTCTGTTTTTGCTCACATCTATTATTTTTACAGCGATGTACCCCATTACTTGAAGCCCTGGCCGTGTTTAATAATGAACATCCAACTTCGCATGGATATTATACATATAACAGAAAGTAAGGAAAGGTCTCCTGTGAGTGAACTGTTCCCTCAAATCAAACACAGAACCCTCAATTATCCGGTGTGCTGGCTCAGTTGCTGATGACACTGACGGTCTGCTGCTTTGGTATTCCTGCAAAACAGAAGCACTTCCTCTGTTATTAGCAGAAAACCCAGGCTAATGATTGACTGAAAGATCTGGCTTACCGAGCAGCAGGAAGGAATGAGACGTCTGCCCTCTGTGTGTCAAGCCTGACTGAGTCATGTGTTAACAACAAAATGAAAAGAGAAAAGGAGGGGGGGGTGTAAAAGCATTTGTCAGGAGTTATGAGGCTTCGATCTCCCAACACTACAAGCCTCAATAAATCGGCTCAGTGATTTAAAAGCCATGTAGATGCACCAGCAAATGGAATCATATTTTGTGGTTCATAGTGGAATAAATAGGAACTATCAGAATGGGAGTCGTGGTGACTTGGTGCAGTTGTTTGGTGCCATGGTGACGTGACAGATCAGGAGGATTTTGGCTGACAGTCGATACTCTGATGCAGACAGATTTACAGACACATACAGTATTTTTCCCGTAAACAATGGTTATGACTGTCACATATGTGTATCTAGCCATCAGCTCCTGCATCTATAGGTGAAGGACACCAGTCTTCATCTGTGCGCTGCCTCTTTTGTCCTCGGGGCCATTTCACAGCATATTTTCGGATCTGCTATGGCATCCTTGGATTCCTGGTTGTGTATGCATCTGTAGTTTCCAAAGGGCTTGTTACCTCGTAACACCTCATGCTGCTTGGATGTGTCACCTCCGATGTTGAGCTCAATAGATGAACAGGATGTGTCACACTGAACCCTGGGTTCCTTCCTGTCATGAAAATTCACAAATCCACAAAATGCAGATTGGATGCAAGACAAATTGTACAACCGATTTTTTACATAAATATGACTTCATTTCCTTTTAGTAAGACAAATACTGAAAAAAAAATCAACAAAATAAGCCCAAACTCAAATACATGCTTGTGGTTTACCGTTAAGACAATTATCACATGCAGCTCCTCTCAGCTTACCTGAGTGTTTCAGGTTTCTCACCTCATTTTGAACTGTTTTACTGTATTTGCTCACTGACGCAACTGTTGTAAATATTGTTTTCTGTTGCAGCAAGCAGGTTTTCAGAGAAAAGAAAACTACCTGCTAGACAAGAGGGAATAAAGTATATTTGGTGGTATCTTTCTGTGTGACGTCCAGAAACATCAAGAGGGGACGAGGGTTAATTGGATACTCTAAGTGACTGTAGGCGTGGCTGTGAGTGTGAATGGTTGTTCGTCTCTCTATGTTGGCCCTGCCATGGACTGGTGACCTGTCCAGGGTGAACCCCGCCTCTCGCCCGTAGCCGCTGGGATAGGCTCCACCCCCCACAACTCTTAACAGGAATAAGCAGTAGAAAATGGATGGATGGATGGATGGATGGAAATTTATTGAGAATTTTTAGAACCAGGTATTTTCCATTGTAAGACTTGTATCAACAAGCTGAATGGTAACACAACTCTTGTTGTTTGCCAACAACTTCAACCTATCATCTGAAGAAGCCATTATTGTATTTCCCCTTCCTGTGAGGGAGGTTCTATCATAGGGAAAGTGGACAGTCACTCTACATACAAGCTTCTCAACTGCAACATTAGCTTACGAGCTAAAGTCTTTCAAACACAGGTCCTAGCTAAGTTTGGACTCTCATACTTGGGAGATCAAACTGACAAGTTGAACCCAAGTATCTGAACTCCCATTAATGTGAAGTAGAAATACGCTGAACGAATAGTCAGACCACCTGTGTCGAGTAAACATTTGTTATGTGAGAGAATAATCTCCTGTCAGAGGTCCACTTAAGCAGCTATTTCAGATCAACAGTGCTGACCACACTGACAGTGAGGCAGTTTCAATAAATACAACTGTTACCTCGACTGTTGTACATTATTACAATAAAACAGGATCTAATATCATCCAGCAGACTTCAGCCTGGGATAATATTCACACAATATCTGTGTTGTTCTGGAGGAGATTTATGAAGTCTGAGGGAACAGATCTGATTCCAGCAGGGTTATCTCAGATCTGGTGGGACGCATCAGATTTATTACATAAAATCTACCTTAAAACATGTGGCTCGAAGTTTCGAAGACAAAGTTGGCACTAAAAGTCTTTTTGAATGATCGTCTTGCGTTTAACTTTTTATGGCTACAATGTAATTCATACTCAAGTTGAGGAAGATTTGTAAATACTGTACAGGGCTAAATGAAGATGGAGGCGACATTGTTACAGCAGCTTTGACATTGGCAGGACTTTTTTGGTGTAAAATGGTCTGGTGACAGCAGTGCTATTGGCTGAGGTCGCCTGTTCGCACACGGACAGACGCAAATGATAAGTGCACTGTAGTTTTATGTGTTTTCCTAGTCTTAACAGTTAAATTTACAACATATTCATACACTGTTAGTGACTTGCTAACACATTGGTACACTAATAGAGAAGACATCAGGTGCAGCTAGAGGGTTCAGGGCTTTTCTCAAGGACACACCTTAACACAGCCTCTGGAATCACACCAGGAACCTTTCCAGACATGTACAACATGAATTGTCGAACGGCAGCACTGTGGTGCACTGGTTAGCACTCTCACTTCACAGCTAGAAGGTTTCAGGTTTGAGCCCGGGGTTTGCCAGCGTGGGTTCTCTCCGGGTACCCGGGCTTCCGCCAAAATTAGATTACTCTGTGACTCTAAATTGACCGTAGGCATGGCTGTGAGTGTAAATGGTGGTCTGTCTCTATGTGTTGGCCCTGCGATGGACTGGTGACCCATCCAGGGTGAACCCCGCCTCTCGCCCGAACACAGCTGGGATAGGCTCCACCCCCAACCCCCCCACCCACGATAAGCGGTACAGAAAATGGATGGATGGAACTGCTGTACCTCCTAGAACACAGATTCACAGAGAACAATGGGCTAAGGATAAGTGCTGCATGTTGGCCATCTCCTCCAACGTGACATCATGCGTGACGCACGTCATGTTGGTGCGCTGATTTTGCAGTTTATCACCAGAACAGAAAAAAAAACAGAACATTTAAAAGAAGTGATTGTGCCGTGTGGTCATGACGTTAACCCTGATTCGAAAAGTGTTTACATCGTAGTACAGATACATGGTTCTCCTTGTCTTTCTTTCAGGGAGAGCTCACCATGACCACTGACATGGAGAACCTTCAGAATGCTGTATTTCTGGATCTGGTGCCAGACAGCTGGACCAAGCGAGCTTACCCATCCATGTCTGGCCTGGCCCTGTGGTTCACTGACTTGCTGGCCAGGATCAAGGAGCTAGAGGCCTGGTCAACAGACTTTGTCTTGCCCTCTGTAGTTTGGCTGGCAGGCTTCTTCAACCCCCAGTCCTTCCTCACAGCCATCATGCAGGCGATGGCTCGCAGGTACTGGACTGTGGGCTTGGTTTGCTCCAAATGTACTGTATGAGGAAATAATCTTGGTGTGGTGCAGTAAGTGAAGTGGTTAATTGATGGCAGGAACGAGTGGCCTCTGGACAGCATGAGTCTGCAGTGTGATGTGACCAAGAAGAATCGTGAAGACTTCAGCTCCCCCCCACGTGAGGGCGCCTACGTCCACGGGCTGTATATGGAGGGCGCACGCTGGGACACACAGGTAAATTGAAAGTTGTTCATTGATTTTGTTGGTCAGGGGTATAAATAAAGTTACTTTGAATCCCTCACACATGAACATAAGGTGAATTAACCTCGAAATGCACCTTTCAACTCACTCATGTAAGGCAACTTCGATATTCCTTCCTTAAGGGATTCCACACATTCCCTTTGTGGCTTAATTTTCTGCTTTGCATCCAGCTCTGCTCTCATGCATCACTCAGCTTCCCAGGACTTCATCTATCTGCATCCATCCAGCTCGTGTACCAGCACAGCGCCCAGCCTTCAAGGAGCATCCCTGTAGACTTGTTAATTGGTGAAAGTGCAGGGTTTGCACTTGAACACTTAGATCTCCCTAGTTGAGTGGTTCTTTTTTTTTCATTAAAGTTGGAGTCACAGGCAGGCAGTCAGATGGGCCGGGCAGCGCCCCCCCCCACACACACACACACACACACACACACACACACACACACACACGCACACGCACACACACTCACACACACACCAAAGCTCCAATCACCACTCTTCTTCTCCTCCTCCCAGCCTCTCCTCACACCCTCCCCTCAGTCCCAAGGCTGGTGGTGTTCTGGTGTCCGGGAGTAGCGGGGTGTGAATAGGAAACACAGCTGTGTGCAGCAGTAAAAGTCAAAGATTTATGATAAACCTGCTCATCTATATTTATGAAGCTCACCTCTTATTCAGAGGGGCTGGAGACATCAAAGACAGCCAGATACTGTATGTGATAAACACCTTGTGCTCAGAATAGATATGCTAGAAACTCAGATGTTGTGTGTTTATGGCAGACTCCACTTCATGATGATGAATGCTCCAGCTTTGTGTCACACTAATATATTGTTATCCTCTCAATATGCTGCTTGATTAGAAAATACTCATAGATATGTTGCCTAATTAACAGTCAAACTAATTCATCATGGATCACAACTGGACCACATGGCCTGAATTAAGTTAGCCATCATTAGCCACATGGACATGAAGTTATTGGTGTTTAAAGTTTTATAGAATTTTCAGATGCAATTAGGGCTTGTCCTCTGAGCTTTCCAAAGTCGTCAGGATTTACATTCATTCCTGAAAGTCACCGTGCACGCATGGAGAAACGTCTGTTTGTCAGGCGCGAAATGTTGGGGGATTAATTAATGAGACAGACCGCTCTGTTTCAGTGTGTTTAGAGAGTGTGTTTTCTAAGGCAGGGCAGCTTGACTTCCACCCAAAGACTTTCACCGCCCGTCAAGGGCAGAACAACACTGTGTTCTCTCAAAGTCCAGACTGAGATTAGTCAAACATTTTCAAAAAGAACTTTCTTAAATGCATGTACAAGTACCGGACGAGGAAGTTTTCACCGAGCCGAGCTCGCACTTATTTGTGACTTCATCAGCTGAGTGAAGTGTTTCTGTCTTTGGTTGACTTCCTCGTCATTAGGACTGGGATGACTTTGACTCAAATCAAAGTGTTTCTGAACACATGGCTGCATAAAGCAGAGATGGATTATACCGATGCACTTGACAGTGTGCAAATGGACCTTTTGTGGACACTTTTGCTATTAGCCATCAATTACCACTAACTTCAAGCTTAATATATGTGGCTGGCTCATAAGGATACTGAAATGACATCCGACTACACCAGTTGGAGGTCGCCAAATGAATGTGGAGTCGGTGTGCACACTTGCTAGGTTTTCTCTGGGCCCCTACCCTATTTGATCATTGATAATATGTATAGCCACGTCATCATTTCACCGCTGGTTGTCGAGGTGGTGTCCAGCAAAGGATGTGGGCTTCATTAACAATTGGCAGACTTTCTTTAGTTTAGGAGAGATGGCATCCATCCCACTTCGGATGGAGCCGCTCTCGTCTCTAGAAATGTGACATCCTTTATTTAATAAAGGACAAATCACTTTTACGAGCAAACATTACTTCCTAAAACCTGTGGAGAGAATGTTTATGGGGAATGGGATCATACAGGAACACTGACCCCTCCCACTTTCTTTCCCTGTCAGAGCGGCTTGATCGTGGACGCCCGCCTGAAAGAGCTCACGCCATCCATGCCAGTCATCTTCATTCGGGCCATCCCTGTGGACAAACAGGAGAACAAGAACATCTACCAGTGTCCTGTCTACAAGACCCGCCAGAGGGGACCCACCTACGTATGGACCTTCAATCTAAAGACCAAAGAGAAGCCCTCAAAGTGGACACTAGCTGGAGTTGCTTTGCTCCTGCAGATCTAGCTCCTTCCTGGAGGCTTTACTGGGAACACGCTGGTCATGGTAGTCATGGTGCCAACAGGGTCAAGGGTTACATCCGTTTGGTCTCGTGTCCACGTAGCTCTGTTGATGATATCGATGTCAGAAATGCAACACCTTTACACAGCAACTTCTCTCGTCTTAGTGAAGGCGCTTCATCTCACCGCTGTTCAGACAGGAAAAAACAACACAATGCAACGTGGACACAGGGCCTTATGAGACAGCTACTGCGCATGTTAGTGCCGAAAAACAAAATGAATAATTTTTTTTCTGTTTTAAAACGATAACTTGATTTCACGACTGATGTCTCATGTTCTTGCCATGAATAAACTTCAATATTTTAAGGAGCAGCCCATCTTGATCCGATGTGATCACCTAACATGTTCACAACAGTAGGTCCCAAAACCTGGATGGAGACACACAAGCTAAACTCAGTAGAACTGTGAACAAGGACAAGCAGGTAGGTTCACCTGAGTTCCTGCTGGTCTTGACCAACGCTGTCTTCTGACTGACGTCTCCATGTTTTATAGTAAATCTGCGTTTCTTGGCAGCTTTGCTGTTGTTTAACTGCTGTTAGCATAAAGCCGCTATTAGCGTGCAGCTAAATATACATGCTGACTCACTGTGGCCATAGAAGCTTCTTCCATAGTGGTTCGTTTTTAGAAAACCAGTCAATATGTATGTCACCAAGGAAGAAGATGTCTTTTTGTTTCGAGTTTCCACGATGCTCTTCAAATAAACGACATTAGAACTGGGTTGTGTGTGACAACCAGCACCCGCAGTTGCTTTCATGTCTTTGCCGTCGTATTTCCTTGGTACAGCTTCGATGTTGTCTTGAACAGAAATACCACTACATTAAACCTGTCTCTTCTATTTCATCTCATCAACCTTCTTCCTGATGTTGCATATATTTGATTAAACTAAAGCCAAACCTTTCCTTCACTAACAGCAGTCAAATTCAGCTATTTGTCAATAACTGAAAGGCAAAATACACTTTTTGGATGAAGTGTTGTTTTCTGTGCTCCTTTAATGTGTGAACCCCAAAGTTTAGTCTCCTCCCTGACTCCAGGACATGGCTCTCACACACTTTGTGTCGCTGACAGATGTGCCGTGGTGGGACTCTGATGTTGGATAGATTATGTCGGTGAATGGCAACAAAATAGAAATGCAAAGCTGAAGATCTTTCTGGTTATTTCTGCTTCAGCACACAAATTAGTACATAAACATTGTTTCTCTTGTTAATTCGTTCTGTACACTCTGGTTCATGTCGCAGCTTTCTCTCTCCCTTCTTGTTTGCTTCTCTTCTCAGCGTGTTTGCACATACCGTACTTTTCCTCTCCAGCTTTCTCTGCTCAGCCTGGCAACTGACAATGGAACACTGTTTTTAACATGAACCAACTTCGATGCACTTCGTCCTTCTACTGTCCTCTTCGGCACCCAGTCAGGTCTGCTGCATGAACACTGTAGACACTCTTAGCTTGGAATTTTGCATTTTTCTGGAGTTTGAAAGAACTAAAGAGACTCAAAAGGAAATTTTTGTTCTGCAAGTTTGTGCGAAATTTCCTGAGTTCTTGAAAATATCCTGCTTTATTCATCATAATACCAATAAATATCCATCCATCCCTCCATTTTCTACCTCTTATCCTGTTGAGGGTCATGGGGGTGGAGCCTATCCCAGCGGCCTTCAGGCGAGAGGCGGGTTCACCCTGGACAGGTCACCAGTCCATGGCAGGGCCAACACATAGAGACAGACAACCATTGGCTCTCACAGCCACACCTACGGTCAATTTAGAGTCTGGATTAACCTGGTCCCTCTTGATGTCTTTGGACTGTGGAGGAAGCTGGAGTACCAGAGAGAACCCACACAGGAACAGGGAGAACATGGAGACTCCTCACAGAAAGACCCCGTGCTGGAGCTGGGACTCGAACCCAGAACCTTCTTGCTGTGAGGCCACAGTGCTGACCACTGCACCACCGTGCTGTCATGATGAATATTTCAGAGTAAATACTTGAAGACATGTTTTGTGTTGAGGCCAGTGCTTAAAAAGTGTCTGCAATGAGAATCCTGGGAAATGTAGGGAACGTCATTCACCATGACTTTATAGTTACGTAGTGTAAAAGAAGCGGTCAGTGCCAATTAATTTTGCATCCTTCCTAAAGGCCAGCAGGGGGAGACACCATGGGTTGCAGGAAGAAATCCAAGCAGAAATCAATTCAAAAACTACCCCACTCTTACTTTTTTGTGTTTATGGTCTCAATCATCAGTTTCTTGTCCTCTTTATTACACGGTGATGATGATTTAGCAAGTTATGGTGCCATTCAGAGTCACACAATACAGCAGGATCTGACTTGGGGCCTGGGTACATTGTGATTAACACTGACTACAGCAGAAGTGGCCCCCTGCTTGTCTAGATAATATCACATCCGGTACGAATGAAACTGCCAACTGAAGGCATTCGAACCCGTCTGTGACTTCTTTAATATAATTTGGATGAAGTTGAACTGAATACCACAATGACCACAATGGCGCCGTTCAGCAGAAGTTACATCGTCTCATTTGGAGAAATCTTAGTTAAAAGAGACATAAAATCACATCTCATCTTTGCATGATGAGATCGTGTAGATTCTTTTTGTTTGGTCGGGTTATTTTCAAGGGTCAAGTCCAGTGACAAAAAAAAATCTTCATCCACAGACAAGAAGTCGTCCGCTTCACGAGTGCATCTGATCTAACCGTTGTATTGGAGATCGCAGCCTCTTTCCTCGACCCTCAGATCCCCGTTTTTCCGTTATGCGCTGATCCAGGAGAACCTCTGACACGACGTGATCGGTAGCGGCCTCATTCTTCCCAAGAAAGGCCAACAGCACAAGTTGGCAGTGTTAAACAAAGCAGCTTCTATTCAGCAAAGAAGGAGAACAGAGCTGGAAAGAACAGACAACTCTCTGAAGATCTAACCAAAGTCAGGGAAAGAGGAGAAAAGGGTGTTTTAAAATAAAGAAAGCTTCTCCCACCCGTCCTCTGCTTCTATTACAAATATATATATTATACTGCTATAGTTTCAAGTTTCCTAAACTGAGCAGCTCCATCAGTGTTTACCACAGTGCTTCCTTGAAGGTAACTGCACATCAGACTGGCACTTTCTTGAAGGGAGACAGTGAGCTGCCGGCTGAGGGTTTGAATGGCCTGTCGCCCTCCCTCGGACCAACACCATGACAGCGAGCTGCCAGACTGGCAGCCGGTTGTAAAAATGATTATAGGGCACCAAAACCCCTGTTTCTGATCTCACAGTGAAATGACTGAAGGACAGGAAACTGCAGAGATCAGAAGTGACTGACCTGCAATCACTTGATCGATGCGATCCCAAACATCTACATAATGATATGGAATAGTTCTGCCACGAATTCATGCTTCATCGTGTCTTTCTGCTAAACTACGAGCAAACTAAGTTTAGAATGTCAGTTTTCTGGAAGGAATTTGGTCCGTCATCATCTGCGACAGACGACTGCCACCAGCTCTCCTCGCGCCGTGTCCTCCTCTGTGAGTCCTCGGCGTGCCCTGTCGTCCGTTACTGCTGTCACCGGGACAGTTTGACTGATCAGCTGGTGTAAACAAAACTGTGTGAATGAATTCAGCATCAAACTTTGTTGCTGGGAGAAAAAAAAGTAGACATGAAATAGAGCAGAACACTTAGCTTGTTTGGAGAGGATGCAGCTTTAGTGGGTTGCTACCAATCTAAATCTGAAGTAGTATTTGTATCAGAAAAATGATTAACGAAGCAAACTAAAACATAAAGGCTCTGCTTTGCCCATTCTGAACCACGGGAGGCGCCACAAGCTTCTGAACACCTAAAGATAACACGGGCTTAGAACTTTAAACCCCACAAGATGACACAAGGGCAGAACTGACAACAAACATCAAAAAAGAAAGTAAGACCGCCAAAGGTTTTCGCTCCACAGGCTCGGTTCTGGGATGTCACAAAAACTGGTGTTTTGGGACCAAGTCACTGCCTAGATTCTGAAAACCTGACAGTCCTTGTTTTTCCAAGCGAGTTATGGGACATGAGCGACATGTGGAATGATAGCAGCAGGTAAAGCAAGTGGATGAGTGGCAATAAAAACACACGGACACTGTTTTCACCAGTGTGACGCAGGAACGTCTCTCGCTTCCTCTCTCTCTCCTTCTCGCTTCCTCTCTCTAGCGAAATTTAATCACGACACCGCTGACGGGGACTTTTACGGATGAAGCTACCTCCTCAGTCTCTAAAAAACGAATGTCTGAGGTAAGAAACAGTGGTGTCAGCGCAAGTTCTGGTATCATGACATCCCCTCATGGTTCTACTTGTGTTCATGCAGAAGTCAGAAGAAGCTAATCATGGCTTCTGGATCTTGATTTATTGATTTTTTTCAATATCTATTATCTGGAAATTTAATACCAGTCGCATTACTACTAATTAAAACAGGGATAATGAGAGACTTTGCGGACCAAAATAATTTGATAGCATGTGGAAGGCCGTGTGAAATTGTGGCCGAGGGCCAGAGTTTGAGAACCCTGTTCTAAATCCTAAAGCTGCTTCTTTTGCTGCAGACGTCTAGGAGCCGTAGCTTTTAGCCGGCGCTCAGTTATGTAGGGTATCTCAAGCATCTGTGTGTGTTTGTGGAGAAATGCTAATGTCTGCTGTCTTTCAGTCACGTTTTTGAGGAGGTGCTAGAACGGTCGGGGAATATCACAGCATAAATTGAAGTGAATTCACACATTTTATCTGGATCCAAATGTACAACACTACCTACACTAAGTACACAATGTCTCATAACACAATCACATCTGAATGAATCATGTGTACAGATTTTTTTTTTAATCTCATCTCAGAAAAGCTCCCTGAACTAAGATGTTTCATCCTTTATTGGATTTTCACTTATATATGCTACATCGTGGTTGATTGCAAATTTGAAATCATTCCCTCGTCTCCCAGTCGTCCTGCTTCTCTTCCAAGTCTTTAGATCAAACACGCTCTCCTCCACTTCCCTCCATCCCTCCTACAGTTGAGTTTGAGAAGAAAAAAAAACTCTCACATATATCCCTGGGCAACATGCGAAGTCGTTCTTTCTTTCTTTTTTCCTTTCTTCCTTTCTTTCTTGTTCAGGTTCCCCGGCGTCTCCTTTATCTGCTTATTGGAGAGCCTTAATAATGCGCTCAGAGACAGAGAGGCGTGAGGAGGAGGAGGAGCAGACCGGGCCAAGCAGGAGGAAGAAGGCAATGATGCAGGGTGATGCAATTTATGTAGGACTCCCAAATTACATCTTCAGGTGCTTTTATGATTAAGGTTCGTGTGTTTGTGTACGGCTGCCCAGTGCAACTGTGGCGTGGCATTGCACCGGCGAAATACTCCATGTGTACTGCCGTTACAACGAAAGCAGAACTCATGTGGTAGTCTTCTAAAGACGAGTGGTAGATTCATTTCTTTTTGTTGATTTCACGCGCACACACACACACACACACACACACACACACACACACGCACGCACACACACACACACACACACACACACACACGCACATACACACACACACACACACACACACACACGCACATACAAAAAGAATCCTGTATCCGTTCACATGACATTTCAGGAAGGCCTTAAGAGAATTTCTTCAAATTTGGCACAAACTTCCACCGGGACAAGAGGATGAACTTTAAAGATGTTGATGGAATGCAGTAACTCAGGACCCTCTCGTGGAAATTTGTTCAGATATTTGAAAAATGTGACTTCAGGAAAATTGAAGTTTCCTCTTTATATTGACGGTTCTTTTGAACCAACTTCAGGCATTAACAAGTCAGATTTCTTGTATCTGCTGAGACCTGCAGAGAGGCCATGCACACATGACCTACATCTGCAGGGATCTGGATCACGTCATCGGATCAATTTGTCTTTGCATTTACAGTACAGTGGTATTAAGGTCTCCCTTTTCCATCTTGACTCAGTCTACGTGATCAGGGCTAATAGAACAGCAGCGGCGGATCTTTGAACATCCTGCTGAGTGATGCAGCCGAGGGGGAAGTAGTATTTGAAGAGCTTGATTTGAGTTGGTGTTAAATAGTTGTTGACTAGAATAGAAGAGAAAATCCTCCCGGAGAGATGGTGATGAAACTGATTGAACATTAGCAACTCATTAGCAGAGCAAGACTCACATCCAATACTGTGTTACCATCTAAGTGAGCTGATTGTTTTGTTAGTATCAGTTGTAGTCATTTTAGACCTGTAGTGTGGGGAAAGAGCCAGCTGTGTATATTAGCCATAAGCTAATGGCAACCGTTGGAAAGAGCAAAGATTCTAGCGCATCGTTCGTAACAGTAGAGCCAGCGTGACCAGCTGACTCATCCAGTTGATCCCATTAGCTCGCGCTCATTCACAGAGGCATCGAGTAGGAAGTGTTAGTTTGTTTTTAGCTTTTGAAATAGAAGTGTTTGTAGACTGCTAGCTATACATCTGGAAGATGTGCATTGTTCTGATTGATGCTCCTGTTTGTTGCTGTCGGTGTCAGGTGGTAGCGGTCAGATGAAATTAGCTTCAAGCTAAATATACATGGCTGGCTCTTCCTGCATTCTTGATTGACAAAGACGCGATGCAGGAGGGATAAAGAGATCTAGAGATTTACTGATGAATGTCTGAAAGGTACAAAAACCTTTCCTGATCCATTATCACTGTCATGTTGTTCCCAGTTAGACCCTGGTCGCTATTATTGGACAGTTCCCCGGCGTGTGATTCTGAACAAAAGAGGACAAAAAGCAAAATGTGTTTTTTGTTTTAATGTATGTTTTGGAAAGTCTATCACCTTGCAAAGTCTTTGGGCCCTCAAGCCGGCGCAAGTGCCATTTTCACACCAAGCGCCCTCGCCCTTTAACCACAACATGAACTTGCACTCGACCTGCACAGGCAGGTGCTTAAGTACGTATGTTAATGAGGACCGGACTGGCGCAACCATGGTGCATTGCTGTTTTGGAAAACCACAAGGTCAAGAAGAGGCTGGTCTGTGGTCAGTGGTGTTATGGGTGAAGTGCTATTAAAGGGCTCATCAATCAGACAAGAAGATGCGCTGCACTGCAATGATGTTCTATTGATCCAAGAAACCATTGAAACACCGGCCCCCCGGCCTGCTTCACCTCCCATGACTTCAGTGGATTCCTGCTGCTCCCTTCTATAAACAGAAGACAAGCTTGGGCGCCTTCACCTGGCGCACCAGGAGGTCCGTTTCTTCAGATGAGAGGCGCCTGCACCTCCCCAGATGAAATGTATGTGCCACTCAAAAATGGCAACCCATCAAGTCCTGGATCAACTTGGCTGTAAAGATAATGACACATGACACACTGATCGATTTGTCTGGCTGAGCGTGATCCATGTAGCCACCTCTGCAGACCAGAAGTGATCCTGGTATGACATAAAACAGCAGATGAGTCACAGATGATGTCACAAATGGCGGTGCTCCGCAGCCCCCGTCCCGTGTCAGTGGGGTTACAACATGCGGTCATTCACATGTCACATTTGTGAGGTGAGGTGCTCTCAGCATGCTGGTGAATACACAATCCTGGTGTTGCGGGGGATGGAGGGCTACCGTTAATCATGTGCTGGTTGCTAGGTTACAGGTCAGTCCAGAGCTGCTCGTGAATGCTATAGGGATATCCTTCCGTGTAGAATATGTAGGCATGCAGAATTCAAATGTGACCATGCGGGAGGCAGTTCCCACCACATGATGTCTGATCCATCATATCATTCTTCACGTTTACAGAAACTTACAACATCCTCATGTGACAGGACGTCTAATCCCTCTGAAGCTTCTTTTTGCTGCAAAGTGGTCACATGTCTTGGTTGTTTTTGTACTACATTACCCCGGACTTGTCAGCCAGTGTGTTCAGCGCCTTCCCAAACTTCACACCACACTTTGTGCTGAGAAACGTGGCATCACGACGATGGTGGCGGCGACGACACCGAGCTAGCAGGCGTGTAAAGAGCTGATAAACAGCACAATGTTGTCTCAGCCTGTAGTTGCATCGAACCCATCCTCCTCTCTGCTCTGACCCGCCACACTCAGTCATGGCAGAATGGCTGGATTAGCCACTCTCAATCCTGGTACAATACGCTCAGCCTCTGGCTCCACGCATCCCGCCGCCGCCAGCAGACCAACTGCGAGAGGAGCGCTTTCTGGCGCTGGGGCTAATTAGCTTTGACAGAGCTGATGAGTTGCTAATTAAATGTTTATCTGAATCTGGCATCTGTCGTTAAACAAATGTCTGTTAGCTGCCGACAATCTGTGGATTATCAGGAATAACTGGGGATGGGTCCTGCAGGCGGGGAGATAAACTGGGGGAGGACGGTGATTCAGGTCCATTGGAAGCAGTCGGGCAGAAACTAGTCACAGCAAAAGCACTTAGCGTTAGCTGCTTACTGTGAGTCATAATGGCAGTGATTATCTCTGGCCACATTCACGCTGGTACTCAATCTGAAAGTTTTATGTCTGATTATTTTTATCTGGGAATTTACATTTTTAATCTATGATCTCATTCAAATTCACTAATCAAAGCCCGACTTTTATTTGATATAAGATAAAGGCTCAGTCCACCCAAATTTAATAAAAAGAAAAGATCCATTTAGGATTTGAGATGTTGGAGATGTCTGCTGCCACCACGACAGAGAAGGTGCTTGTAAAACTTTTCTGAAGCTGAAGAGAATCCACAGAACATGGTGGAGGAAGAAAAACTGCTCGCAGTGAGTTCTGTGGCTCAGATCAGGACCAGACCTGGCAACCTTAGTTCACATGCTTTCACTTCACTTTCCACTTGATCACTGATGAATAATTCACCGTATGATACGTTTACTATAAAAACTGATAACCACAAGTGAAAATGGCACTCAATAATTGAATCAAAATCTAAATAATTGATTTGTGTGTAGTGACATGTTTTCGTTTTCAGTTATTTATAGAAAAGCGTGTCGTTAAACTCTATCTGGAATAAAATGTATGGCGGTTCAATAAACTGAAGCAGCTGACAGCAAACGTAATCCAAGACGGAGGAGAAAATAGACTCGCCTCCATTAAACTCTGCTGCTCTCTTGTCCCGTCAGAACCCCTGTTGTCCAATGTCTTGATTAATTTCTAACAAGGCAAACTGGTATTTTAATTATTGAAGTCGTTTTTGGGAATATTAACTTGCTCTCATTTCATGCAGACGTGCCCTAAACACCACTTAGCTAACATTCACCTAAACGTCTGACTCCAAAATCTGTGTTCTTTCTGTTTCTTTTCTTGTTTGCACATTCTTGCCTGAATAAACTGGTCTGGCAGTAAATGAAGAGCGTCTGAATATGACTTGCTTCACCTAAAAAAAGGATTTTTGCCTTTCAAGTACTCACAAATACTTGTACTGAGCTCACAAGTGTTTTTGTTTTTTTTCTTTTTGGGACTCCTAGGCTACTTCTTTGTGTCTTCAGAATTCAGACAAAGCCAAAACGCGCCTGACAGCTAATTACAGCGAAACTGTCCGAGAGTGTCCGTTTATAGACTTAATCTGGGATAATGCACTTTAAAAAATAACAACAATCTGACTTCACCTTCAATAATCCTTTGATTTGAGCTGAAAACAAACCAACTCTTCCAGTTCAATGCACAAGTGTTGGTTTGTTTTCAGCTCAAATCACATTACTGAGCACACGTCCGGATAAAGAGTAGGAGGATTACATGGAATGAGTCACTTGAGACGACAGTTTGCTGTTGTTAACCATCAGTAGCCATTAGCTGGAAGCTAAATCTATGTAGCTGGCTCTTTCTGCGCTCTGGAGTCGCAGTGAAAAATCCAGCAGGGAGGGGGGGGGGGGGGGGGGGGGAAACAACCTTTGGGAGCTCAAAACCCATTTGTGAATACTTGAAAAGCAGAATATATTTTTTCCGGGGTGGAGTATTGCTTTTTAACCACACTCCAACACACACAGAATTCCCATCAACTTTCAGTGCTTTTCTGTGGCATCTGCATTGACTGGTTTCATCCAGTCATGAGCCGTGTCTCTCATTGGGGGTTGAGTGAGTCTACTGAATAGCAGGGGAAACACCTGGACGTCTGCTGATTGTTCAAGGACCACCTCGTCCACATCTACCTGGCGTGTATGATGAGCGATTGCTTCATGAAGGAGTCCTGATTCTCACTGGCCGTTTTGATTTGTCATTACAGAGTGAACTCTGGTGTCAGGAATAACACAGGTGAAGGCCGCGTTCCATTCAGCTGGCCAGAGTTCTGCTATGGTGTTTGCTGGCTCACGTGACAGTAAAAAGAAAGAGACCTGCGTTTACTCTGCTATCGTGTCTGTTACAGTCTATGTACAGTCAGCGTGACAGGCTGAGATGACATGCAGGGCTCATCACTCCACCTATGGCCCCGCCCCTCAAACAGGGACACCACCTGAGTCATCATGTAATGAACACGATGTTACGATTTCAGGTCACTCTGATGTTAGCGGCACGTAGTTCGACATCATGACTTTGATAGGTGAGTTTAGGAGGCGTATTTGGAAGCTGCTGATATATGGAAGATGAATTTGCGAGCAGAGTTTGGAGGATTCATTTTGACTTTGAAGTCTTTTAGCAATCTATATTTTACAGCATTTATATATATATATATATATATATATTTATATATATATGTATATATATATACATATATATATTATATATATATTATATATATATAATATATATAATATATATATATATATAGGGCTGCACGGTGGTGCAGTGGTCAGCACTGTCGCCTCACAGCAAGAAGGTTCCGGGTTCGAGTCCCGGCTCCATCACAGGGTCTTTCTGGGTGAGTCTTCATGTTCTCCCTGTTCCTGCTGGGTTCTCTCTGGTACTCCAGCTTCCTCCACAGTCCAAAGACATCAAGAGGGGACGAGGCTGATTGATACTCTAAATTGACCGTAGGTATGAATGTGAGTGTGAATGGTTGTCTGTCTCTATGTGTTGGTCCTGTGATGGACTGGCGACCTGTCCAGGGTGAACCCCGCCTCTCGCCCGTTGACGCTGGGATAGGCTCCACCCCCCCCCCGCAACCCTTACTACTGAGGACTAAGCAGAAGATGACGATGGACGATATATATTTATATATGTATATATATTCTTTCAGTCAGACCATCAGCGTCTGGTCGGTCGAATGTATCGCGTGTTTTAAAGTGCACATGTAATCGCAGGGGAACAATGACAACATTCACTTTAACACACACACCTCCACATCACTGACTTGTGAATATTTGGACGTATTGGCGATCTAACAGAGCGATCAAACTCACATTTGTGGAAAGCAATGTGGTGTCATGGTGAGGAGCTCATAGCTGACATGTCTATCAGCAGCAAGACGCTGATCCTCCAGCTTTTAGACTTGAGGGTGTGTGCAATGGAGACGACCTCATTTATTATATCCAGTTATTCACTGCAGTTTGACTCACTCATATAATTGAGGCTCCACATGCAGACATGAATTCAGATTCTGTGCCTCAGTTGTTGAAAGAACAACTCATAACTCGCTTTATTCATACAGAAGTAACACCCTTTCTAAGTGGCATTAAATAGTCACCCAAACTCTTTCAAGCATCAACAATGAATACCTGAGAAAGTTTCGATGGTTATCCTGACCCGTCTGGATTAAGTTCTATAATCTGTTTCACAATGTTCGGCTCTTCTTATGTCACCAATCCAAGAATGAACAACATTCACCTCAGTGAAAATAGGTTCACTGGGGGGCCGGGGGGGTGAGCCCAGTTCTATGATGGATTCTCTGGATCCCCTCAGCGGGTTCACCTCCCCGCCATCCCTGATCTTGCACCAGCACGCTTCATCAAAGTAAGGATTCCCTCCATGTCAGACTTTTCTTTGATTATCTCAACAATCCTTCCTGTCAAACTTGACGTGTGCATCGCTGGTGCCTCATTAATGTTGTCTGGAGGAGTTGTTCGGTTGATATTTTCGGCTGCCAAAAGTCTTTTTTTTTTTTTCACTGTTGGGTCACATTGTGATTGGGTAGATTTGGGATAGGGTCAGACGTCTGAGATGAAAGTCAGAATGACTGAGATGACAGTCAGGGTTCTGAAAAGCTTTAATGCTTCAGGACATCATCACACAACCCATGGCCCCTCACTAGATCAACAACCGTTAATCTGAATAACATCAAACTCTGTGTGTGTGTGTGTGTGTGTGTGTGTGTGTGTGTGTTTGTTGCTGTTGCCCAAGGAAGTGTGGTGCCCAGTTTGAAGTCTGAAGTCAACGGGGTCCGAGGGTCAAGGCGTCATGACATCACATTATGATTGGATGCGTTGATGTTGTGTGCCCATCTTTATTTTTCTGAGATTAGAAGGCTTTGATAAATCACGCAACTCAGGGCCCTGCTCCAAACTTGAAGGAGGCCTTTTTAATATATTTTCTTGTCATGTAGAGGGAAACATCCAGGGTGGATTTTCGCTGATCTACTGATGTGCCCTTGAACGTCACAGGAAAAGTTTCTGTGGATCAAAACACAGATTTCTCTCTGTTTTAGCTCCAGACAAGACAGCGTCTCTGACAGCAGGAGCACGGCTCAAGAACAGAGAGTGCCGACTAAATTTTTAACCAGCAAAAAAGAGCCCTCTGCCCTGGGATCATGTTTGCATTAAAAGCAGAGGAGGCAGGTAATGAAATACATTGTTGAAGAAACAAGAGTGATATGAGATGTGGAAAGACGGGTTGAAAGCTGCTGATTATTTTATGAAAAGCCTTGTTTCAGGCCGTTTCCTCTACTTCTTCCACACGCTTGAGTTGCAGTGCTTGTCCGTGGCTATCGCAGCCATCTTACCTCGTCTTCACGCCTCAGCAGCTCTCCCATCCATAGATTCTCTTTGATTGCAAATTCATATTTTCATTTAAATGCTGATGGCTTAGAGGATCAGAGTAAATTGGAAAAGCAAACTTATTCTGCCTTTTTTTTCTACCTCATGTTTTGGTGCATGAGTTTGGAGGGGTGTAATTGCTGGCGTTGTTGTTTGCTGTGAGAATTGTCATTTGCACCCTCAGATTTCCATGAATTTAAAGAAGGTCTGAAATTGCACTGACCAGCATTAAAGTCAACCATATTAATTCAGATGTCAAATTGAAGAAGTGCCCCGGCCAAAACATGGCGGCCATAGATCATGTTGGAACTGTCAGTTAAAGCTACGGGTCTGGCCGGGACACACACATCCCTCCATCCCCCTGTGTAAAATCAAATCTTTACACTTGGCAGATTGGAGTTGTAATTATACAAACTTTTTTTCTGAGGCAGAGAAGCAGAAATAATCTCATTGGTTGTGTTACACCTCAGTGGGTCGGGACAAAAAGGATGTTTCCACACCGCAAGCTTGTTAACTGGAGGTTACTAAGAAGAAATTGAATTAAAAGTCTGTCTTCGAGATGGTCGCCGCCTCTAGAAAGACGGCTCCTGTTTACATTAAGCAGGAAACACCTCCTTGTTCTATAAAGTCTGAAAGTTTTTTGACATCCTTTGGATCTTAGAGGCACGAAACACGATGTTTTTTGCTGCCCCAAAGACAAATACTCATCTAAGAAAAGAAGTACCGATGCAGCCTACTTACTAAGGTGAATGTAGAGAAGTACAAGCTCTTGAATGTGCTCAAGAGTGGAACATACACAAAGTACTTGGTCTACTCCTTGCCTGCACTCTGTAATTTTATGATTTTTTTATGACTTCATCTCTGGCAAATATTTTTATTGTAATTGTATTTTAAATTGATGATACACATATTCTCATTTCATGATTCTAGTCCAACATGGTTTTCACTTTCTTTTAACGTTTTTAATCTTCTTACTCTGTTGCGAGGCACTTTGAGATGCAATTTTTGAATGAAAGTTGCTCTACGACTAAAGTTCACCGTTATTATTATTTTCTACTACTTCTGCTGGTCTCGTGATTCACGATACTAGACGCCATTCCTCCGTGTCGCTAAGTCGCCTCCCTTCTACTTTTTGATGAGTGGATGTGGCGAGTCTTTTCTTCAACACTTTTAACGCTTGGTGAACGTCGTCGTCTTCTCCTTCCTCCTTTATACTTTTGGTAATTGGCGACCGACGTCTCCATGCATCACCGCCACCTACTGTGTGTTGGAGCGTGAACAAGTTATCTGCCCTCTTAAACAAATTTCTCTTATTACAACTTTGATGTCATTTTTGTCTGCCGTGCACAAAAGTAATAAGCCTGTAACAGTTTCAAACTTTCAGCAATAAAAGTTTTCTGACAAGTAGTCAAGTGAAAAGGTGATAGTACTTGGTAGTAGTAGAGTGTTCATATAGTAGTATTTACCAGCTCTGCCTGCCATCAGGCATCACCACCCACCTTTACCCTGGACTACGTGTCCTCATGTAGACCTGAGTGACCTTTTAGGAGCAACGTTGTAACGTAAACCTGCTTCTTCACTGAGCTGAAGTGTTGTGTGATCACGAGGGCAGATTTATGTCCAGCTGCATGATATCGACAACAACAACAACAACACAGTGAAAACAGGTGACATCAGCACCATGCACTGTTGTGTTCGCGTTCATATTATCCTATTTTGGAGCTGAAGTTGATCGTGTGGCCCCTCTGAGTTCTTGCGCCTCATAGAGTGTTCGTGCCAGGGGCCAATCCAGGGACAATGAACTGATGTGTGTCATTGCATCCTTCTCTAATCAACTGCCTTTACTCTAAAACTGAGATGGAAGCACTCGTGATTCATGGCAATGCTGGTTATCGTATGAATTTGACACAGGCTGAAAAAGACTGTTCTCTTCGTGCGTGCGTGTGTGCGTGTGTGTGTATACGTGTGTGCTATGAGTCAGATGAGCACTGCTGAGTCTCCTTTTGCCTGTCGGCTACGTCAGACAAGCTAATCAGGCTACAGATCAACTGGCTCTTCCTGCTCCACGTCAGCTTCTCCAACAGCTGTACCGAATCTATGGATTCAGCTGCCTTTGAGTCTTGTTAGGAGACCACGTCCAGAAGGTCATTATCTTCCATTATCATCGCGGATAAACTGCTGCTGGATTCTCAACTAGCTGCAAATCCAGTGAGGTTTGAGAGTGGACGCAGGTTAGAGCCACTACAGTGATACTGACGCGGGGAAAGTTTGGAGTTAATATTTGAAGGTGGGAGCTGAATATGAATCTGACTTGCAGAGTCCAGCGTGGGTCCGACTCATTCGTCTCCCTGCAGTTGGACGCTACTGGCTACATTCTTTAGAGTCTCTTTCACTGTATGTTGATGAACGTCTCATGAAAGACGCACATATGAAAGCGTGTGAAGTTACGCATGATTATCCGTGCGCGTCCAACAATAGGAGCCATCAGTGCACAGTAGCCAGCGTGTAGCTCACTTGCCTTAAGAGATATGCTAGCCACAGACGCTAACTCTCAGGGGTTGCACCCCCCTCCTGCACCACGGCCATGAGTTTGAGTCTGTGCTTGTCTACATAAGTTACATCTGTGCAAACCGGGTCAAACTATATGCTGGACATTCCTATCATTTTCGGTGGAAAATGTTGGCTTTTAAGAGAGTTGTTGCACAGGCATTAAAAACCACTCGAGCATGTCCTGATATTACGCTAAAAATGTCCAGTTTTTGACATCAGAAATACGGCTGCAAATGTTCCGACATTTTGTTAAAAAAACACCCGGCTGTGCTGGAAGACACACAGCAAAAATGACAGTGTATTTCTCTTCACAGGTAAAATATGAAGAGCGAGCAGCCTGATGAGAGGGAGCTAGAGCGAGGCCACTCTACCTCAAGACTCTGCTCCCAATTCCAACTGGTAATGGCCTTTTAATGGGCTAATAAAATCAGAAGAAAATGAGATTTAATATTTGGTGTCCAGCAGCAAAGAGAAGCATGACATTCTTTTAAAAGATTGATTAAGACCTTTGGCAGATTAAAGACATCAAAGTTGAAATTTGAATTTTTTTCAAAAAAAGTGGATTTTTTTTTGCGACATCAAAGTCTCCACTGTGTTGAGGGGGCTCGATCAGTGCGCAGCTGTTGCGCTTAAACAAATTGCACTTGTTTTTTTCCTCTTAAATAACTTTTAACCTGCAATTCACCGAACCAGGAAGCATAATAGAACTACACATTTGTATTTCCATAAACTGTCTCAGTTTACAGACCACTCAAACATGCACAGTGTCTCTTAAAAGGCATTGAGAAATACAATACCTGCATCCAGCTATTAGCATTGAATTGGTTGTCGTTAGGGTCTTGTGTACTATTAAGTACCTCATTTATTACCTCCTGTCTCGTTCACGGTGATTTAGTCCACATGGGGTTCCCAGCAGAACACTTGACTTCACATAATCTGCGCCTCCATTGTAAAAAATACAACAAATAATTCTGCTTCAAGATTACATCTCAGACTCATTATTTTGAGTCGCTCGGTACAGGCGCTGTCCCCTGAAATTCATCATCATGAGTCGGGAAACCACAGAGTAAAGTGAGATTCTTCAGGTCGGGCATCTCAGCAGCTTCCTTATTTGACTGGTGAATAATCTGTGTTTATCCCCCCCCCCCCCCCAGCATGGCAATCTGGGAGTATTCTCGTCCAAAAAGGAGAGGATGCTGATGCTGTTGTTCGACTGCTGTTGAGGTAAATATCTTTCAGGTGAGGATGTTGATGATTAAAACTTTCATCAGTGATCATCAACCCAGTTGAAGCCTGCAGTTTCCCCATGAGCCAGCAGTGAAACCGTTACCTCGATCGCCCTCCTGAAGCAATTATAACAAGTTCAATTAGGCAGTGTAATCTATCAGCTGCTAGCAAGACTGATGCGCTGGCCGAGTGTTCTTGTAGAAGCTCAGAGTACTTTGGGATGTGAGTTCGCAGCCACGTAGCGCGGCGCCTGGTCCATACTCAGGTTTGTGCTTTGCATGGCTTCACTATTCTTGCCCACAGACCATCATGGATGACAAGTACAGAACGTCAGGCGCGACACGCCTCATCCGTAATGTGGTGTGTTTTGTTTTTTTTACGTAAACAAAATAACACAGAAATTTCTCCAGGAACAATGTTGAATGTTTAGAAAAATATGGATGGTTTATTTGACCCTACTTGAACAAGCGTTATAATCCGTTTCCATGATGTTCAGCTCCTCTGATGTCAATGGAACACAGTCTACATCCAAGTATGAACAGTGGAATATCAACAACATTCATTCACTTCTCGTCCTACAAAGACACACACAGTATAGTATTTATTGATCCTGTCACATACTTGGTTAAGTGGGTTTCTATTCTGAACTCACAAAACAGTGATCATTTATAGTTGTTTTTTTTTTTAAGAATCTATTGAAAACAGACAGTCTAATATAAAGTCCATCCAGTTCAGACTTGTCCATGATACTGCTTCTAGAATAGCGTATTTACAATCATCTACGGAAGCGAAAAACAAACAAAAACAACAGAAAACAAACAAAAAAACAGAAGGAAAACCTGCCATTTGCTTTAATAACAAAACAAGCTAGCCATCACTATTCAAACTCAAAAACGAAACATAACCTTTTTTATTGATTGTGCTTTGTAACCCACAAAACCACTTCATTTGTAGAAATGGAACATCTGTCAGAGGCACCGGGTAGAAGTGCTAACAACATCCATTTCTCTCATTGAGATTCTCTAGAGCTACAGTTGGAGTAGGACAGGGCTTACAAACGGTTGCTTTTGATCCATTTATTTATATATTTATAAAGTTATAACAGGCTCATCCTAGTTCATCACCTGCGGTGGCGTTGTGTGGCACAACAGGAGGGATTCGGTCCTTGTGTTAAACCATGCAAAGCCCTTGAGATTCGCCAGAAAAGGTCACAGAATAGATTTGTTGGACAAATGGCGCCCAATAAAGGCTTCGAATGACACAATTAGTGTTTTCTCGCTAAAAGACACAGGGAATGAGGCCAGAGCCCGTGGATGAATGGAGACAGTAGAAACAGTAGGCAAGTAAGCTGGCCCAACCCCCGACCCTCTGGATGGAGTGAACAGTGTAGCTCGGTGTCCCGGTCTCTCACAGTAAGCTAGTGGATCTTCTTGGTCCTCAGTCAAAGAAAGTGATATCACACAGTCCTACTCTAACAGAAGGCAAGTGCACCCACCTACCTAGGTCAAGCGCCCCCTGGCACAGTTCATCACACCGTCACCTCTGTCTTGCTGCCTGTGCGGTAGTGCTGTGGCTGTTGCTGCTGCTGCTGGTGGTGCTGGGGGATGTAGTGGAGCTGCTCCACAGTGTGAGTCCGTCTGGCTGCAAATGCCTGCCTCTTAGATACAGTCTGGTTCATTGCTAAAGTGTTGGTGAGCGTGGCTCCTCCCACTCCCGGTGCCCCGGCGCTACCCCCTCCTCCTCCTCCTCCTCCTCCTCCTCCTCCGCCACTGTTGTTAGAGGCACTGGGATGGGAGTGCATTTTGGTCATCTTGTAGCGATCCATAAGAGGCGTGGTAGGTATGAACACGTCTGTGTGTGAGATGGCGCGCGACATTGATTTGTCGCTGCCGTAAAACCCGCCGGAGATGCTGCTGACCATGCCGCGTTTCAGTGACATCATCAGTTTGTCCGGCGAGAGCAGAGGATCTTGGGATAGAAGGCGGTCTTGTGAATAGAGGCGGTCTTGAGAGTAGTGGCGGTCTTTTGAGTAGAGGTGATCCTGCGAGAGTAGTCGGTCCTTGGAATACATGCGGTCCTTGGAGTACAGGCGGTCCTGGGATGTATGCGGGAGGAGACGCTCCTGGGATCGAAGACGTTCGGCCGACAGCAGCTGTTCGTCTGAGAGGATCCGGCCTCCATATGGGGACATGCCATTAGAGGACATGTTGTAGTCCTGCTGTGGGGTCCTCTGCGGGGACAAGACACGATCCTGGGACATGGCTCTCTGGACACGACGGGGCCTCTGCCTTTGCTGCGACTGCTGCTGTGAGGACTGCGACTGGGGCGGGGCCTGGGAGATGGAGGACGGCGGGGCCTGGCTCTGAAGCTGCTGCTGCTGCTCCCGGTGCTGTGCAGCAAAAGATGAATAAGTAGTATTTATTGATGAGAAGAGGAATAAAAGGCTCGGATACGAAGCTTCGGCTCACAGATGCACAAAAAGCAAAGACCTTGTTTCGCCGCGTACTCACTCACTGAGCATCTGTGTACCCACCTGGTCTTGACTCATTTTGAGAACATGTAAAGGAAGTGTGCCTCTTGCTGCCAGGTCGGGCAGGTGACGCTTACGAGTGTAGTAGTCGTCGACTTCTTTATCTGCTGCAGAGGAGACGGGAAAAAGCACAGAGGCAAGAGGTTCAGAGAGTAGAAACACACAGCTGCATGTTCGAATGCAAAGGGAGGATTCGGATCAAGTGGGATCGCATTTGCAGGCATTGGTGAGAAGACTGCGAGCATCTGTGCGCCACCTTTGCAAGCTTGTGGAGAGGAATAGAAAACAGAGGTAGAGAATAGCGGTCAGATTATATTACATGCAAGGCACATAATAGCCAAACGTCCAGATTCTACAGGAACCCGCAGCTGCAGGGGGGTGTGGGGGGGGGGGGGGGCAAACTTCTCAAAGGTCAAGAGAGAGAATAAAACATAGTCATATCGCACAGATTTGGAAGAGAGAACATACTGAATACACATGCCGGAATCATGTTATCACTGTTTCATATCCTTGAGTGGAGGTTTTGATGCGTAATCATGAGGGTCAACAATGAACCATGCATTTAGACCAGGGGTCTCCAACTCTCCCAATACCAGGGGGCTGCTGGCCTTCCAGTTTTGTCACAAGGGGGCGTCCTTCAAGTGCTACAACGAAAGGAGTCCACTTCAAATGTTCAATCGTTGTAGCTTTTGAAAGAGGTATATTTTTGTGTTGGTGAGCAGTAGAACCCGAACAGTTAGCCTAGAACGTCAACTGTGTTGCTTTATTCAGTTTATTTGGATTATTTGTTCTTATTCATCCTTCCAGAATGGAAATCTGCTTGCAGCTTCTCTGAGGATGCAGAGAAGACTGCTGCTGTTGCTGCACTACGCTAACCACTGTTGACGGGTGCCTTGAGCATCTTTAGCTGAAAATAGAGGGGTTGAGAAAGTTAGCGTGTGGCTGCGTTACCGAAATAAACTCTCAGATTTGCTAAATTTTTGTTAAACTGTTATGGCTGCGGATTATGAGTTGTTAGCTTGGAACTACCAACGAGCACCAAGAAATAACAATGAACACCGAAACACAACGTCGGTGTAATTTGATGTGTTGTTTGATGTGGAGGCTCTGGGAAGTTTCTTGCCGAGCCATGTCGGGCCCCCGGGCCAGGAGTTTAGACCCCTGATTTAGACGCTAATCAGAGAGGCAAAGAAGACAGAGTAGAAGTGAAAGTAGCACCGACTTCATGCTGCACAATACAAAACCATGCACAGAGACTTCACACAAACGCTGCCAGACATCTCGACAAAGAAGACGAAATGCAGCATCTATTATTCAAACATGGCAACATTTATAAACTCATTGTTACAAAGGAGCGACTTCTTTATTCTCTCTGAATGTTTCAGCATCACACTGTGTCAGAGGTGATGCCATTTATATGGTGGAAGTACATCCTGCAGAGCCTTATTGAGGATTCCTACATGACTCTGGAGTCAGAGCTTTTCAATAACGGCCGCAGCGCTGCTCATGCCACCTGTCAACATTACACCCAGCCAAACCCCCCCCAGCAGTGAGCCACGGCTGCTCGCTGTAAATCGATTCATTATGAGAGATAATAAAAACAACATGTTCCTTTCTTGAGCATAATAGTCTTCAAGATCGGGGCAGGGCTTGCAAACTCGTCAACCATATTACCATACAGTGAATAAATAATTTGTGATGTATACTGGGCTGGAGCGCGCTAAATGCTATTCTTCAGTTTGATGCCAATTTGCATTAATAAGCACGAGCATTCTTCTCTTTTATTATCCCGACAATGACAAGAAATTTATCTTCCCTCCAGCACAATCCAACATGATCTATCAGTGTGTAGTGTGTAGTTGAGCAACAAAGAGGAACTGGAGAGCCTTTTGGCTGTTTGCTGCAACAAATAATTTGCTTTGGAAGCAGAATGAAAGTTGGGGAGACTGGCGGACACTGCCTACGGATGTTTTTCCATTTTAACACTGTGGCTCTTGTGCTGTGGGGCCACTATCTTTGACTATTGAATTAGTTGGCTTTTACTGTGCATATTATATGAATTCTCACAAGCACCCTTCGAGCTCAGCGTGGGTAATGTCTTTGTCGTTTCGTACAACCGAGGACCGGGGAAACAGCCGTGCATCCTGCAACGCTGTTTTGTTTGAAACGGTGCCTGGCAGCTCCGAGTGTGGAGTGAGACCTGATGGGATGAGTTGTAGATCGCCATCCTTCACTTTGAGTGCGAGCCAGCAGTGAAGTGGGGCAGGCATGATGAAATAACACAAGCCTTAAGGAATATTTGCGTTCCACTTAGAGAATGTCATGAGATGAGACCTCATTACACAGCAGAAATCCAGTGCAGCGCCGCTAAATCAATACCAGGCTGGCCAAGAGAACGCCTGATGTACAGGGGAAAATCATGGCTTCAACCTTTAAATGGAGACAGGGGAAGTGGAGTCGCAGGCGCCGGAGCGATGGAGCCACTGAAGCAAATACATCCCCGTTATTCAGTTATGGTTTTGCTGCCCTTTGTCTTTTTAAAAGTAAACTGATCATCATTCAATCTTGGCATTCAAGTGATAGTTTTTAAGTAGTCGGTAAAACTTATTCTATTTATTTCCAGCATCAGACGATGAATGAACAAGTAACGGAAAAATCACTAAATCTGAGATGGTTCAGTCACAGTCTCAGAACTCCTGTCGGACTTGAGACATGACTGGATTTCACATACAAAATATGATCATCTATGAACCTAAAGGCTGAAAACTAGCACATGGTCTGCTAAACTACTGGACTACAAATTGAATCCAGCTTGCTTCTAGTCCAAGAGCCCTGTCCCTGGCCGACAGATTCCACATTCATACGCACAAAACTGTTGATAGACCAAGACATTAACAGAACTTCAAGTTAGCTGAAGTGAGCTTGTGCTGTCAGCAACGTTTGGACAGGATTTCTATTTCCCTCTGTTTGATACTTATATTTGATCACATTTTAGAAGCTTTGGTTTGTTCTGCAACTCCTTAACCCGTTAAAAATCACAGTACCACGACCAACCCAACACTTCCTGTGTACCTTTCAAATTTAAACCGCATTCTACTTAAATAAAGCCATTGTTCTTGCAATTGTACAAGAGGCCCTGTGAATATGGAGAATATCAATGCTCAGGTTCATATTACTGTTATATGTTGTAGCGGTTATTCAAAGGAAGGATATTTGTTATTCTTCTCTCCAAGTTCACTCCCCTGTTTTCATCACCTTTTCGGAAGACTCACAGTTTCTGGAGATAATTAAGCTGATTTCATGATTTCTGATTCTTATTCATCCACTGAGGTGTTTACTCAGTGGGCAGCTGCAAAAGTCTCCAGAAGCACTCTCAGTCGCGGGGAAATCATATTCCCAGCTCAGGCGCGTCAGAGCCAATCAGTGGGTCCCGTCAGGAAGCCAAACTCTTTTCATCATGCAGGGCGTGGGGGCAGGGAGCCTGCTCCCTTTAGTGCAGTGAACTTGGACCTACTGAGTTTCTTCAGGGACGAGAACCGGTTGAGGTCGGCTTTGACGGCCGCCTCGTAGGAGGGCGGCAGGTGCGACAGGCTCTGGAAGGAGCGAGAGAACGACAGGTCGTAGGGCTCCGTCTGCGAGGTCAGGATGCTGCTTATCCGATTGTTTTCTGGAGACACATACATACATATACAGACACAGAAAAGGGAAGAAAGAAGAAATGGACAGGCTTGCTTCTTGTTCCCTCTCCCCTCCCCACTCAAGGATGAGACCACAGGCAACCACCATAGAAGACCACCCGCTGAGGGCTGACAGTAGAGACAGAGCTGGGGGGGGGCAGCTGGAGTTTCACTCACACAGATATTTCTCAGAGGCAGAAGAACTCTGCAATAATCTTGAAATTAAAAACCCATGACTGCATTTGTGGAAATGGAACCATTTTTCTTCGACCATGGCATAGAGCTGGAACACCACCACCACCACCATTATGATGCTTTGCTTGTTTGCACAGAACCAAACAAAGCCAGTGGAGTAGCGCCCCAGCGTGGGATTTTAGATAGCCTTATGGTGTTCTGCAATCACAGGCGTGACACGAAACACAACAGTGTGTGTGTGTGTGTGTGTGTGTGTGTGTGTGTGTGTGTGTGTGTGTGTGTGTGTGTCTGATCTAAGTTGTTCTAGTCGGCCCTTATATCCACACACCTCGATTTGATGCTGTGACTCTCAGTGGTGGAACTTTCTCTCTCTGTGTTCCATCTCTGCACGTTTTTAAAGACAGGACAGCAGATGTAGTATTCCCACCCTCAACAGGCTGCGAAAAAGGAGCTGTGTCATAATTTGCGGGTGTAAATGACACACACAAGTTTTAGTTCAGCAAGAGTTCAATTTTGCACATCTGATCTTCAGCTTGTCACTTGCTCCAAACACTGGAGGTCCAAAGTTACACCAGTGACACGGCATAAATGAGAGTTGAACTGAGAGACTCAGACAGCTTGGATGTGACGTGACTCTGTCAGGATCGTTTCTGCTTGAAAACGCCAGAAACACCAGCTTGCAGAGAGTTGTGTTTCCACTTCATTGTCAAGCACATTTTAAGTGAACTTTAGAAATGTCGCAAGAAAGGAAAAGCAAATTACAGGCATTTCCATCAAATGATCTGAGTAAACGTGTACTTTCATCAGAAAATTAGATTGATAAGATTGCACCAGAGTTCAAGAAGACACCAGCAGCTGAAACAGACGGTCACATCAATCTACGTCAGTGCTTGTTCTGGAAACGGGGTTTCCAACTCCCGTTTGCTTCTTTTGAAAAAAATTTACAAAAAAAACAAAAACAAAACACCAATTAGCTGTAAAATCTTCAGTGACATTGAAGGAGTTTGTGTTTTATTTGACTGTTTCCGTGGACCTTTTCCAATGCATTACTTCACAATCAAAATGCCCAAATATGTGTACTCAATGTGCAAATATGAATGTGACAAATTGAGAAAAATGTCCAGTCATATTTTTGTACATTGATCATTAGTAACAACGACATGGCAGCATCAAATGAGTTGATAAGACTTAGGTTTAGAACTGGACATTTTATCAACCTGGAGACACTCGACCATCAGAAAACCAAAGCCAAAACTCATTATTCCTCTGTTTTAAGCAAAAAGATAAATTATAAAATGGGGCGGGGTGACAATAGCACTTCTTAAATCAGCCCTTTAAGTTGCACTAGGTTATCCTTTACTGTATTCAGGGAAGTTGTTTCAATCCAGAGTGTGTCTGCCTCTGAGAAACGGCTGCATGTGTAAAACTCCAGCTAGCTGGTGGCAGTGATGGGGGAGTAAAGGCGAGCGTTTGGTGCGGGACTGACTTGACATGTGACAGGCTTTGACGGGAGGAAACAGCGGTCCAAACAAGAAAAATGAGACAAGAGCAAACAACAGATGTGTGCTGGGGAGTGACCCTGGCCGTGACAGTGCCGTGATGTGTTCGGGGACAGGCCAGGGAGCGACGCCTGGACCGGCTGTCTTTGATGTGACCTGATATGATGCCAGGAAGACACACACGGGGGGTGCGGGACGAGTGTGTGTGACTGGACCAAAGCCTGCCTGTTATTCTCATCTTTGGCTTTATCTCCCCTCCTCACAAACGCACAAACATCTGCAGTCTGTCCCATTCACCGTCGTCCACGCTCTGTCAAACGTATCTTTCCTTCCACGCCGCCACCCACTTTCCTCTTTAATTCTTTCTTGTCCGTTCAGTATTCCCCCACTCCCATTTTCTGCCTCGCTCCTGCTCTATCTCACTCTCCCCTGTGAGCTGTGCGTCTGTCACGCAGTGCAGAGCAGCAGGCTTGGGTGCGGCTCCAGACCAGCCTCCAATGAACAGATAAAAATAGGGCTTTAGTAGCTGCTGCAGGATGGAGAGAAGGAAGGGAAGAAGAGGAGAGATGGCGATAAGAGATGCTAAGGAGGGTAAAAGGAGACTGAAATATGACAATGGTGGAAGGAATCTTGAGAGAGGGGGACAGAGGGATGGTGGCAATGTGTGTGTGAGTGTGTGGGGTGGGGGGTGGGGGTCCTGGAAACTGGAGGGGGTGTGAAGGATGTGAGTGGACTGCATCACTGAGGGAAGATTTGACTGGGACTGCTGTTCGCTATCTCCGTAGCAAACTGCTTCATCACTACGGACAGTACGAGCACTCAGACATGACTCAAACAGCCGTCGCTACTTTGGGCTCCTGCTTGGAATCCTGTTATTGTTAACAAATCCCAAAGAAACCCTAAAAATTGAAAAAGATCCTTATAAGTACACAACAGTGTTACACTTGGCTGCATGTCTTAACCTCTTTGTGTCCAGTCATTGTCACACAAAGTGTTGGATGCATCCATGTTGCTCTTTTTCAGACATTAAATATGGAACATTGCAGGCTTTTTCATCTGTTCTGGAACACTTTTACCTGGATAGTAATTTACACAGCTGTTAGGATCAGGAGAAAAAGAGCCAAGCAGCAGTGGTAATTTCTTTGTTGTAGCTGGATTAAATCTGATGTGTTCAGACCAGACGCTAATGCTGAGTACAAGGTACGATCACGGTGTGGATACTTTGCATTATTTTGAGTCATTTACTGCAGTCAGACCACATTTAATGCAAAATTACCCAGACACAGTTCCTGGATATGGATACCGCACCTCCAAAGTAGGTACGTCCTGGCCCCTGACATTTCAATGGTGGTGGATGACAGAAATAAACATCGGTATGTACAGGGAGCTAAAACTGTGCTCATCTCCATTTTCACGATGAATCTTACGAATAAACTTGCATGATTTAATGCAAGATGAAAATCGGTTCTGTGTTTGAACATGATTACAAACTGTTCAACAATCACCAACCACGAGGCTTTGCTAGGGGGAACATAAATTCACCATCTATCTCCATTATACTTTTTAATCTCATCGACAAGATTTGGTGCACGTTTCTTGAATTTGTAACAGAGGAGGTCAGCAAGTCCTTCAGCCTAACTTAAATCATTGGTCTGTTCCAAACCATAAGCATGTTTCTAAAATTAGCAACTCTGCAGTGAGAGATGTTGTGCCTTCCAAAGGTCAAAAATAGTTACGATGGATGTTTGCATTCATATTCTCATGCTTTTTATGAGAAATCTCATCATGGTGGATGCATAAAGATGAACACCGCTTGATAGCTTACAATAAAACAAGCTGAAGTTTGACTTTATTTATGACTTCAAACTTTTACGAATATTTTCTTATGAAATCGTCCTGGAAGAAGAGAGTGTAGCACGTTCTTCAGCAGATTATATCGACTTTCCTCTGGCAGTAACAGTGATGATGTTACTTGATTCAGCACAGCAGCTGAGTGAGAGAACTGCATTCACTGTTGCAAGGTGAAACGGCTGGAAAGCCGTGTTGATCTCACTGGCACTTGTAAGGTTGGTGGCAGGCTTGTCTGTTTTTCTCAGTGAGGCTCCCGAGTTATAGTACTGTCTAAAAGTGGTAGACAACATAAACGTTTTACGCAGCATTTGTCTAGAAAGATTTTGTCTTTCTTTGGAAAATAGTGAAATTCCAGTGACCTGCAATAATAGGCCATCTCAGCAGCCTAATGCATGATTCAACAGCAAACAGATGCTGAAGACAGACTGAGGCGCACAAACATGACAGCAGCTCTGGAGTGATGAGCCAAAAACTGAAATAATTGACTCTTTCAGTTTGGTTTGTTCTCTGGTGGAGGTCTAACAGAGGTGGGCTCTTCATTCTTGAGACCCTCTCTTCTCCACCATTAGGGAGGCGTTTGACCGTTCCGAATGAATTCTGCAGCAATGACAGCGACTACAGCCAGAGTCACAGGGCTAAGTTGAACAAAGGGAAGCGGTGTCCTCCAACAGATGGTTGGAGCAACACCGAACCCTGATCTTGGGATCATCCAGTCAGTCTGGATCACATGAAGAACTAACGCAGAGCCTGAATCCACAGAAGAACTGATGCTTGGAGCTGAAACACGTGTGCAGGGTACCAAGGAGAGCTGCCTGCTGCTTTAAAGGCAAAGGATGCCACACCAAATATTGATTTGATGGAGTTTTTCTCTTGTTTACTGCATTTTCAATGGGAAAAGTGATGAATAAAAACCTTCAGGCCATTCTTTTTTGGAAAGCTTCCTTATTTTACAGGATCTTTTGAGTCTGAAACATTTGCACAGCGCTGTAAGATGAGACAGCAACATACCCTGCTTCTGTATCAAATATGCATTAATACGCTGCTTAAAATAGTCCTCGACACATGCAGTCACACAAGGCTGACTAAATGAGCTTCTGAAATTGATCTTTATATTTAATTCGAAAGGCGTCCTCTGTCTGGACCTGACTGAACTTGAATCAGGTGGACACAGGCGGCTCGTGGATCGTTTGCTCTAGTCTGAACTGGTGGAGATTTTTTTTCTCTTTGGTTCAGTTTGTTTTCATCAAGATTAAAAATCCAAATGAACCAATAATGCATCATCACAAACCACATGAGAAGATTCACTCCTTCTATTGGTCAGATGTGTCTGGGGTGGGAGCCAGACAGTAGGCGCAAGGTCACCTCACACCTGCACATATCTGTCCCATCCATGTTCACGTGATGTTTCAGGAGATCCAATCTCCAAATGTCCACTGGGACTGGAGGATACACTGAAATGATTTTAGTGCTCTAAGGTCACAGTCACCTGACATAAATGCAATACGTCCAGATTTTCCACAAATGAAAACTGGGACTCATCCCTGAACTTAAAGATGTTAGTGGCCAAAGGTCAAGGCCGCGTCAGATGAAGACAATATCTCGAGAAGGACTTGAGGGAGTTTTTTCAAATATGCTACAGACCTCCACTGGAACACATGGACGACCTGAAAAAGACTATGACAGGTGGTCAAAGTCACTCTGCCAGTGATGCAGGATTTCTAGTTTGCACATCTCTTCTTTTTCTTCTATTCACTCTGCTCTTGCTCACATGACATCTGTCGGAGTTTCAGCCCTAAGAAACGGCCCCAAGACAGAAAACACACCAGAGCTTGTCTCAGCCTGGCAGGGGGGAATCAGATCATGGGGGTGTTTTGACGAACGCTGTGAAGAGGCACGTTTCATGATTCTGAGGCTCTGGGTCACACTTGGTGGCCTCTTGCATGCATGTAAGATGATGGCTGTATTAAAACCTCTGAAAGACAAACACTGCCAGCTGGAATTATTTATTTTACGAACAATTCCACCACGGAGTTGATGTTAAAAGATTTATACCCTCAGTCCCACCAGCGGGATGGAGTCTTTTCATGGGATTTGATAACAATAATAAAAATCCAGAAAATACCAGGCTTATTCTGAACCACATTGGGGTGTGTACTGCTGACTACATTATTCATATGGGTGTCTGGCTAACTGTACATCCTGCCCCCCATACTAGAATCTCCCAGATAGAATTAGTAGCAAGTGCTGTTTGAATCAGGTCTGGAACCACATCAGCTGTAAGAAGAAGACGGGGAAGGTGCGTGTGTTTGTATGTGTACACAGATGTGTGTTGGAATGTTATGAAGGTGTGTTGACATAAATTAAATGCATCTATGTAGAACTTACCACGTCTCAATGATCGGTGAGCTACCAGAACCAAACGAAACACAAATATTTCAGAAACATGTTGATGGTGAGAAAACAGCCTCCTCTCAGAAATAATCAGCTTTCACCTCCTGGGGCACATGATCGGCTCCTAAGTACCGTTCTGTTTCTTTCCATCACACACACACACTCACACACACACATACACACACACACACACACACACATACACACACCACTGGGGCTTTGTGGCCTTTATCTAGAAAATACAGTATGCTGAAATCCATCCAGATGACCTCTGATCAAAGTCTCAGCATTATTGTTGTAATGGATTTTTCATGTTTTTAATACATCTCCAAGGCATTTCTCCATAGGACAGATCCGAGTGTATGTGTGTGTGTGTGTGTGTGTGTGTGTCTATGTGTGTGTAAAATGGACCCCATGGTCAAATATGTCCATAAAGAAGAGACTTTTATGGCTGCAGCTTTGCAGCACAGCTGCGCACATAAGCTTTTTTCTTATTCTGCGATTAAAACAAACAGAATGTAAATCAAACATCAGAGCGACTTAATAAATACAGAAGTCTGTTCTGCTCAGCTCGTCTCTTTTTCTTTTATCGAGTTGTCTTTGTCCTCCACCTTGCATCCTTATGCAACTGCTACTCTCCATCTGCCAGCGTGCGACCGCGGGCAGCCTGCTCTCTCACAAGAACTGTCTGAACAAACAACTGAATGGCATCTGTAATAAAAACCTGCAGCAGTGCATGAGGTTACTCTGATAACTTTTGTTCTCAGATAACAGCAGGGAATGTTGCAGGTTTCACAACCGGAGGACAGGATGACCTCGCCGGAACATTAAGTTGAGTCTCAGCCAATTGTGTTCTCTTTAAAAATGACATGGACAGTGACTGCACCCCTGGTACTGCTCCAAGAAAACTATTCATGACCATGGGATGTGAAGCCTCTACAATTCAATCCTCAACAATAAACGCCTCATTTTCAGTTACAGAGGGATTCACGGTGGGGTGAATTGAAAGGAGGACCGTGTCGAGGGGTTTTTCACACTTCGGTGTCAAGCACCAGCTGCAGGCTTCATCTCAAACACTTGAATATTCCCCTCGCCAGCTAGTATGTCTTACCATTTTTAGGTGTGCGTGTGGGGCTACCTAGAGCCACATGGTTATAGTTGTGCTGATGGGTACCTGCAATGACAAAAGCAATGAAAGATCTGTTCAGTGTCCATGAAAATACTCTGTATCAGACCAAATACAGAGTGTCAGGGTGACAATTAAAGCAATTTTTCACCAGAAAGCCATCAAATTGCAAAGTTTGGAGATATTATCTTCTAATTCCCCAATATAAACTTGTGTAGAAACAAGTGAACATTTAAATTGACATTTATGGTGTAAGCAAGTCAGGAGGCCTCATTATCATTCTTCATTTGCTGGAAAATGTATTCAGTGGGTGAAATATTCCTTTAATTCTCTCAAATGATGGATATGGACATAAATAAGGATGAGAAGGACTGTGGGATGAGTGGATCAGTAGGTGGAGTCCGCTGCGACCTCAACGTTACCCCGCAAATCCCGTTTACATCAAACAGAATCCAGAAGACAGGACTGGAAACGTTATAAAATACAGGGCTGGCATACAATATTCAACATTTCCTGTCCCGGAACACGCAGGCTCTTAAGATCTTTGTTTCAGTTGGGAGTAAAAAACACAGAGACTCTGAATCTTTGCATCCGGATGAATTGAGATTAGGAAAAAAAGATGCAAATCAAACAAACAATACAATCAGGAGTGAAATACATAAACACATTTGAGAAAACTTCAGCAGAAGATAAAATTTACAGGCAAATACAGTGAGATCCTTGAAGCATGTAGAACAACCAAGGCTGTATGGAGGCAGAGCGACTCAAGGCCGTCTTTTATAAGCACATTAAGTCCACTGTAAATATGCACGTCACCCTGGTAATAGTGGTTTGAAAAAATCCGGTTGTTTTCTGATTCCTTGTAAATCGCAAAGTTATGCTCACTTTTCATTTTGTGATTGTTTTTGTGAAGGCATTTGATGGTGAAGGAGGTATATTACAGTACAAAGGCCCTTAGAGGGATTGACTATTATTTTGAGCTGTATCAGGTCACTTCATAACAGCATCTTATTTATCCTCCAACTCGGTGGCAGCATGGAGATGTAAATATTTTTGTACAGTAAAGGAGTGCATAATCACCCTGTTGAGTCTGTTTGTACACTCGGCATCCACGAGTGTTTTTAAAAGCTTTGGTCCAGTGAATCGTTATTTTTATTCCCTTTTAAAAAATAATGACACCATTCAGTTGATTCCATTTTATCGCGTTACCTTCCACGTTGCATATTTTACTTTACATTTTGATCATATGTCATATCTTATTATCTTATAAATTTGATTTTGGTTGTTGTTCTTCTTATTGTTTTCAAGAACACTGAGTTTGCACTTATTGTATGATATTTTCAATATAATGAAAACAGAAAGAAACTTGACTTGTTTGTGTCATATATATATATATATATATATGACGGAATGAAACTGCTTCATTTACTTGAGTTTTTCATCAGTTCACCTGTTTTCTTATGTCACAGTGCTTTGAGCTTTTTCTGACACCATAAATTTCACTTAGAAATTTACACACACACACACACATTAGTGGTGTGTGTGCAGTGGCTGGCCCCTTTCCTCCGGCTCTCTGTATGCATGATGACAGGCTCATCAGTAGGAACAGGCTGCTGTGTTGTCATCGGGGAAGCAGAGCCATTTTAATTTCAACTCAGAGAGTAAACAACAGTTGGACTAAATCATCTCTGTGTCCTACTGAGCAGTGGTGTTTGTGCTCGCCTCTCAGTGCTGCAGGCTCGGCTGGTCACTGCAGTGTGTGGAGGTGCTTTAGATGAAAGATGGGACCTTTATTGAGCCCATTGTACTGAGAAAGGTGATGAATGACAGCTATTCTCAGCTCTGTGTGTGTGTGTGTGTGTGTGTGTGTGTGTGTGTGTGCGTGTGTGCGTGTGCGTGTGTGTGTGTGTGTGTGTCAGTGCATGCAAGCGTGGGTTTGTATGTTTGAGTGTGAGGAGGAGCAGATAGATGGAGACCCTGTTGTAGAGTGTTGCAGTAGCGACACGTTCATTTGCTGTCTGCTGCTGTGCCTGTTTAAAAATGCATTAGAGCCAACTGCTGAAACATCCATTTACATCTGTCACTTGTGTGACAGAGGAGAGGGAGGCCCGACGCTCTCACATCACAGGTTTCAATATTTGCTCAGGGTATGGAGATAAATGGACGTGTCTTCTTTGTGTTCCGTCACACACGTGCTGCACAGTGACTCAGAACTAGAGGGGATTATTTGGGGGACGTATGGGACTGTGAATACATAAGCAGCATCATAATATAGATATGTCTGTTTAGTATCTGCAGCGTAGCAAGAGTGCTTTAACTCACAACCAGGATGCAGAGGCTTCTGTATGCGCCCCGCAACAAAGACGACGTACCACTGAAAGTGTTGCCTATATTTCCAAGATACAGAAACAACCACTGAAATGAATGAAATGTATATGAATTTGAACCCCGCCCAGACAGATGAACAAGCAGATGGCTCGTACATGTAACTTTGTGAATTAACAGACCCAGATTATGGTGAAGAAGTTTGCAGGATACGTTCATTGTCGGAGTAAGCAACAACCTGATGGATGTGGAGTTTTCTGATCTCTGTCACATTATTGAGCGTTTCTTCTCTTTCTTTTGTTCTTTGTTAAAAAAATGTAAAGTCTCTTAAGGTGTTATAATTTTGTCTGCGTATTTATTTGGTCTGTAGATATACGGACATTGGAGGCCTGTAAATCTCGAGGCATTCCTCTGGAAAAAAAAACCTCACAAATAACTCGTTCAAAATGTGTGTTTGTGAAGGGATTACAGCAGCTTGCAGGTAGAAACAACCTCACACTCAACAATGCCCTGCATGGGTTCTCCAGCGACACACACTCCAAGTGTGAAGTAGAATGGATGAATGGTTGTGGAGAAGCATACAAACACACAACAACACACTCCTTCAAGGCTTCATTTATGCTTGCGTGGCTCAGAAGGGAGAGTGGCTGCTTCGTAATGGGAGGGTTACTGGAAGGTGGAAGTGCCCTTGTGGAAGACACTGAACCCCTCACTACTCTTGATGAGCAGGTGGGCACCTTGCATGGCAGCCTTCACCCTCAGCGTCAGCTCCATGTTCGCTACATAACACCAAGTAAATGAAACCCATTCATATTCCGATTTGGAGATTTTGACTTACTACAATCAGTCCTCTGTGACAAGACTGCCAATATTAATAAATGAGCTTCTTCTTCAGGTGTTGTCAGACATGTTGTGTATCACTCCACAGCAGTCCGGAAAACACACCTTATCGGCCGCACACTTCTGGCAAAACATAGCCATCCAGAGTGTTTCAAACAGAAGAGCAAATAGTTCAACTTGAAAGTGATGCCTCACCCAAAAAGTGATTTTTGCCTCTCAAGTACTCACAAGTAGGTGTCTGGGATTAACAGAGATGTTCCTCCCTCCTGTATTACTTCTGTGTGGCTCCAGAATACAGAACAAGCCATGTATGTTAATGGTGACTGACACACACACACACGCACACACACACACACACACACACGCGCACACACACACACACACACACACACACACACACACACACACACTCACTCACTCATCAAGAGCAGTTAGGGGTTCGGTATCTTGCTCTGGGACATTTCCAAACATAGAAAGGGGAAGGAAGAATCCTACAGATACTAGCAACCTCTCAATCTCAAAGCCGCATTACATAACACCAGTTATCAACCACAGTGAAACAGCTGACAGAGACAAATCACGAACTGAGCAGCTACTAAAAGATAAGATGAGATAAGATAAGATAAGATGAGATAAGATAAGATGAGATAAGATAAGATAAGATGAGATGAGATAAGATAAGATAAGATGAGATAAGATAAGAAGATGAAACCTTAATGTCCATTGACCCATTTGTGACATTTTCGGCTTTGTGTTTGTACAAAAAAATAGACTGTAATAAAAGTTATGTGCATTAAGAGGACAAACTAACTAACTAATACTAGACGTGTGAGTTAACTGTTAACTAGGTTAAAGGTAGCAATCATTCCAAACAGACAAGGCAGAGCACCCGTTGTTTGTTAGGTCTTCTGTTATTCATACATCAGTCACACATGTAAACTTATTAGTCCACACAACCAGAAAATACAAGGAAAACTATTGAATGAAGCAGTGGATCCTCACATTCCACTGTGTAAAGACACATTTTGTTAAGAGGAAAAAACTGACCAGACTGTGAAGTCTTCCAGATTTCATCATTAGTTGGAATAACTTCAAAAGTGCAGATGAAGAACCAAGACATGGACCAATACCATGCAACACTCTTGATTAAGAAGTTTCCGTCTCGATCCAGTGATCGAGACAGTCAAAGCTCAGTCCTGCGCTATCAGAGACGAGCCGAGCTGAACGGTCTGCTGATGCGATGCATAAGACTGCAGCTCATTAAAAGCCAGGGCAGCCATGTTCAGCAGTCTCTCTGTAATCTGGGGACTAATTAACCATATTCAAGAAAAAGCCCCAGCCTGACCCCTGACCTTTGAGAGCCACGAAGCTGCTTAACAGCCCAGCACATCGTCATCCTCTTCCTGCTGACATGGCAAAATCAGCTCCAGCCTCTATGTCAACTGACCTGTTACCTTGAGGCAGCCCCACAGAACTGTTAATCAGTGAGGGGGGGGACGGGTTACAGTGGAGACAATGGAGTGTCCATTAGTCATTACCGCCATCTCCTTATATGGTCATATTCAAATGTTCTGCTGTCTAATCATACAGTGGGCTGATTATTCATGATTGACATGCTCTCCAGATTGTTGGGTTAAACAGGGTCCAGATCTAAATTGCTAAATGGATGTTTTTCTGTTGCTATGTTGATGACGCAGCTGTGAGTTTGTCAGATGGTGTCAGTCAGATTTAGTGGCAACCGTACACCTTCATGACAACAAAGGTGGTGGTGGTGGTGGTGGTGGGGGGGGGGGTTGGCTTCCTCTGGATGTGCTTGCCCGGTGATTACTCATATCAAATTCCCCTCAGTTTAGAACCGCCTCCCTCCATAATGAGTTTGCATAATAGCATCCAGATGGCACACAAGTGAGTCACTGATCTGACATTTGGTGTGGTATTTTCTTTCACATCACATCCGTACACAGCATGCAGGGGAGGCAAGAGGGGGGTGACCACCGAACACCTTTGACCTCGTGCCAAGGTTAACTAAGCATGCACAGAATCAATCACCGCCACATGTCTGGAGGTAGAACCAGAATAACATTGATTTCAAGAGATTTGTATTCTGTCAAATAAATAAAACGGCCACGTCACGATGAGCAGGGAGCTCGTTGTCATGTGAGACTTGAGGAAGCCTTGGGGAAACAGCCGTCTCTGCAGATGCTGCCATCCCAGCATATTGATGATTATGTACCTACTGATTTATGTCCAAAGCTAATGTTTACTGACAGTACAAGAAGAAACGTGCTGGAGGTCATTCAGGGGAAACACTTCAGCCACTACCAGTGTTCCTTCATTACATTATTACTGTAGCTTTTACTCTGGAAATAAAAGGACAGTTGTTGATTTATTTCTTTTCTCACGATCAACTCTGTAAAGATGAAACTACTGCTTAATTCCTGTGACTGCTCCTGTGCTTTGGCGATGTAAAACATCTTCTTACACCAGTAAAGCACTAGGAAGGGCAGATATGCTTTCACATTAGCACCAGCGTTAGGAAGGCTGCTCAGTTCCTCAAAATTTATTCTGAATCACAATATGGCCAAAATTTGCAATATTTATAAAGGCTAATACCTTTTAAAATTAATTATTATGGTGCAAATCAGTCAAGACTAATAGCAATTAGATGTTGTTTCAAATTCATCATGCAGTTCTCGTTGAAGGTGTCATTTTTCAAACAATGTTCTTTTAAAAACCAGCAGGATACGTACAAACAGACCACATATATACTTCTGCCTGCAGGAGCTTACAGCATGGCAAGTTGCATGCTGATATACATTCACAGGAGGAGGGGGGAGGAGTGGGAGTTTTGTGAGAAAGAGGAGAGGGGAGACTCGCAAGGTGACATGTAGTCTGTTATATGGATGAAAACTGCAGGGAATGTGGGTGGATCCAGTCTGGCTCGGGTCAAGGTTCCATACACTGGTGCAGCTGCATGAGCGATTGAGTTTGTTTTTTGTGGCGTGAGTTTGTAGTTTTTGGTAAAGTGTTTTGGTCTATGTTTGATGAGGACCGACTGAATCAGCTTTGGTTTGTTTTGTTGCTGATGACATGAGCTGATTATGTCATCAGCTGCAGGTTCGTACATCGACTCTCAGAGGGCAATCACACCAAGCCCGGTTGCCTTGTAATATGCCGAAGCTTCACGTCTTCCCCAGAGCTGTATGAGCGTATTGGTTGGCATCCTGCAGATTTGATTTTCTATGATATGTGTCACACTTTAGTGAGGGAGCTGACAAGTTAGCGTGCCAAACTGTAGGATCACTACTTGGTTTAGCGTGTCGTTAGTGGGTGAGTGGTGTATGAGACAAGCAGCAAATACACCATCATTTTCATTGTTCTGCAGCATTGCATCTGCTGGATTTCACTTGTTTGCTGTATGTTTAGCTGGGCACATCTGACTGTGTGTGTGTGTGTGTGTGTGTGTGTGTGTGTGTGTGTGTGTGTGTGTGTGTGTGTGTGTGTGTGTGTGTGTGTGTGTGCGCGTGTGTGTGGTTGTGCAAATGTGCAAGTGCAAGTGTACCATACTGAAGCCCACGGCTTCCAATCCTACCAGGGCTATGGAGGCACTTACACTAGTCAGCTGAAGCAGACTTTGCAGGACAACAGACTTGGGAACGGTACGGTTCACTTCCTGTGAGTAGGCGCTGAGTGAGCAGACAGTGTGCGCTCTCTCTCTGCACACCAGCCAAGTCACTGTCTGCACAGAATACTGTTCCGAAAACCTTGATTCTGAGTAGACAGTCTGCTGATGTTCTGTGCTCTCCTGGCCTGTCTCTGTGTTCCCAGTATCATATTGATACACAGGAGTTTCTCATGCATGGCAACCAGGTCGCCAACCTCTAGGGTCCCTGTCACGGGGCTTGTTGTACAGGTCAAAAACTGGCCACATCTCCGAAGACCTCACTGAAGTTCACCTCACTGCTTACATCATATGTAGGGAGGGTAGCCCAGTCTTGAACCAGGGTCCACAGGGTACAAACCAGAGAGAGCCAGGTAGCCAGGTTCACTAGTGCAATAGACACTAAGACACAAAGACATTCAATCCTTTTTAATGTTTTTAAAACCCGCCAGGTATCTTGGAAGAAGCTTTAGACCATCTTGAGGGTTGAGAAGCACATCAAGGGTTCAAACGGAATCAGCAGCACACAGTTTGAGACAGGCTTTCTTCTGAGGTATTTATGTTTATCGAGAGTGACGGACATATTTTTTCTGAAGAAGTGAAAAGGGCTTTAGAGAGAACTTCTCCTCCCTCCACACTCCTGGCAATACTGTGCTTGTCAGATGGTCGATTTTTGACATCTACATAAATTGGCTGACTCAGCTCAAAAACCACAGTCTGAAAAATGCAGAGGACTTTTCAGACAGGGCACTCTGGTTTTAGCATACTGACCCACTTACAGTAAGACTGCTGGATTTCCCTATAAAGCTGCTAAATTATTAGACATGATTGTAACATATTTATACCCGCAGGTTTAACTGAAACAAATGAAATCCTTCAGGAACATGCAGGAAATCCCTCCACTGTGTTGAAAAGGCAGACTGTGAGCAGATACAAATGTTTGAGAGGCACAGACGGATGTCCAAACACTGACAAGACAGGCACAAGTTAATGGAAGCTTTAAAGGCTTGGTATCTCTCCGCAGCACATGAGAGAGGGGGCAGGGGTGGGGTGGGGGAGTCAGCAAAGGGCTCGGGAAAGAAATACACAGGGCAAAGAATACACTGAGACAGAGATAAGAGAAGAGGGAAAGTGTGAAAAGGGAGGATGGGGAGGCAAACTTGGATAAAAAAATGAGAAGCAGCAACACGGGCCAGAGACCACAGAGCAGCAGCCCTCCAGCCCCCGACCCCACCCCGCCCACCCCAGATCTATTAGAGAGACATCCTCAGCTCTCTGCTCCACTCTCCTCACGACATCCCTCTCTAAAACCAGCAGCCCTGCCATCCCATTAGCCCTGCCAAGTGGAGCTATTGCAGTTCTGAAAGGCCCAGAGGAGGAGGAGGGAGTAGAGGGGGCATGTGTGTGTGTGTGTGTGTGTGTGTGTGTGTGTGTGTGTGTCTGTGTGTGTGTGTGTGTGTGTGTGTGTGTGTGTGTGACAGGTATGAATGTGGTTGTCTGTGTCCCACTGGCTCTGTTGACAGCCTGTTGACACCAACACTTCCCTGGCCTCTTCTCACAGCGAAGGAGGAGAAAAGGCAACCCACCATGGGCTTGACATTTAATAACTGACAAAGAGTGTTCACATTGAATCGCTAAATGTTAACTGCCATAATGGCCTCACTTCCCCTGGTTAGTAGGGGATAAAGCTTTAGTCCCTCTTCTGCTTGAGAAGAAGCTCCCACCTCCTGATTGATTTCACCAGCAGGCCAGGGGGCTTAAATCTGACCACAGTGCAAAACCAGTGATAATGCTTCTAATACTTGTAAGTTATATTTATAGCCCTCCTAACTCTGCTAATTTCCATCGCTCATTCCTAAACCGAGAACAGGAAATTACACTGACAAAAGGCTTTTAATCTCCATCTTGAAGTCTCATTTTCTGGCCTGCTTTTGTTACTGTCACTCATTGATATGCTTCCACATCTAAATAGCATAGGGAAAGAAATTAAACAAAACAAAATGCAACATTTCAAGAGGCAAATTAAACCAGCTTAGCCTGCAGCTATCCAGTTAGACCCATTTAATGTTGGACCGACAATAAGCTGTGGAATCAAAATCTCAAAAAGAAAATTCCAAATCATAAAGGCATATCAGCATTGTTAATATTTCAGTCTTTACCTTTCCTGTTTCGGCTATTTTCTATCTTTTCCATGGAGGTAATGAGATCATGGCCATGTCTGTCAGCGTGATAACTAAGAACTATGAGGTTTCCCCAATCTTGATGCAACCAAGGAAGAACGTAGAAAAGACAAAAAACTTCCTCTTTCCCTCACGTCAGAATTCCAGTGTAACTGGTTTCCACCGGTTTCCACCGATCATGATAGAAACAAGTCTAATTAGGTTCAAGGAGACAAAGAAGATTCTGGGAAACAAAAGTTTTGGGTCCAATTCCATTTTTCCACAGGATCCAACTAGACATGTCAGGAGTGGCTGCTCTGAGTGCCTCATATTAACATGCGCGGGTTTTTATTGAAGTCGGTTATCAGACAATGGCAATTAGCTGCAACGTCAGCTCCTGTGCAATCGCAAGCCTGAAATGACTTGAGAGCATTTCCAAATCCTCTCCCTGAACTAAACACACCGACTTGCTCCTCCGTAATCACAGCAAGCGCTGAAATGTACTGAGTTTAAAGCCACCGCTGGTAGAATATTTTTCACTATGATTGGAGGAGGAAAATGAGAGAAAATTGAAGAAGAAAATTGGTGCTGTCTAGACATGTCTTCCAACTAGATTATTTTTGCTTTGAGACCAAAGTGTCAGTGTGACACTGTAGGCCATCATTTTCAGTGGAGAGAACATCAGCTGTGTGAGCCGTACTCTGATATCCTGCCAGGTTTGGTATCCATTTCACCTAAATTAGAGTGTGAATCTTAATACGCTGACATTCACAACATGTCCTGTGGGTAGTGACGGGAGACAAAAGCGATAATAGCAATGGTTTTATTGTAGAAAAGAATGTGAGAAACGTTCAAATATTGGGAATTTCTAAGGTTAAGGGTACAAAATGCCCCAGTTATGGAGTAAAATAAACTTCAACACATAAACTATTATGTGTTTCAGCCAGGCACATCATTGCTGTTCAGGAACACAAAAAATAAGATGAAGTTTTTATACTAAAACAAGTAATTCAACCCTGTGGTCAGTTATTGCACCGAATGAGCGAAAATGGCAGCATGTGCACTCGCAAGACTCAAGCTGAGCTGTAACACCTCCCAGCTTCTGATAGAACATCCACAGGTGAAGTCTAAACCTCCACCACAACCGTGACGAGTCTTCTGAGAAACAATGTTTTCCCAACAGCTCAACACACATCACTTTATCTAAGAATTAAGAGAAATGTGCTTTTGCTGATGCCAATTAATTTCTTTTCAGTGTTTTTTTTTTCAAGAAATTCCAGTGCTATTTGCATCAAAAATATTCTGAAGTGTACAACACTAATAAATGTCTGTGTTATGAAAATGGCAGGGGATGAATGACTTCCATGACGGCAAGAAAAAATGTGGAAGACAGCTTAAAAAATACTGAAACAACAACAAACAAAAAAAAGATCCCCATGGCAATTTTTGGGCTACTTTTACACCTTAAAATATAATTAGAGTCTTGACACAAACGTGCAGTTATTCAGATTACCTAAGTATGCAGAACACACATCCATATATTTCATATCTTGACATTAACCTGAGCATGCACAGAAACCATTTTCTATCCATAGGTTCCACAAATGTCTTATGATTATCAAACAGTGACCTGCTAGCGAACTGCCGAGGGAGATAACGTGGCTGATTAGCTAGCTAACATTAGCAAGCACGCACTAACATTCACTGAGTAGACGTCTTGTGCAGGGAAATGGAAGTGTATCTGAGTAAAAAGCAAAACACCAGAGAGCCAGCAGGTTATTTAACTCGTGTATAGTGCTAAAGAAATAGGATTAGATAAAGTGTTTGTGTTAAATCGAGATTAACACATATTTAAGAACTGGCAGTGGCAATATAATGTGGTATTTTTGCAAAATCTCATGTCGGCTCCTGCCTCCTTTCGATGCTGTGGTCCTGTCAGGGTTTATTAGAGTTAAACTAATATCATGATTTGGTCAAACTTGCGGACGAATCCCACATCTCCCACTTAAAGATACAGAGGTATCACAAATCACATACTGTACTGTACATGAAGAGAAGTGGCTTAGTCACCATACATCCTTGGTTTGACTGGTTTAAGGGCAGCGAACATGATGTGGGATGTGTGAAGAGTTGCTGTCATTTTGGTGACACTACACTGCATGGATGTAAAGTTATTAAATATTTCAAGACTATATAGTTGGATCCCACCAAATCCTACAAAAAGCTGCTTTTATTGACCAAGCGTTGTAGTGGTGATTAGAGATTTTATTTTACTCTTCAAGGATCTTCGTGGTGTTGCTCTTTGTAGACAGTCCCTGCTGGCATATGGAGACGTTATCTCTCTGAAGGTCACATCAGTAAAAATGTGGTTGTATCTCCTTTCCACAGCTTGGTAGCACAGAAGTTCTGCTCTATGTTTTGCTATGATTTATTGAACTAGGAATTTCTTTGTATGAAAATATTTCCTCGTTTCCTTATCTTGCTATCTCCTGAAGTCAAATTCCTGAAATGTTTCAGTGTTGGAAACACTCGTGTGTGCATAATACCCTCATGTTCGTGTTCCTGTCACTGTCTCTTTGAACGCGACGCTCTCTCCTCTCTGCGGTGCGATGAGCTCCTCGGTGTCTTGCTCCTAGCTTTTCCTGTTGTGTCATTAAATAATGTTTATCCTTTGATGTGTGCGGGTCGGACGGCCGTTTAGCAGAGTATTTATATGATGCTTGCTAAACGCCCGTGCTTATCAGTTTATCCCCATCTCATGTCTGCTAATGAAAAAAGCAATAAACACAGGTTTCGCAGTTGGCTGAATAAATGGCTGCATTGAAATACTCAGATATCATTATGCAATCGTAGTTAACTGCATTCCTTATTGGGAATCAAAAGAGGTACAGAACGCACAGATCCTGTATTTCTTCCTAGCTCAGTACAATCCCAGTCCAGACAGTTTCCATCCGCATTTCCAGTAAACATCAGTCCTTATCTCATAACTCACAATCACCCCCAAGACACCAGAGGCCAAGCGGTTACTTGACATATCACTGAATCTCCAGCTTGACTCATGTGCCATGAGAGTCTCACTGGGGACGGGGGAGGCCAGGAGGTTGAGATGGACCTCATATCCAGTTCATTTTGAAATGTGATATACAGTGAACCCACAGTGGACGATTGTGACCCTGTGTATTACAAGGCAATAAGAGTTCCATTTTATTGAAGTAGTGCTTCATGATGCTCCTACACCCGTTTTCACTCTGTTCTTTCACTATAAAAAGGAGGAGGCTCACTTGATGTAAAGGTAATGGACTTTCCTGAAAATCAAACAGTGTGTCATTTTCATCCCATGTCCTATCCCACGATTAATGTTGTTGTGTGTGTGTGTTTGTGTGTGTGTGTGTATATATATATACATATATACATATATATATATACATATATATATATATATAAAAAAGCAATTTCTCTCAACAGTTGATCGACATACCAACTGATCCATTTGCAGGCTGGTGAAAAGCAGGCTTCCTTTTGAGAGGAGGCGAAGGGCGAGGAAGAGGTAGAGGAAGAAGAGGAGGGTCCGTATATCGTAAGCAAGGATAAGCACAGATTTATCTGATGTCTTCTTAAAATAAAAGAAGTAACATCATCAAAACTGCCTTTATCCGTGCCTTTATAGACCAGCCCTCCTCTCCACTGAGACGGACAGAGTCGAAGACCACGCACACCAAAGAGGTTAGGACATTCATTTCAGTAAAGTGGACGACACAGAAATTACGTCAGTGAAACAGTTCAAAACACACATTTCAAAGGTACAAGGATTAAAACAGAGGAGTGAAATGGGACCAGCTGGGGTTTAAGGCACAACACAATGAAGAAAAATACAATGTGGGCCAGCTGTAACAAACATCAAGAGGAAGTATTTTCTTATTTACATACATACTGTCCTGGTTTAGTTTGATTTTTCATTAATTAGGCCCCAACTGTAGTCACTTTTGAATCGAAAAAAAATGTAATGCAAATGAAATCTCCTCTTTACAATGTTTTCATGAAAGCGAGCCCACATGAACACCACTGATTTAAAGAGGATCCTATAGGGGTGTAACAGTACACACATGCATCCTGAACGCGTTGGTGCAGAACATTTGGTTTGAAGCAAAATTTTCTTTGATTCGGTGCAGCCTGTGAATTATGAATTTACAATGAAATACTTCTAATTAGCTGTGTCTTAGCACGTGAGCAATACAATGTAAGGCAGTGAGGCTTTGTTAGCTGTTAAGTAGAAACCCTGGACAAGAACCTCAGGAACACTATGTGCCAGCCGTCAGAACTCCATACTACTGCTGCAATGCAGGTACTAAGTGAGACAGTACTACTTTTCATGTTCAAGTGTAATTTTTTTGTTCACGGTTTAATGTGTTTGGTTTAACTCCAGAATGGCTGTTCTGAAATTAGCATTTCCAGAGATACTGTATATCCAGCTTGTGATCAGTGGGTGAGGTGTATATATTTTTGGTAGTAATGATATAATTGCTCACATGATCATAGCGTGGTGTAGTGAAGAAATCCTCGGTGTCGTAAAATACTACAAAATTGTAGTATTTGGTTGAAAAAAAAAAGAATAGGAGTCAAAATTTCGGTGACCTCACAGAACTCCCCAACATAGACACTAGAGGAGATCGAATTCTCGAGTTACCTGTTTTGAACACAGAGTAAAGAGTATGAATTTTTGTACGGAGCCAGGAAACCTTTTTTCCCTACTCTGAGACTTCATGCTAAACTAGGCTTGACACGTGCTGCTCTACATCCGTGAGTGAAGCACGGACTTGAGAGTAGTATTGATCTTCCCATCCCACTCGCTAAAAGAAATTGAATAATTGCATTTCTTCCAATATCAAACCTCAGAGCCGTTTGTTTCTCTAAATCTGCACTTTCGAGATTAATGAGGGCCATTCCTTTTTAACCTCATAAAGATGAACAAAAGCAGAGATTTGTTCCTGTCCTTCAGTGGAATTTTTAGGTATCTGAATATTACTTGTCTGAAAATGGTACATTTTAATTTAAACATCTTTACCGTCTCCTCCTTCCTTGTTGATCAAAGTGAAGCAGCATATACTTCAGGTGGAGCAGGACAAAAGCAATGCATTTTCTATTTTACGCTTTTGAGTACATTTCAGAGCCTTCTTTACTTTTACTTTTTACTTGAGTAAATAGGTTGAATCAATACTTCTACCTCTCGTTTTTTTTTTACACGACACATACTTTTACTCGAGTAATTAATGTAATGCCACCTCTTAACAAACATATGTGGAGGGGCAAGTGGTGACATCCACCAGAAGGTGCTAAGCTTCTGTCTAACCTAAGCATGTTCGACATTTACAATGCCATGTTCTTTGACCTGGAAGTGCCATTCAGTTTGTAGTGATCTGTTTGGGACTGTAGGATGTATGTACTGTTACAACCCTAAAAGTAGAACACATGTAGCCTACTCATCACACAGACAGGAGAGCTTAATGTCAGGGGAAAAATACAGAGGTTAGGTATCTAGATAAGGGTCAACGCACTACATACGATTACACTCCAGGTATAAGCTGCCTCCAAACACTGATCAGGTTCACATTGTCACCATTAGCCATCAACAGGAACTACACAAGTGATTAGAGGCAACTTTGACCCTTTAACAAAGAACAGCCATCCCTACCATGGTGACTCTGGGAGCGGACCGGCCAATGTTTTTCTCCTATAAAACACAACCAAGTGGTTATTTATTACAATGTCCTGCTGGTGAGGAAGCATAAATATAACAGACAGTCACATTGAACAAGCAGCAGTTACTGTAATTTGTCTGAAAAGCATAAATGTGGATACATTGGATCTTTTCTTTTGTGAAAATAGACATTTGTTGTACATTAACATGAGACAGAATATCAGAATTTTTTTTTTTTTTTTATATACACATGACAACATTGATGCGTGAACACAAAGTGTAGAGGGCCGCTGGAAATAAGAACAATTTTAGTTCTCGGATATCGATTGTGTTACATTTCATCTTCCCATCAACTACTGGCTGATGCCACCTGACACCATGACACAAGGCATCAAGTCACCTTTCTTTCTCTCTCTCTCAGACGGATGCACACACACACACACACACACACGCGCGCATACACCTTCAAGCTTAGAGAAGACAGAAAGGGGCTGAAATTTTAAGACAAAGACAAGAGGTGGGGTAGACTGAGAGGAGATGACGATAATGAGATGAAGGGAGGAGGTGTTAAAAACGCTGTTGTTCCCGACACTGCAGGGCTCCGGCCGCGCTGCACTTTGATCCATCACTATCGATTTACCAACACCTTCACATCGCCGCTGCCTCCCACACAGAAGGGGAAGCTGTGGCTCTGAATGATATGCGCACTGGTGTTGACCTTAATCCCACTGACCAAATGAACCTTCATAGTTTGGAGTTTATTAATGACACGGGGTTGGAGCGTTGAGAGTCGACGGAGGTGCTGATGAGCACGGATATCATATGAGCTATTTGAGGGAGCTGGTAACAGCAGGAGGTTCACATGAAATTCCCAATGAGGGAAATAGTCAAACAGCATTAAAAGTACTACAGTACACACGAAATAAGCACTAGCAAACTGAGGGACTGTGGACCCGAATTGTGCTGCACTGTTTTCCTCTCTGTATTCTTGGCTCAGAATAGTTCTTCTAAAGCATCAAGACAACCAAGAACCTAATAATAATACTATCAAAATAGGTTCGAGCACACAAGCGATGTAAGCTAACATCTCCATTTTAATATTTAATATTCCTGCCCATTTGAGTCGGGGACATGCCCGATCTCGTTAGATCTATAAAATGTCACCACTTGTCGAAACCAGGCCTATGTCTACTGCAGGGCCCCCCTAATCTCCTTAGATCTTGAAAAGATGATCTTTCTTCTTGACATTGGGTTAGGCCCATTAAATGCAGATGCTAAAGGGGCAATCCCTGTCTTGTTAGATCTCAGAAACCCCACAGCCTGCTGGAATCAGGCGTGGGCCCACTCGACCTCATCAGATCGCGGCAGGCTTGACACCAGCCTTCAAAGCCACAGCCACATATCCTCTCAGAATGAATCAAAATGGCTCTGATGCAGCTTCTATTTCCCTTTGTTTGCATTCCTTTCATTCATTCTTTTGCACACATACACACACATATATGTTATATTTGCAAAATATCAAATTACAGTTTTAGTTTAAAAAAAATAGAAATGTGCATTTATTTGTTCCTTAAAAAGAAAATAAAAGGAGCTCAACAGTGAACATGAAGATATTCGTCGTGCCAATGAATGAATGCTAGAGTGTGGCTGAACACAAGCAGCCCTCCCCACTCATTCTAGAACATCATAGCACACAAATCTTTAAAGCATGTGTACAAATCAATAATCCAAAATGACAGCCATATGAAATTTGCAACAATAAAAAGAAATAGAGATCCATCTTACAAAAGAAATGAAAATGTATAAAGGTGACCCAGTATGATACAACCAACATAATCCTTTACTTTTTTCCTGTTACAGGGACAAAAACATGCAGATTCAATAAAATACATGGAAATTTATGCCACTCTGGGTTTGCTGCCGCAGCCTGAGATATACTTTAACTCTGTGTTTGCATTCACGCGATGGCTGCCTTGTGTACCCTGTTTCTGTTTGAGAGTGGTTTGTGCTCATAATCAGAAATTAGTGCTCTGATACCAACAGAGGACATTTGGTCATAGTTGCACAGGCACGTCGGCTATGAGCTGCCTTGGTAGGGTGTCTCTCTGCCACGGTGACAGATGTGCCTGTAGGAGGAGCTTGAGATCAGTACTCTTCATGAATGCTGTTACATCTGAACAAAATACTGAAGTGACGGTGAGGAAAAGGTGTAAGTATTTCATATCCGTGTATTTTAACATCTGGATATTAATTGTCAGTACTCATTACCTGCAACGTAACCACGTGCTGTCCAACGATAGTCATGGTAACAGCCACTGTTCACCTAGTGATGTCACTGACCCACCCCTTCAAAGGCACAACCCTAACATGAAGTTACTCAAATTTCTTGACCATATATACACACTTATCCTCCTCAACAGCAAATGTCGGAACAAAGCAATTATCAACAGCAATAACTGAACAACATTGACATTCCCATGAATCTTTGCACCGGCGTAACAACTCAAGCCCCGCCCACTGCGCACTCTGCCGAACGAGAGCTCAGCGGAGCCTCGTCAGCTGATCGCATTAGAAGACGTTCTAATCAAACGAGCCTTGAAGTCATTTTCTTTTGCGTGGACCACATATGCTGCAGGTCTTTGCTTCCTGCCGCTGCCTCCAGCACTGCTCCCAGCCGACCCCCAGCAACCCACAACACTATTGTACTGGACCAACGGTGCAATAGAATTTCACTAGGGGGGCATTTCATCGAAAACTGTATGCAGCTGCTATTAGTTTGCATACACACTTCTTCACACAGATGGATGTACAACGTGTTTGGGAGATAATTCTCAAAAATATGTTTATTCGCGTCAGTTATGTCGCTTTATTAACCTTTTTTGTTCATGCGTGAAGCATTTTTTAAAAACTTGCTTCGTAAAAGTACCATACAATAAAATGTCGACTTTTTTAAATGTAAGTGACCTTAAAATCTGTGAGCGATCCAAGCTGAGCAGTAAGTTGGGCAGGATTCTGGGGCAGCTTCCAGCAGCTTGTATTTTAAATAAATCATGAGGTTGTAGCTTCCTCATAGGAAGCCTTGATTCACAGCGCATCAAAGGGCTAAACGCAATCAAGATGATTCTTTATTCCAGCTTTGCTATGTGTCATGCAAGCTTAAATGTGAAATTAAATTCCAATTTGACTAAATGATTTCGTTTAAACATCGGCAGCAAAGAGATTTCATAATTGCGTATTGATCAGCGGCTCTCAATCACCCCTCCTCTATTTATTATGCTCATTTTGAGTTCATGAAGCAGGTCTTCTCTCATTGCACCTCCGGGGAACAGGACAGAGCACTGACGTGAACCTTGGTGACCTTGAGAGTGATTCAGTCAATAATCAATCAATAGGCTTGATATATTAATCAAACATGTAATTCAAGGTTGACGTATTGATAGCTGTGGAGTGCTTCGGGTGAGGATGAAGGAATGGTGGCAAGAGTGAGCTCAGCTTCGTTGGGTGTACATTCATCTTCCCGTGAGCCTGCCACATGAGCTGGGAGACGACGACTGATCCATTTTCTGACTTCCGTAGATATTTTTACTGACTTGAATATTCCAGCTTGGTTATTTCAAATCAAAATGTGACAAGAAACCTAGATGCTGGAGCATTAGTTACACCACCCCTGACTCATGCAGCGTTTTAGTCAACTTGTTATGTTGAAGAATGCTTCGGGAAGATTTACCTTCGGTGCTGCACAAGCAAACAATCCTATTATTTCACACCGACGCCATGTAAAGCTGTCAGTTATGTTGATGCACAATGTTCTGGTGATGCAGAGAAAGTGGGGATAAATCTAAAGGTTTGACAGGGGGGGATCAACAAGTTCAGTCTGTAGTTTAGCAGTAAACAGTTCTGTTTGTGCTCTTTAATTGGACTTTTTAACCATCAAGTGCAGCTACAGCGGCTTATAGTCAGCGTGTTGGCTGTGCAGGCAGAAATCCCAGCTGTCTGGTGCAGCACCACTAGTCATTACATTGAGGAGGAGACCTCCCGCCCAGTGCTGCTGCCAGCATGCCCACCATCAGAGCTTAACAACGTTTGTTCAGATTTTCTGCCCAACATCACTTATTCTACTGAGGCATTTCCTGCCACCCGACTGGCCTGGACATATCAGCAGGAGTTTTCAAATGTATCATGATACTGTAGCCTAGTCTCATCAAAACTACGAATAACAGGCTGACTTCTTCAAACAATACCTCACCTAAAAAGAGTTCTTTTGCCTTTCGAGTACTCATAAATAGGTGTCCTGAGACACAAAGATGTTTTGTCCCTCCTGCATCATTTCCTAGTGACTCCAGAGCACACAATGATCTAGCCAAGCGTATTTAGCTTGAAGCTAATCACAACTGACGGCTAACAACAGCTTAACTGCCCAAAAATGTCCATTTGCAAACGCTCAAGTGCATTGTTTGGTCTAAAAGATGCCTTCTTTATCAAGACCCAAGCACACTGATATATAAATGGCCAGTTTTGGGCTCCCCCACAGTAGTGCCGAGCGATAGCAGCTGGTGCATTCAGTTGAACAAACTCACCCATTCCACACTCACACAAGGACTGAACTAGAGTTTGTTTTTTTTTGCTAGATTATTCAGCAAAGTGCTACATGTAGAAGAGGTTGATTTAGCTGGATGATTTTTTTCATGTTACTTTATGTCATTAAGTCTCCACAGACTACGGACCCGGACAAAGAGAAACAAACCTGGTCTGTGTTTCTTTTCAGTGTTTTGAGCAACAAAATTAGGGGTTAGTTAGACGAAAGGGCATTTCAGGTGATTCGTTAGTTTTCATTTCAATCTAAAACATGATTTTTTTCCTAAGACCAACCAACTACCTTGCACGCCTAAACCAACCAGACCTTAATAACAGCACTGTTAAAACTATCAAGTATTGGAATTTCTGCTACAAAGAAAAGGGAAACTGCATTTTTCTTGTGTTTGGCTCTGCTGTGAACTGCAGCGAAAACCTTTCAGAATCACAAAGTGAAAGACAGACACGATAACAAAAAGGTCAAAACTGCTGTGTTCTAGCATCACTCACTAGCATTTCTCTTATAGTGCGCTGAAAACCAAATCTAGTTCAACATCATCATCTGGTGAGACGGCAGCCAAACAATCAAGTTTGACTTCTTAACTAAATACTTGAAACTTACTTTATTATACTGTTTGGTGGGAGATAAGATTGTTTGTTTTTGGCTATCACGCTGGGAACAATTGAACTAAGCACCACCCAGCAATGCAGAAAGTCTCCAATGACTGAAAGTACATGTACTTTTGCTTAAAATGTATTTACCAGTTGTGAGTTAATGGACAGTAAAGTAAATTTCAGTGCAAAATGAGAGATCTGACTCCAAGAGTTGCTGCCATGCTGTGACGTATGTAGCAATAATGCTAAAGGGCTTTTTTTCTCACAGCAAGAAGGTTCCAGGTTCGAGTCCTGGCTCGGGCACGGGATCTTTCTGTATGAGTCTCCATGTTCTCCCTGTGTCTGTGTGGGTTCTCTCTGGTACTCCAGCTTCCTGCCTGTAACTTTAGTTACCGGGCTCCTTTACTGTGGAACCAGCATCTCTCCATGGGTCAGAGAGGCAGACACTTTAACTACGTTTAAGTCCAGGCTTAAGACCTTCCTCTATGACAGAGCCTTCAGTTAGGACTGGTTCAGGTAGCTCTGAACCATTGATAGCTATGCTGCTACAGGCTTAGACTGCTGGGGGACACATCAGGTTACATGGAGCACTTCCCTCCTCTCCTCTCCTCTCCCCTCCTCTCCTCTCTCCCCCTCTCTCCTCCTCTCCTCCCCGCACATTTTTGGAACTGTCATTACCATTACTTGTTGCACTTTGTAGTTTGGCCTTGGTGTCTCTCAGTCTCTCTGTGTTTCCACAGATCCACCAGAGCCCCAACCGCCGCCTGCATCGCCCCCCCCCCTCTTATTCCCTACTGTTACACCAGCCCACGCTCCCCTCCCATGAACCAGTCTACCATCCAGTCCCCCATCAAGCTGGCTTGCTCTCCCTGCCTCCCCTTCCAGAAGCTTCCTTCTTCAGCTGTTATTAACATTTCCGTGTTTCCCACATTTTGTATTGTAAACTCTTTTCTTGTCTGTAACAACATCTCCTGCACATCTGTCCGTCCTGGTGAGGGATCCCTCCTCTGTTGCTCACCCTGAGGTTTCTCAGATTTTTCCCTGTTCAAAGGGTTTTCTATGGAGTTTTTCCTCAGTCGATGTGAGGGTCTAAGGACAGAGGATGTTGTTATGATGCCATGTGAAGCCCTTTGAGACAAACTGGTGGTGAAAACAGGCTCTACAAATAAAATTGCCTTGCCTTGCCTTGCCTTGCCTCCCACAGTCCAAAGACATCAATTGGGGATGAGGCTGATTGATACTCTAAATTGGCTTGTAGGTATGAATGTGAGTGTGAATGGTTGTCTGTCTCTATGTGTTGGCCCTTACGCCCGAAAGCTGCTGGGATAGGCTGAGCTTATTTAAACTTACTGGGTTTTTTTAAGGCACTAATTTTCATATAGTATATTTTCTGACTTCTTTTAGCACAGAACTGGCTCTGCTCCCCAGAGAATGTGTTTCACTTATTTGGTCATCTTGAATTTGTTCCCTGTGAATTGGACTAAATCGGAAACACAACTTTATCAATTGCAATTTGAATCAGGAAGTCAAACGGATTAAAGGTGTGAAAGTGAGCCAAACTGAGTGTGTATGGCTGTCGTGGCAGTCATCTCCACTGCAGGTTTTTGTCTCAGTGACTTGGTGACTGCAGAAACTCCTTACCAACCATGTTAACAGTGTTACAAGCTCAGAGCAAAACCAGCTACACAAGCTATAAAAATTACCAACAAGGTATCTAAACGCACCGCACCCCAGAACCCCCCGACGGGTGCAGGAGTCGAGATGGCAGGCGACAGAAGGTATCGCGCAGTTGCCTTTGTGGTGCGTTACCCAGATGGAGGGTGCGAGATCAAATGAATTCCATCACCTCTTAACTTTCTGTCTGAATCATCACAATCATCAAAACCACAGCTAAAGTGTTGTCTTTGAATTTTGTGTCTGGAGATGTCAGGGTTCTACAATCAGAGCTTCAGCAGTGCAGCAGCTGGAAGCTGTGACTGCAGATGAATATGTGGAGCTTATAGGGCAGGTTGCAGTTGATATTTCCTTCTCATCCTGTTGACAATAAATCAGAGAAAATATGTCAATGAGAATAACTTTATTGGGAATTTAGCTGTATTAGATGGTAAATGGACCCAATTTATCTTGTGTTTTTCCACCTTTACAGCTTTATAATGTTGCCCTATTTGTACACTCAAAATAGACACTGCCTTGCAAAGTGCCAACCTGCTCATCAGAATCCTTCTAGAGAACACTTTAACGTGGTCTCAGGGGGAGGGGGGATCAAACCAGCAACCTTACAATTGCAAAGCAAACTGGCAGTCAGCTGGTCTCGTCTGTGGGTCTCCCTCATGCGGCAAAAAGGAGAGGATGGAATCTATCTTCTTGCCTGCTACTGGGGACGGTGCTAAATAGGTGCATTTCCCCTAATGTTGGTTTGTTCCATTAAGCATGTAGCCTTTTCGTTAGTGAGATGCAAATACCAGTTTTACTGGGCCAATGTACTGAGAGGAACTGAGTTGTTCCAAGCCAGCACACGTGTATGCAAAGGGCTTATAACAGAAAGAGTTCTACTGCTGTGCCTCTGCAAAAAAAAAAAAGTCAAAGCTACCACAAGGGAGTCTTGTCCTAAAAAAGACTGTAACTCTGAATAATACCCACACAGTTCAGCTGAGTGGCTACGGAAGAGAAGACAACTGAGAGGGGATGATTACAGAGACCAGAAACCTTAATGTGATAAGATATAAAAATGTCTAGCCTTGCCTTGTCTTGTAATTACAATAAATATCTCAAAGTGTTGATTTACAAAATGTGCATTTCTTCCTCACCTGCCACCCTGCTTGTTGATTTCCTTCAATCAACACCTCACTGAGCGAAGCCGCGCTCGGTTGCGTGCTCCTCTAATCACATTGCATTAGCATATTAACAAACCAATTGGCACGAAGGAGAGAATCTTTCTGTACCTGTGGCAAAACACTGGGTGCAATATTATGTAGCGTGATTTGTTTCACATCCCCAACACTCACTCACTCACTCACATACACACACACACACACACACACACACACACACCACGGCTCCCCTGCTGGGTTTATTGGATTGCTATCAGTCCCTGAGAAAGCTGCTTACATAACCACGCTGCCAGCATCAGCCCACGTCAGCCTCCATATTAGATGATAGCATCTTAAATGGCTTTTTGACAATGTTGCATCTCACTTGCAGTTTGTGAAGACAAGGCTGCTTATGAGTGTGTGTGTGTGTGTGTGTGTGTGTGTGTGTGTGTGCGTGCATGTATGGGTTAGGGAGAGAGAGAGAGAGAGAGAGAGAGAGCGAGACGGCTGTTTTTCCTGTGAAAATAAGATGGTGTGTAATGAAGACAAATAAATGTGGATGACGTTGGAATTGTTTCATGGAGGGATACTGACGCCCTTCAAGCCAAATTCAGGAGCAAAATCTGTATTGAATCATTTGTGCAACGGCTTAAGCTATTGTTGAAGATGTATTCTCAGCCGCTTGGAAGTAACTATGTTAAATATTTATGCGTAACAAGTTCAGGGGTTGGGATTGTAAAGCATGAAAGCCGATCGTGACGCGATTAACAAAAGCAGAGTAAAAAGTTGCCAGAGTTTTTTTTTCTCCTTTTTTACGGAAAAAAAGTGCTTTCTTCATTAACTCTTCATCGCATATAGCAATCCCCCAAGCTCATATAGAACGGGGTGAGCAAGGGGAAGATTATGAGAGGGAGAGTGAGAGCAAAGATTCGATAAAGAAGGGGAGAGTCTTATTTCAGCGCTTCACACACTGCTGCATGATCAAAGTAGAAAATGCTGTTTTAATTCCAAGAATCATATCTCATCTCCTGTGCACAAGCTCATTATAGAGAATGATGCTGCGGGACAGAGGGGAAGAGAAGAAGAAGAAGAAGAAGAAGAAGAAGAAGAAGAAGAAGAAGAGGAGGAGTGGGACGGGTGGAAGAAGCCCCAAATTCTACTGGACTGCTCCTTGTACTCATTTCATTCCACACACAGAGACGCAGCTAACCTCTCATGACCTGTTATGGATGTTGTCAACAGGGAATACTGACCTCTGCCTCCAGTTATTCAGCACGAGCAGGGGACAAACTTGACATTTGGAGCATTGGCAACAGTGGAAAGTAACTTTTAGTCAAGGACTATACCTACAGTAAGTAAACTGTAGCAGTATTGATACTTGACTTTATGTTTTAGGGGACTTTCCACTTTGACTTTCTACTTTGACTTCCTTTGAAGTGGAAGATGTTGCACAGAAAACTTTAATAGGATGATGATACTTGACAGCCTGCTGACATAATCAGAGCATCACAACTGGAACACATATGATGAAACATGACTTTTACAGGCCATTGGTTCAAGGACTCCCAACCAACGTATTACTTGGAATGTGTACTTTTACTTATGACAGGGCATGTTAAATATTTCTCTCATGTAGAATTTTAAAAGAACTTTACTTGAGCAGGAGTAGCCCACATGCTACCTAGGTATCTCTATTTTTACTAAAGGGAACATGGCAGGTGTTTTTGTTTTTTTTGAAAATATGTTCCTTGAATACTATTTTTAGAGCGACAAGAAGATAGATACCCTCTCTGTGCGTTAAGGTGCTCAAGACCCCCACCGGATGGCTGACTGCTAGGTAGCTTTGCAGCTGTAGGGCAGGTGAGAAAGACATCTCAAAACCTGCGAAATACACGTTTCTGCACAACGATGTTTGTCTGCATTAACAGAACAAGGGTTGCACTTAGCATTTGCTGTGCAAGACTGTTGACTTTCTCTTCTGCCCCATTGCAAGTGTTTGTTGCAGATAAGCAAAGCCGCAGTCAGCCGTGTGGTGGGAGTCTGAAGCCCCGTATGCACCAGAGAGGAGGGAAGGGTATCTATCAGCTTGTCTGGCTCTAAAAATTATGGACAACGAGTGTATTTCCTGAAAAGCTACAGCTTTTCTACTTAATGTAACATGTTCACAGCCATAATCAACATTTTTAACAATGTGTGATAGTGTGTAAGGTGAGAATTATCAGTGACTCCGCTGCTCCCCTCAGCTTCAAAGTGTCGTTCTCATCCCAGGTTGTCACAGTTAGAGAGTGGATGCAACTGTCCATCCCAATCATGGTGCCAGCATTTCAGTTAGAAACGGACCAAAGTACTTTGACTTGGCTTTAAATTCCACAATCTAACTATTTCATTCTGGTACTTTCTAATACACAAACATTTACATCTTCAACATTTGAAGTGCAGATACATTTTTGCTTATCTGCAGCAGTTTGTGTCCATTACAAACAGCATGTAGTGGCCATCCATCCTCTTTCATGCTACTGATGTTATAAGAACGGACATTTACATCCCAAAAGTTTTAATTGAATTTAAAGAAATATCATCCTGTTTGCTTCATCTTGCTGATTGATATTTGTTTAATTTGATTGTAGAAACAGTGATCGATGGGTGACTGCTGGGTGAACTAGATGGACTTTTAAAATGAGAGAGAGAGAGGGAGAGAGCGTGCGTGCGTGCGCATACTATTATCAGTGCTCAGGATTTGTACAACCTTTCAAGGGTACAATTCAAGAACATTTCAAGCACTTTCAAGGTATTCGAAACAAAACCCTCCGGCCCCTGAGATGGTGAGGGGGAATCTGTGAATGTGACACACAGGCAGTCAACGCTTCTGGCGGGTCCCTTCTGAGTACGCTGTGTTTTTATATATCACTTCCTGTTGTGCTCATTTATTTAGCTGCAATATATAATGATGGTTGGTAAATGTGGGTTTCAAAACGTGGCATAAGTCCCAAATTCATCGATTTCCGACTTGACAGACAAAACGATCAAAGGCTTGCAACTCAGCTTTGACTCTTCAGGGCTCAACCCAGGTCTCTCCAGTTTATGTGCTTCTGTGTGATCCGGACACAGACATACAGACCTCTGTTGCTTCAGAAAAACTGCAACCTTTTTTTTCCTTCTAAATGTTTGCATACAGTATTTTAATCATTGGTAGCTGAGTACGAACCCATTCAATGGTTCTGAATTGAACACGAACTGCTTCAATTTTAATAAAAACTTGAGAAGTGGCCATGCTGTAAAATGTGTGTTTGGAGGTAAATAAACAAACTTAATTAGAAATAGTGTGATAAAAGCCACTTGAATGCCCCCAGACCACAGCTTGAGGAGGTGATGTCTACCTGATATAGAAGAACCCAGTAAAAACCAATTCCCCTACAGCAGATGAATGGCCACAGAATGACACCTGATGTCAGGCAACGAGCGTCAAGGCGTGACCGTCCTGAAAACAGCCCTCCCAGTCCTGCCAGCGCTCGTATTTTCCCTGTGAGCGAGCAACAGACACAGACGCCTGCACACAGTGTTCGCATCCGTCCATACATTACCGCTGCAGCTCCTCATTCAGCAATACAATCAGGCTCAGCAGGGGCTCTGGTCGGCACTCATTACAGCCCGTTAATTCTAAACTCATTAACAATGGAGACATAACAATGGTGTGCACAAAAGCCGAATGTGTGGGTGGACTGCCTTGACAGAAAAAAAAAAGAAATACTGGGTTTTCAATCAACTGTCAGTCATTTGCAAAGATAAAAGCTTCTTTAAGTCTGTATAGGACAGGAGCCCACTGTTGCAATTTAATTACCATTTTGCAGGAGTTTTACAAAGGAAACATAAGTATGCAGTGTCATGACTATGGAGGATTGGCTTCATGAATGGAAATGTGTTGCGACAAAAGACAGAGAGGAGAGTTGAATTAAAGCTCTGACATATTCATTGAAACTTACTGTTATTCCGTCTCCTCTGGCCTCCTGGTTGAATGAGGAATAAAAAGACAAAAAGATGAATATTAACCAGTCCTTTCTGCACTGGGGAAAATGGTGGTGACCTTTCATGCCCTCTGGGGTTTCTACACAGATTCGCTCCCCTTTTGTTTCGTTTTCGGTGATTTTTCAGTTAATATACTAGTAAGTTTTAAAATCGATTCCCCCCTAACATTAAAATTTTAAAATCTCTCAAAGGCAGGTCATTTTCTTGGATGTGACTGACAGGAGATCCTGCTTTAATAGCGACGCTGTCACACAGCCTGCAGCACAAAAGCCAACAGCACTTGACAAGGTGGGCACAATTTGCTGCAGATATCAGTGAGACAGATTTGAATATTGACTGAGGCCATTTAATCCAACGCTGTGCCCATTGATATGTCAGTCATCCTGCTCGTAAAGTATATCAGTCTCATGAGCAGCACAGTGGCCCAAGGACGCCGCTATTTTCTGTCATGTTTTAATTGCTGTTGGCACTGTGACTCATGGTAATGAGTTAATGAAGTCATTGAGATTTAGTGAGCAGCCAGAGGCAACAGATATCCAGCTGAGAATAGCGCACTAGTCAGTATGGCTTTATTAACATTTTGGAAAAGCGCCATTGGTCACGTCGGCTGCACTGATCACAGCAATCGTGATTCATATTGAGGCCTGCCAGATCAGACGGGAGGGAGTGAGGTGGGCTGATGGGGCACCATATGTAGACATTTAAATATTTCATGACAACTGAACTGCACTGGAATCTACCTTTTTTAGTTCAAAAAATTACATTTTAGCAAATAAACATATAGTTAAATACACAATTCGTATAGCCTTGCATAACTTTACACATACATATATTATATGTGTGGATCATCTTACATCTTATCAGTGTTTTAGTTCCAGGTAATGCAGTAACAGAACAGAATCTTGACTCATGAGTGCTAAGGAGGATACCAGATCAAATTCCTTATCAATCAGCACTTCCTATTTACACCCACTTAGATAGTTTTGAACAGAGTTTGACCAGTAGAATGGTGAAGAGGAACAGCCACTATGTGCACCATGCAGGCTGTCTGTGTTGAATGAATGGGACAAGGATGGTACTGAAAACACAAGTGGAAACATCAGAGAATAACATCTTCTCAACTCATCAGAGGCCTTTTTTTGACCTGCCAAGAATTGCATCCCCTTATTTTTTTTAGTACACAACACATAAACATGGATGAGATTGCTCAACAGGTACTGAACGGTACAGTGGGTGCTTGTAATTCCCCTACACCTATTCTAAATATTATGAGTGCACAAAATAACTTGTCATTGACTGGACTGGAATTCTGATATAAGCCTCAAATGTCAGTTAAATCAGCTGGTGTGATAACATTGGCTGCCAAAAGGCGTAGCACCGCAACGCAGTTATACCAACGCAACAGCTCATATCCATGTCGAAAGTTACTATCAGCCAAAATCTGAGCCGGTTTGCTTGAACCCTGTCTTTGGACTGCTGCGTTACCTTGGTAGCATCACCAATGCCCGTGTGATGATCCCGTAGATTAGCATTGCTAATGTTGTAATCTATGGCTTTACTGTTTACACGTGGTTCTGCTGGCCACTTCGTTTTGCAGTGTTTTCTTGCAAGCAAGTTTCATTTATGTAGACCTAACCTTAGGTTTTAATAGGCAGTCCATGTTTGCACACATTATTAAGTTTGTTTCACAGAAAGATGACATAGTGAAGCAGCTAGAGAGAGATACCGCAGCAGCAGATGGGACTGATAGAGAGAGAGCAAGCACGCTGAGTTTGTTTGTACTGGATGCGGCCATCTGATGCAGCGCTCCGGGTAGCTGTCGCTGAATTTCAAGACCCGAGAGACAGTCGTAAATACAGAAACATTGTTTTGCACATGTGGGCCACAGGACAAGGGATAAAAATGCTGCGCTTAAGGAGGGACAGGTAAGGTAAGAGGTGGCAACCACATGTCACGTAATCTTACGCACTGTCCCTTTACTGTAAAAAATTGATGCATCCTGTTTCTTGAAGGTAATCTAGTGATGAGTTTTAACAGTCTGCGGACATAACACACTGTGCTATTTAAATCAAAATAATTCCTACATATCCAAAACAAAATGAGCATGAAAAAGTTCTTTGAGGCTGTGGGAATCCTTGTTTAGTTTTAATTACAGTGCATTTAATTCAGTGAGCAGCATAATTTGAAAAATTAACTTCAGTCTAACCTTGGATACTGTGACTCACCCAACCACAATGAAAAAAGAGGCTTTATGGAAATTTCCTGTATTATTTCAGATTTTATCTCAAGTAATTGGTTAAAGCATCTGTCAAGCGATCAATATTTTACATAAGTGATTGAGGTAAGGTGAGTCTCAGGCAGAGGCCGGGGAGATATCTGACGGAGCCGTCCTCTGATCTAATTAAGTAATAACCCTCAAAGAGAGAAAACCAGGACGAACCGAGGGGGAAAATCTATAGAACTCATTTCCAGAGATGTCCCAGCAATTTGTTTCAAAATGACAAATACTGCATTCATTAGGTGTAAAAACACATTAATCACCTTTGGAATTTTGTACAGTGTGAAAGACCCTGTTTGATGTTTTTGGTCATTTTGTATCACTAAACTGGAACATTAGCAATAATTGAAGAAAAGCCCTCTGTACTTTTCCACTGCACACCTTTAATGTTGCCATCTATCTACTTTAGTTCTGATAAGGATCCTAATATGTTCTGAACCTGCTGAGACTAACAACACGCTGCATAATCGAGAGGCAAGTTAGAGAAGAGGGCAGGAGGAGGCCAGCCTGCAGACTTCAAGGTGGATGACAGGAAACATCACCTAGCTTGTGACATTACACCTGCACAGACACACAAACAACTGAAACTATTTCAGATTATTAAAGAATACTAAAGGATAGCGGCTGCTCATGATGTGAATGGAGCGGTTTGCCAAGCGCCCCTGCTCATGGCTTTTGTTTTTGCATATCACAAATTGATGGTGTGCAATCGAGGCATTTCTTTCTTCTTCCAACATCACACTGCTGACATCATGCGGGGAAACAAATTGAAAGATGAATGAAGTGGAAAATGACTCTCAGTCTATTGTAACTCAGTATAAACTAGTGAAGCACTGTAATTATGCACTGGGGACCAAGCATGAAATGTTTACCCAGGGAATTCCATTCATACATGCACACCACATACATGTCTGTAGATGAAATATAATAGGTCTTTATGGATGTGTTTAATTATTATATTCTGCAGTTCCACAGCCAACGTTCTCCCCCTGCCTTTGACAAAGCGCCATATTTCATGTTGGCATGCGTTTCAGTCAAATGAAAGCGAGTGAGGGTGATAGATCGAGGGTCTGTAGAGATGATGCATTTCCCCTGTGATTGCTTTCATAGCCATTACTCACAGCATGGGGTGATTAGTAGGCCGGCGGCTGACACCTTTGCTTGCGCCCGTGTGACGGAGCTATCTCATAGGAGGGTCCGGTTAGCTCTGCCACAACACTGTTCTTTGATTGCCAGGTTTAATCAATGACCAAAATAATGGATTATGTGCAATCCTATCAATCAGCCTGCCAGTGGAGGGAGTTATGAAGGACAGACAGCAGCTGCACTATTTATGACAGAGACTCGACGAGTTTTAGCAGAATCACTCAAATTCTGTCTCCTAGATGTCATTGTGTTGAGTGTCAGAGGTATTTTGGGAGGAATATGTCTGTGCCAACCTTGACTAGCCTCTGCATGCAACGAGATAGAAAGTGACAGTGACAAGTGATAAGTTTGACCCTTTAACTAGAGCGACTATATGCTCAGAGCCCTCAAAGAAGGACCTTTAATGGTACCTCACAATGTTTATTCATAGAAACTGTCACCAAGTTGGAGGAACAGGCACCTTTACTGAGATGTCACAGAACTTATCTATATCTATTATCAAATCCTTTTCTCTTCACATTGGTGGGAACAATACAAGAAGGGTACATAATAACACTGAGATCACAATTAGTAATTCAGAGTTAACAAATGTGTCTAATTATCTATTCATCTTGTTCATGTTACATTTACAGGCTACAGTAGAAATGGATGGAAAACCTCAGGGGTGGGGGGGTGAGGGCTGTCATGGTTAGGTGAAGTTTTCCTTGAAGATGTTCCCCATTTTACAATAAGGGTCACAAAGAGCTTTAATAAATGGTAAAATATGCATAAATAATGCTTATTCAACACTCTTATACAACAAAACATTCACTAACTATAATTAATGTGCCTTTACATTAAACTGTCACCATTTAATGGTCTATTCCTCCTTGACCCTTCTGTTTTTAGTTGTTTTTTTTACATGCACCCTGACCTCTAACCTCCATTTGCACCACATCAAATAATGTAGCAGCTCAGGCGACCAACAAAGACAATTATTCAGGCAGGTTATGCAATGGAGTCAGAAGATGGTGCTATAGGCAATGTTTACTCATGGCTGAAGCTTTAATGAAGAGTAGAAGAAGAGCTGAACGCAATCATTCGGAGCTTGTTTGAAAGACGGAGTTTGAGTTCCTGTTTTGAGCATTTACTCTCCCACCTCAAGCAAGTGGATTTATTTGGTTGATTGATTTGCAAAATTGGGTGAATTTTGTCATTACCGTCAACCTTTTTGATGTAATACTTCCAAATATGCATTCAAATATGTTGATGGAATCATGCTTAATTTCGCTTTGGCGTGAAAGCTAACAGCTTTGCACACTCAGATATATAGCAACTCACTGATAATCATCATCAGAGATGATTGATCAGCAGTCCAGATGCATGGTGAATGTTTATGTTTTCATCAGAAAATACAGTGCCTGTTGCAAGTATTAACATGCAGCTTCCTGGTACTTTTTTTTTCTTATGTTTTTTTTTACGTAACCTCCTTGTATTCTGAGCTGCTGCCATTTTATGGGCCTGACGCCTAAAGAAAGCTGAGCACAAGAATATCGCTGGAACTCACTGCACTCACTTTTATATGCAGTCTATATCGTGCCACCATTAAAGTCTTATCACCCCTTTTTAAAGGGTGATTTAATAGAAAAGGGCACCAATGAGGCCAATTTGATAAAAATCACCCACTAAACTGCAGTGTGCAAATTAGCACAACAAAACAATCATTCAAATGTGGAAGTAAAGCGGCCTATTCTCACTCTACAGCTCTCATTTGCATCTGATCCAGTCAAACTGCAGAGTCAGTTCAAATAGAACAAATTAGACTACATTAGTGATGCCCTATTAAATGATTAGGGGAGTAACTGCAAAGAACACTTACATAAGGAAAAAAAACAAACATTGGATCTTTAACCATGCAAGCCTATCAAAAGATTCATTTCTCTCACGGGAATGGAGAAATTACATTTTCGCAATTAATGTTCTAAAAATAAAGGCCAACATGGCAGCCCAGGGTCATCGCGTGGTCCGGGATCGTTAGCCAGCTTGAAATAGGCCATGCCCTTGGTCGGTCCCTGTGCTCCCGCGGCTACACCACCCCCTCCCCATGAAGTCTTTCACATGACCCTAATTATGCATTAATCACTATCAAATTCCATGCTGTGTCACAACAATACACACTGTGGATTTTAAGCTTTTCGGGCCATTAATTGAAGGCAAGGTAGTATATCGTGAGGACAGTCCAGCCATAAAGCCACCAAGGTCTCCATTAACCACACACACACACACACACACACACACACACACACACACACACAGTTATAGCTAAAAGGCTAATGAGTGAGCTAGAAGGCTTGAAGTCATCCTCTAGAAACTCCATTTTATTCTACATAGTTCCTGAGGGCCACTGTGGAAACTGCATGGCTGAATTCTCCTGGTTTCATTTAATATCTTCATGCTACCCAGATTTGCAGCCACATAAAACACCATGGTCATGGGAAATGTAGTATAGAACAATGACATGTCTGATGGCGTTTGGTTCAAAATCTAGTCTTGCTGTACTCCAGAGGACAGAGCTGGAGCAAATGTTTACTCACTCTCCTTAATATTCTTTGAACAGCTGATTCTGGGTGTTGAAAGGACCTAATACTAATTACCGGAGATTAGTAATTAATACAGAGGGCAATTAATAATGTAAAAGTCAGTTTTTGCACGGCCAGTGAGGATCATTCCCTCACCACCCTCTCACACAAAAGCAGAGCGTCTCAATTCTTCTCTTCTCTGGATTGCAAAATGACGCTATGGGGTGAGATTAGCCGCCATGTGACTCTTCCTCACCAAGTGTATGAAGATAGGCATGAATTTTATTACCTTTCCCTGGATGGACTGCAAAAGAATTCTTGGCTGTTTAGACTGAACCTGATGTAATATTGATGGCAGTGGTCTAGCGGGCACTGACAATAGCTCGAGCAGACAGATCAATGCTACAGCCAATGAATAAAGGCTGTGTATTGGAGGTAGCACAACTGCACTGGAGGCAGATCCACTTTGTGTGGTTTAGATAAACGTCAGGCTACAACCTTAGTAGACCGCATATAATAGCCAGAGCAGCCTTTACATGATTGAGAATGTGTCTTCACAGTCATCCCTGTTGTTTATGGGGGCAACTGTGTTTTCAGTGTCACAGCATCTCACATCAGTCATGTGGCCGCTGCTCCCATGCATGGTTTACCCACAATCAGCAGACAAGTACAGTTAAAGAAAGTAGCAAGCAAACACTGGCTGGGGTAGCAGAGTGTTGCGCTGGATACAGGAGCAGCTCCTACACTAACACCTCGAGTGCTGCGCTGTCAGCCGTTGCGCTTCAGTGGCCACTGTCGCAGAAAACAAACAAACCCTCCCTGCACCTCTGGGTTTTATCAACTGTAAACTGTGAAAAATTACAGGAAAAAGCACCGTAAATGTATGGCGAGACATAGGGAATGCAGATGCAGGTGTACCGCACGAAATGATTACATGAAGTGATACTTCATCTACCACATCTTTATCCAGCCACATGCAACACAATCCACAAACACTAAGAGCTGAGTTTAAAAGAAACGATAAGACTTCTGATGTCAAGCATGACCAGGTGCCACGGTTGTGATGGTCCACACTTGTTCACCCTCGCGCCGAAACCACAGGTGTTATAGTGTGTTTTTAGCTCAAATTAAGGCGTTTTGTGCATTAGTGAGTGGACTCCTGGATTAGGAGGATGCGGATGAGACCAGAAGAGGAATTTGTGAGTCGGGAAATGGACAATTTCGGGCAGTTTTGCTGTTGTTTTGTTGCTGTCAGTTTGATGCGTGCGATGTTGGTGCATCAGTGTGACATGAGGAAAAACAGGAGCACAACTCTTCATCAGGTGATGAGATCAGACTGTCAGCAAGAGCTGCCCCTCGACAGTCACAGAGAGAGGGTTGTTGCACTGTGTAAACTGTGAAGTGAGAGTTCAGTCGTGTGAAAACCATCTGCATTTGTCCACATAGATGTGGGAAAAAGTGATGTGGTCAGATGAGTCACGCATATGTGGCAACAAACCCCTACAGTGAGGGGATCCGCCGGCTGTGTTGTGTTGTCAGAAGCATTTATCAGGCGGGTTTGGGTCCTCTTGTTCCCTTGGAGCAGTGCACCCCAAGAATGTTCCCGTTTTACAGACGAGTACCTCCTGAACACTGCATTCCAACATTTTTGGAAGAAAAAAAACAACTACAAAAAACAGAAACGGTGTAAAACAACAATCATCAGTGATTGATTTATCTAACATCATGCAATACTACTATGTCAGTAGCTACATTCACATGGGTTGCAATAATTCCACTAGCAATATTTAGATTAAAGTGTTTACATGAGTTTCTTTTACAGCATTACTGACATTTTACTATCCTTCTATCCATTTATCTCTCATTCAATTTATAATTCATTTACCCTTTTTCATAAAAGCCCTCTAGGGATGGGTGTTGCAAATTAGCATTTGCTCCAAACACTGTGATACTTGCATCGAACGGCTGTTTTCAGCACATCTATATATACTGTATCCATCCCTATCAAAGTAAAAAAATACAAAATAAGATTAAATGAACATTCCTGCCCACAATGCCGAATTCCATAATGACTAAAGATGGCCGCTTAAGTTATAGCCATACATTCCATTTTGTTTTTCATGCTGATAATTCAGACATACAGTGTTTAAACCTGAGTTTGTAACACTCACTGGAAGCTGGCCCATGGGCCAGAAAGCAGTTTGACTGCCAAATGATTCAAAATGTTGCAAAAATTCTTACAGGACTCTGCACGGTGTTCAAATATCTACAACACACGTCAACCATGCAGTGACATTTGGGAATATCCCCGTGCCTCAGTTTCATTATTGTTCACTCCAACTTTGACCTTATCATTCAGGTTAAGGTAACTACAAAATGCTGTTTATATGGCAGTGTCTTAGTCTGAGTTTTGTCTAAATCAGGATAAATTTGGTTTTGCAGTTAAATGCAGTATTTGTAGTGACAGTGAACTGGCTTTTGTTTTGTTTTTAACTGAACTTCAAATCATTGGACCATTGCCACTCTCAGTGGCAGAGGAGTCAAAAGGTGAAACCGTATGTTTCTTTGCTTCTTGAAGAAATCTGTGAATCAGTTCAGTCAAAGATCGCAAAATTCATACAATACGGTTGGCCCTGTATTATAGTTGTGCCCAGATTTAACAGTAAATATAAGTCATCATTGATCATTTTTAAATTAATACACAATAAAGATCAAGACAGAGAAGTTCTGCTCTCATTTTCTCTCTTGGTGATGTTTGAATTCCGTCCCAATCGTAGTGCATCCTAACTGTACACCTGCTCAGTTATTTTGCTCTTTCCCCGTGTGCCACTGTTGACTCGATCCATTTCCGAGGGCTATCACCGACTGTTTATGTGCCAGGGAGAGAGCTTCAGTTGTTTAGGGTAGCCCTACAATCATGGTTAGGTGCTGTCATGGTGATTTACATTTGCTTTAATTCCATTTAAAAGAAACAATGATATACTATTAAATGAGTGCATATAACATTGTTGTTACACGTCACTGACTCCCCCCCAGCATGTTTCCATTACTCACCCTGAGCAACTTCGTCTCAAGTCTTCAAAAAATATCAAAAACTGTCACTTCAGATCCACTTTATAAAATCTGTCTCCTGTTGTTCTATATTTTATAGCTTCATCCACACACTGGCTGTGGCATTTTATTGCAAATCAATATCTTCAGAGGCATCCTTAACTGCCGTCAGCATTCCTGGGGGGTGTCCTGCATTTGTCCACAAAACAACACAGACCAGCCAATAACTTCAGAGCAACAAAGTCCACATCGACACTCTGGATGTGCAGTTTTACGTCAGTGTCGGTGTCTCAATTCTGCAATATGCGCCAGAGCAGAAAGCTCTCACTCTTTCGTGTCCTCAGGGATGTCTGGCCCCCTCTACCACTGCTCTCCCGTCATTCCAGGCATGCTAACTGGGAGTCTTCTCTCTCCGCTGCGTCCTCCCCTGGCTTCTGTCACCAACCGCTGTCCATCTCAGCTGAGGCCCTATCTCCCAGAGGCTCCTGCTAGCTCTGCAGTGCTGCTCAGTGCCAAATGTGAGGTAATTAAGACGCAGAAACTGCTCCACTCAGCTGGGAAGAGGAATGAAAAGCTCATATCTGTCAGAAGCGGCAGCATGTGGCCAATTTTGCCTGATTTGAAAGTGCTTCAAGAGTGAGCCAATTACTATGTGCATATACTAACGACATGTGATTACTTGTGAAAGTTTTGGGAAAAGAAAAGTTTGTTTGCATTTTGATAATGCCCCCCCCAAGCATTGAAGTACCTGTGGTTTGATATTAGCTTTCATTAAATCTGAGATATCAGTCAGTAATATTGCCAAGCTCTGATAAGGGGTTTCACTCAGATATCAAAAACTGCAATTTAATCTCTTCCTGACTCAGACAGCCGTACTAGGTGGGTGGGTTCCTTCTGACTTCCCCTGTACTAGTTAAACACCTAATTAGTGGTCCTTAGTACTTCATCTGCCAAACTTTGATGAGGCTCTTACTGAATCTCAAGATGGAAACACTGCATGTGCAATAATGCATTTGCATCTGAAATGACAGCGTGCAGGAGTTTTCTCCTCTCTCGCCGATGGGTACTTCCTCCTACACACTGTCCTGTCGACACAAATTTTATGGTGAGTTGAAGCCTCTATTGCCAAGATTTCAATTAACCATACACTGTTTAATTACAGTTAATTTGTTCATTTTCAATATGAGAGTACAGGACATAAAGGAAGTGTTACTCAAAGGACACAGGCATCATATTCACAATAACTGTTGTGTTGTTTGAAAGAAATTATGTTTTAGTCATTCTCAACATGTACAATAAGTCATGAGTATGACTGTAAGTGAGGGACTGTTTAAAAGAACAAGCAAACCCCGAGTGACAGATTAAATCAAGTGGTTCTTGTAATTATGGAAAATTACTTCAATGAAAAGCAACAAAGATCTGTACAAGGAGGATGAATTTCTAGATTTCTTAACGGACTCATGTTCAACTCTCGGGAGGAGAAAGCTGTTTTGAAGGTGTGGATGCTGATGCAGTGGATACAGCAGATCCCCCTCCTTACGCTCGCGAACAGGGAGTGATACCGTGAGCAGTGGCTTCACCTTTATCTCAAAACAGTGCAGATTTGAACCTGTTCCTATCTGATAAAATAACAACATAGTTTCACTCCAAGTGTTTCACAAACTTCTAGTTCCATTAAACTAAGTAAAGATCATTTTTGAGAAAAGTGTATTTGATGACTTTTTTTGTTGTTGGATTAATTCCTCCACTGCCCCACAGCTATAAAATAAGCTAACTAGCAGTCAGCCATGTGGTGGGGTTCTGGAAGAGTCTCTATTTGCTTGTTTGACTGTAAAAATCATGGAGTCCTTCAATAAAGTTCCTATATAAAACTTGCTTTTATGTTGTGAACTGGTAGTTGAAACTTGTTACTGTGTCAGCTTATCGTGCAGTTAAATTTTATATGTATATAAATGAACACATCATATCCAACTGAAATTCTAAGTCAATATTATTTCATGTTAGCGTAGGAGCAATGTAACATCATGCATAGAACTGTTCCGGCTGATTCATAATGAAGCAGTAGGAGTGAGTCCCCCTCCTGTGTTTTCACACCTGTATCATATTCCCTCCAGGCCTTCCTCAGCAGGGGGTTAACAGGCTGGATGAAAATATATATATATATATATATATATATATATATATATATATACATATGAGAATACCTTCCTCCATCCCACCCCCTAATGGCCCCTGGGGAAAATTCATTATTTATCACAAACGAAGGGGTCTTTCAATTATAATACATCAGCTGTTGCACATACTGTATTTGCCCCACAGTCTGGGTTTGTAGATTGAATACCTGCAGCCTCTATCAGCAATAATTTCAGTGAAGAGTTCACGGAACCTGCACGCGCAACAATGTGGGGACAATTTGCAGTGAGGGGAAGGAACACTGTGGTGTCATGCTTGGTGGGGGGAATGGAGTCAGTGACAGGAAAGAGATGTAGACATGGCTGAGTGTTCTTGCTTTCTGCACCGGCTCATAGAGTAGCTTTACCAGCCCAGCAGAGCTCCTCTCAGCACGACCCAGCCTTTCACATCTAGTGTGATTTTTTTTCAAATTGGAACCTAGTGGCAAGCTTGACAAGGTGTTGATCCCTTGTTCCTCCAGCTTGTGTGTTGCGTGATCAACAGTGTGAAATAGATGCCCAGGAAAACACCACCTGCTTTATGGAGATGTACTCAGCACATTGTTAAATGTATTGCTGAGAAAATAAAAAAGATACATTTAAAGGTTTGTGGGCCTGGTTCAGTGAATTACTTAATCGCTTTGCTAATTCACTGAACAACACGCAAAAGTTGCCTCATTATAGTTTATCATCTGTTAATGCAGAATTAGCAAACGCTTAGGTGCTTTGTAAACATCTGCCCACTGTAAATTGATAATGATTACTGATTACCTCACCAACAGGAGACATTTATCAGCCTCTAGTCCATAACATTGTCTTGAGTAAAGACTTTTTTCTTTCCTTTTCACACCCAGAATGTTCTTCTTTAAGGTGGGATATCATTCTCTAACAATGCTCTTCATCTGCTCACGGTCTAGCCAGCAATTGCCTTATTATTTTCTGATTTTAGATCACATACGCACAAGCATCCATACCTCCACCCTTACACAAAGTTTAGTGAAATTCTGTCTCGTAATCTTCCTGGTAACCAAACAGACAGCACCAACCGTGACACCCCCATGACTCCAGTATGGAAAAAAAGTTTAATCAGATGTTTTTCATTTGTAATGGTAATATAACATTCTTATTAGGTTAAGGGTCAGATTTACCAGCCGGTGTTAATTGTGTGAGGTCAGAATTCACACTCAGCAATGATCATACATTCATACATTCATACATTCATACATTCATACAGTCAGCCGTACACAGGTGGCAGTTTGATGCATGAACGTTCTCTCGATGAACCTTGTCAATGTTGGCAAAAAAAGAGGGCAAGAGAGACATTTTCTCTACCTCAGAATTGGAGGTGCAGTAAGTTCTAATAATATTCCAAACACACAAACACTCTCTCTTCTGACAGCCGGGCCAGTGGCAAAATTAAAAAAAAAAGAAGCTTTTGTTTCAACATTAAATACAGTCAGAATGAGCAGTAAATTGCCCTTCGTAAAAACCCGAAAATCATATAAAGTGATAAGTTAGCATCGTTGAATGTCTGGTTCGCTTGTCTCCAACTGCAGACAGACATCGACTGTGGTTAACTCAAGTCAAAGATAGTTAAGAGTCCTGCTCTGCTGCATGAAATACGCCTGTCAGTGCCATAGTTGAGTCTACAAAATGGCATTAGCTTGTCAAGGACATTAAATATCATCGCAGCAAAACGGCGATGTGCAGATTTTTGTTGTGGTGACGTTGAAGTCGCGTGGCCATGCCTTAGACTCTTCATAGCACAACATTTGCTGTGCTCATCAAAGTGATATTCATTCGTGAGGATTATTTTGCCTAATTCAACTTCTGAGTCTCAAAAGTTTGTTAACTACGCAGCTTCTTTTTGAAAGTCATACCAAAGCCAGTGCAAAACTCCCATTGGTTTCATCCAGGGAACTGATGGAAATGGCCTACATGTTTACATCATCCTTATTGCTCTTTATCCCACAATTAATTCATGATTAATGATTTTCTTTTTCATCCCGCAAATGTAGTCCTCAAAAAAACACATGTAATGACATCATTTGCAGAAAAGACACGCGTCCACACCTTTCCAAGGCGAACTCTGATTGTGTCTCAAGGGAGGGTTTACTTAAACGTCTGTAACGGTTCACAAATCTGGCTTTAAAGCAAAATAACTTAACTGCAGCGTTCTGGGGAGGTTTTGGGGACAATTTAAGGCAACAGTTTAGAATGCTAATGTAGCATTTTATAACAATAACAGTTAATGCTTGGTTACTTATAAGACTCTTTTGTAATTAAGCAGTAACGAACTAGCTCTTATAACAAGGGAGCTAACTGTACATCCCCTAAGTGTAACTTCACCCCATCTCGAAACCCCAGCCTTCCCCAATTTTTGCTGTTATCTAACAGTCAACTCAGCTAAGCATTAATGAACTGTTTTCAATCGCCGCCTACTTTTACAAATGTTCATTTATGATTTAACAACATCACCGGAACATCGTCAGAATGTTGCAGTTCTTTTGTTTTGTCTCGGTCATTTTAATGGTTCAATGTTCACAACAGCACTTTTTTTTTGGATCAAAACCTTTTCTTTAAGACATATAACAACTCGTAGGTAATGTTAGCCACTGTTGTGGGATGCAAAACACCATCTCTGCTCCACCAGACTCACAACAACTCTTACCATTAGACCACAACTATTAAAAAGCAAAACAAAAAGAAGAGCAACTAAAAAGCAAATTCACACCTAACTGGAACATGTGCTTCCTCACGCCTTTTCAATTTTTATTCTGCTGGAAGTAGATGAGGAGATGGATCCCAACCCATAGCTGATACATTTTAATTTGAGCCCTCCCATGCATCATTATTTGCACAATGCGACTGGCAGTCATTGCTTGTGTGCTCTGAATGGCAAGTCTACATTCAAATTCTGCATAGAATACAAAATTCCCACCACCCAACACAACAAAAGGCAATCATTCCGTTTGTTTTCCCACACAATGGCCTCTGGATAATAGTAGTATGGGGAGGGGGTGGATGGAGGAAAACGCGACCAAGTTATCTGCCTTTCCCAGTCTTCGTCTCTGCCTCTTGGTTATGAATAATAGATTACAGATGAGAGCGGGAGTTTGCCTTGCAGGGAGGTGTGTTTTAAAGCTGCTTGAGGTCAACGCAGCAGAGCCAAGATCAGTCTTTTACCAGGCCTATCCAACGCACTTGGAGTGGTATCCTCAGAGTGCCCTCAGCAGGACTATTTATATCAGGTGATATATCACTCAAAGCAACAAGGACATGGCTGTTCAATATACAGCCGCTCTGCTCAGTATGATAAACAGCCCCGGCCAGCTATTTTTGGTGCTTCTCTTGCCAAGTATTTGGTAACACCAGGCTGTGGAAGGCAAACACATTTTGTCTATCCTGTTTGGGGCTTCGTGTTTGTCATGTTGACATGTCGGAGGGTGGGACGTCTTGAACCTAACAACCTTGTAATTTAACAGTACAGTCAGGACTCAGGTTTAAATGAAATTACCATCCTTTTAGCAGTGGATTAACAGCTCTCAGATCTGCTGTCATTTAGGGCTTGGCAATGAATCAAAATTTAATTGCAATATGGAATGCTGCAATTTTCACTTTACAGAAAGACGCGGCAGTTGTTAAAAGCTACTGGACTCGTGTTTCAGTTGTGTTTCCATGACATTGAAAGTACAGGAGTGCAACTTTGAAAATATCATTCTTGTAAATTGGAAAGGAAATTTCAGATGTAATAGTTTTAACTCAATTTGTCCGTTGAGTTAGGAATAATAAAACACATCATTAGTCTACCCAGCTTGTAACTTTGAATACAGTTTGTTGAGTATTGCAATACACATTGTATTACATGATATCCTCATATATTTTGATAATATTGTCCTGTGATAGCTATCACATCATGAGGTCTTTTTCAAAAACGAGCCTAGATCATATCATACTTGCAATACCAGTCAAATAATTACAAGCAAAAGCAATTAGATGTTTTTGCGTGCTGGTGCAGCCCTTTATCATTTCGAATTTGATAGATTTTATTAATCACCGAAAGGGAAATTGCATGAGTGATGGTGCTCCTGAGTAGTAAAACATTTGTTCGACTAAACCTTTGATTCTGTTGCTTACTCTGAGAAGCAGCAATAAAAGTGGTGGGGAAGTATGGAGGCGCCTGGGATTCAAAGTCTAGGACCAGGCCCAAAAGACAATCCAGCTGCTCAGCCAACCTCCTTTCATCTACTAACGTGTTGGTGAGGAAGGCAAAACGGTCCAAAGGGATGGAAATTTAGAGCAAAGTGCACAAGTTCATTTTAATTTCGAGCCGGCCATGGCATTTTAAATAATCTTATCAGTTTTGGATGGACCTGCTGAGGGGTTGTAGGGTGAAGTGTGCTGAGAAATGTAGATTTAAATGTTCTTTTCATCAGAGAATTGCTCCTCGGGTGGGGACAGAGTTGATTTCCAGACTCTTGTCTGTTTGTTCTGCAGTTTAAAGAATGATACACTCTTATAACGAAATGAACTTCTTCAAATTAACTGGGAAGAAAAGTCTTGTTAAACAACCGGAGGAGCTTTTGATTTATTACACAGTTTCATTAAACATATAAAAACTCCTGTGCTTGCTAAATAAACTCAAGCAGCAGTAGCAATCCACAGATGTGATGCTTCAGCACGCGGCAGATTCCAGATTCCGTCAGGCACGCAGCCTCCACTCCACTTTATTAGTGTACAGGACCCCGTTGATCAAAGATGATGAATAACGAATCTAAAGGAGGGAAATTAGCATGAAAAAGTCCTTGCATTCCAACTGATGCATAAAATATCTGCACTTACTTTAATGAGCGGCGATAAAAGTTGCCATGCTGTGCGGCGGGCAGCATCTTGATTGATGCTGCACATTAAGAGTACACCAGTGAGGCCAGAGCAAACGTCACAGCAGCCTTGTCAGATGATTGTCCCCAGCTACATGCCTGCAGGGACTTCCTCTTCTTCTCCCTTCTTTACCTGCCAAACTCCAAATCCTCTTTCTTCCCGCGCTTGCCCACTTCTGCTTGAGCAACATTTCTTGCATATTCCCATCTCTCATCTCCTTCCAAGATAAAAGTCATCCCTCTCTTCCCTCCAGCGTACCTCCAGACAAATAGCTCCACTTGTTTCAAAGTGGCCACAACAGAAGGACAATGATAAGAGAGCTGTCTCCAAACTGTCATTTCCTCTGTCTGCCCACGCTTCTCACATCACTGTAATTGACTATCTGGAAGTGCTATTGTTCCTCAGGATACTCGAGTCTTGTCAGAGTTGCGGGGGGACTTGTCATTCACTGACCTCATCATATTTTTGCTGTTGTTTTTCAGAAAATGCCACAAGGTGTTTGTAGCATGTGTTACTTTTGCAAAACCATCATTAAGCCTCTGTCATAGGACAGTGAGGACTCCGAGGGAGATGTGCGCATGTAGGTGGGGAGAGACAGCAATTAAATGTCTCAGAGGGTCGCCGTTCTTTCCTCTCTCCTCGCTGCACAAAGTGAATGATAAAACAGGAATCTCTCACATGTACTGTATCACACATCTAATTGACCGGTAAGGACGACTGCTGCCTCCTTCTGAACCCTAACCATCATCCTGGTTTGCCTCCATCCTGGGCTCGGCAGACAGGGCGCGGGATAGAGATGGCCAGCCCTTCCTCTCTGTTGTGTGTAAGAGAAATCTGTCTTTCCGCTAATGAGTGCCACGGCCCCAGTCCTGTCCGCTCCAGGACCTTATTAACACTTCCTTATTGGTTATTCCACAGAGTGCTTAGCCAGCAGGTCAGCCGTGAGACCTCCCCCAAACCTGACCATCAATTTGTATGAGCAGGTACACTGCAGGAGCGGAGCGGTCTGTCAATCAAAAACAGCAGCTGAGCCTGGCTGGATAGAACCGCTCTCTCCTTGAAGTGGCGTCAGCTTTTTAAAAGTGTTGGAAAAGGAAGTCTAATCCTTGTTGCTGACCCCAAAGTGTCACGTTAAAGGACAGTTTCAAAACAAAGCGACAGCCATCAATAAGTTACATGAAACTCAATGTAGCTTTTACTGATGATTTAACAAATTAAAACCTAAAAACGCCCCCCCCCCAAAAAAAACCCTCCAAAAACCTCCCAGAAAAATCTGTTTTGAAATGACCTGCTAAAACCTGAGGGCTTAGTCCACCTCCTCTAAAACATCTAATCCTTTGTAGTAGATACAAACAAAACAAACCCCCCAAAAAGTGTAGACATTTGGCAGTGCTTTGTTGTTAAATAGCTTCTAAATGGATAATAATCATATATTAATTTTGCTTTGAGCTGATTGTACCTATAAAGAACAAGAAGAAGTTGTTATGTCGAGTTTGTAACTTCCTGTGAAATGATTATGAAATGATTATAATAATCATATATTAATTTTGCTTTGAGCTGATTGTACCTATAAAGAACAAGAAGAAGTTGTTATGTCGAGTTTGTAACTTCCTGTGAAATGATTATGAATTTTGATGATTCATGTGCACTCGGGGGTGTATTCTGATCTATTTTAAGCAAGTAAATCAGTTAAATCTTGATCTTAAATAACAGAGAAAGTTCAGAAATGTGTCTGTGCTGCCTCAGTCTGCTGCAGAGTCTTCTGGCTGGCTGCCAGGACTTCGACCATTTTTTTAATGCAATTCCATTGTTGGTCTCATTTGCATTTCCTGCATTTATTCAAAAGCTGATGAAGTTTAAAAAAAACAAACAATTGCATCGCATTAAATTCAAGTAAATGACATCGGCTCTTGTGCATCACTTGTAACTGTGCAGTACTACTGTAATATATACAAATGTTTTTCACATATTAATGACTTTTTTACTGCATGTACCTGGAAATATTCAGTCAATCATGTAGAGTCTGTGACGTGTTGACAGTGTAAGCTTTTTGACAAAATTTACATTCAGCACCTTAAAAACGGATGGTAAATTAGACACTGCAGCACACTTGATGCACACTTGGTGATGATAACACCTGGAATCCACTCACCTACTGTGCTGTGTATCCTCCTTTTATAATTTACATGAAGTTTCCCCATTTAAAGTCACGTGCGTGGATGAAAACCCGTCACACACAATCCAGCCAGGTGGTGGAAAAGTACCCTCCCTCCCTTTAATCCTTCAGAACTCTCCATGGTCACCACATGAATCAGCTTCTGTCTAGACTTCTTCCTTGTGTACCTTTAACAACACCAACGGTTTTAGCGGGTGGATGTTTTCATCTTCTGCCTCATCAGCCCGGAGCGTTGATTACACGGGCTGGAAATGATGATACTGCCTGTGGGCTTGTTGTTCCCCTGCATCTGATTCATTGAGAGGAACAGGAGATGACTGTATCACAATCAGAGGGAAGCACTGAAACGCTGGGAGGAGTTTTTATGCTTCTTCACTAAAGGTAAACAAAAGAACAAATAAGAGGCAAGCAACTGTTAGCAGATACCAGCAGAACCGAAACGGTGGAGCTTTGCTTCGTTGGATCCGTTCTTTCCCCTTCAGTGTCCCTTTGGTTTCCCCACTTTGGTTGAACAGGTCTTTTTCCTACATCAGTTAGTGATGTTTGCACACTGATTTTTTTATTTTAAGGTCACGATGGGATTCGAACTTCAATTTTTTGTTCTTTGATAGACAGATGTCTGCCACTGCTGGGCTATCACAACATCTTGAAAACTGTGATTTACAACATTTAATCGTCATTAAAAACATGGTCTTGATGTTATCATGAAACCTCCATATATGTTTACAAAATAATAGTAAAATTTAGATAATTTATATCAAATTATAAATATTACTGGATATGATGTAAAGCCTGCAGCATTTCAGTTATCAAAGAAGATGACTAAGGTGTAAAAAGTGCTCAGATGTATTTATCTTCAGATTTTATCCTAATAGAATATCAGATGTGATGTGTGTGTGTATGTGTGAGTGTGTGTGTGTGTGTGTGTGTGTGTGTGTGAGTGTGTGTGTGTGTGTGTGTGTGTTTGTGTTTTTAGTCACACTACAGACTGCTTTGGAGCATCAGAAACTGGCTGTCGTTTAAGCACAGTTGCTGTATGAGTTCTGCTTCGGTCTGAAATAAAACTACTTTGGATCACAAGTGAAACCCTCGCCCACACGAATGTGTACAATTATGGCACACTGATGGTATGTGAATGCTAAAATTCCTCCAACCCTAAGCCAAGCGCTGGTGTTGTCTTTACCAGCTGTTCACAGTAAAGCGGTTAGCTGGTTAGTCCTGAAGCTAGTGCCGCCTGCAGCCAGGTGTACACTATGAATATCGTACACAGCACGTTCTGTTGCTCCGGCGACACTAGTGATGCAACTATTCACAGATGAAGACGAGCTGTCACGCTCATATACGCGCTTTATTTCATTGACCGCACCTCTATGTGTGAGGGCAGCAGGAGTTTTAAGTAGGTGTTGACTGTTGTTCTAGAATCAAGAAAACGTGACAATTCCCTGGAAGTGGAACCACGAGGTGGAGACTGGAATGCTAACAACATCATATCCATCAACTCTTTCTGTTTCTAAAGACAAAAGACGTGTGCCAGAGCGAGCTCCTCCACAAGGCAGAATTAAAAATTGGTCTTAGCACGGTAACGGAGTATGGCACATGCTAATTCAAGGATGGAGGCTTTGTCTGAAGTAATCACTTCTCCGGATGCCGCGGCTTGGCTGTGTTTCATATCTACAAGGCTGACATATAGCAAAATAATTAAAATGGATGCATTCAACCAATAACAGCTGGTGAGCTGAATTTTTAATTCACATTTGCATGCTGGCTGTCAATCCACTCTCATGTCTGAGGTAGAAAAATTCATATCAGTCGAGGCGGTCTAGTCTCATCAATGACTCTCAATCCATCCACCTGCACTCAGAGCTTCTCTTCTTCTAAACAGTGTAGAGAAATATGTGCTACAATGTGACAGTGATTTACAGTGCAGAGTTTCGCTCTGTGACAGTGAGTGAAGAGAAAAGTACAGCGCAGTTCTTCTGTGACAAGAACAATTAATTTAAGCCTGCTATTGGGCTTCAGTCTGCATAGGCTCCCAGCAACGATGTGATGTAGCGTTGCATCAGCCCTGCCAACAAATAAGGGAGGCTGGCTCTTATCTGTCCTCTTCTTTTAGAGAACCTTGATACAATTACTGGTGACTCTGGAGACGCAAACTGAACTGTGCTGTTTTTACACCCGAAGCAGTGGAGCAGCAGTCGGGACTCAGTGACATTTAGGGTTGTTTTTTTTTTTTTTTTGTCTGGGCTCGATGTATTTATCTTGCTTTTTATATTTTTTGGTTGTTTTTATGCTCTGTGTGCCTCTCCTGTTACCCCGTAGCAATGTCCTGCTTGTTATTCGACTAGAACAGGAAATGGTTGCGCTTTAAAGAGACTGCCATGGGAATTAAGTGCTGGAAGTACGGCAGCTGAACCATCTGAGAAGGGTTGCACATTGAAACTGTTTGGAAAAGTGCAAACTCTTTCAAAACTACCCGTCAGATGATTATATGATCCATCTGTCTGTCTGTCACCTCCTTAAGTGCTAACTTCAACTTCAAAAGGTGTTTTACCCCAGGTTGTGCATAAGGGCTGAAAGATGAGATACACACACCTGAATATCCAAAATATCATCCATCCCTCCATCCATTTTCTACCACTTATCCTGTTCATGGTCGTGGGGGGGGGGGGGGGGGGTGGAGCCTATCCCAGCAGCCTTCAGGTGAGGGTTCCCCCTGGACAGGTCATCAGTCCATGGCAGGGCCAACACATAGAGACAGACAACCATTGGCTCTCCCAGCCACGCCTACGGTCAATTTAGAGTCTGGATTAACCTGGTCCCTCTTGATGTCTTTGGACTGTGGAGGAAGCTGGAGTACCAGAGAGAACCCAGCAGGAACAGGGAGAACATGGAGACTCCACAGAAAGACCCCGTGCTGGAGCTGGGGTTTGAACCCTTGCTGGGGGGGGCGACAGTGCTGACCACTGCACCACCGTGCAGGACCTATTTACTGAATTACAATATCAATTTAAAACTATTTTAGTTATCCTAGTTTAGTTAGTAATGGTAGCAAGAACAGAGCTATAAAAAAACAGCTGGGTGGCAGCATGCAGCGGTGGGTAAGGCTTGAGTGTTATGATTTATTATTCTGATTTTAGTTGTATTATTAATCGAGATTATCAGCAGTTTGCTACTCGTGCAGTAGTCAGAGCCCTTGATGATGCAGCTTCCAGCAAGTGTCAGAATATTACAGCAACAGGACACGACAGTTTCAGGTCTCATTCCAGAAGAAAGCTTAGTGCTCTCTCAATCTTGAGGCTTTAGCTTGTAAACAGAACTAGTCCAAAATCCACTCATGGAAACATCTTCATGGAAATATCCATCCATTTTCTATACCTCTTATCTGTTCAGGGTCGGGGGCCCTGGAGCCTATCCCAGCTGACATTGGGTGAGAGGCGGGGTTCACCCAGGACGGGTCACCAGTCTGTCACAGGGCCATCAGGAGCAATTAGGGGTTCAGAGTCTTGCTCAAGGATATTTTGACATGGTCACCAGGGGAAGTGGGGATCGAACCAGCGACCATACAGTTGCTAAATGGCCACTCTACCTCTGAGCCATACGGCCCCTCGTTAGATGTTTATTTTACTTTAATGCCTATAATTTTTGCTGATCACTCTGGTGATGGTAATGCACAGCAGGCTTTACATGCTGGTCGCTGCTGATCGGGTTACACCTCTAACGCACCTACGGCTGTGTGCTTTGGCTGATTTTGGATTATCATTAGATTTACAGCCCTGAACTGAAACCAGTTTAAAGGAACATTGTTATTATGACCTGCTCTGGTCCACTTAATGTTTGTTGTGACTCACGAGAGGTAAAAACTTGAACTCTGTTGTACTGCTGGTTGTATGGCTGCTTCACCGGCTCATGCTTAGTGCGCTTAATGAAGGCTAAATGCTCAACCTAGAAACCACAGCAATATGTGGCTCTCTGTTTTCAGCTCCACCCTGTTCCAATTTTTACCTCTGCCAAGGAGGTAATGTGATTATGACCATTTGTGTGTCTTTTAACAGGATTACCCAAAAAATATGATTGCGGCGGGTTTCATTGGTTTTGGGTAAGTCTCCAAGTGTCTGTCTGTCAGCAAGCTCCTCAGATCCAGTCCCTTACCCAGTCAGCTCGCTGCCATCCTCCTGATTCCTTGTTGTCTCGCTTGTTGTCTGTTGTACTTCACCTGCCTTGTTTTTCTCTATGAATCCTGCTTGTAAATACTCTCATCCTAAATTCTCCTTCAGAGTCCCGAACCCACCCTCCACCCGCAGCCCCCCCTCCTTGGAACTATCAGTGAGTTTGACCAAAACTTTAAGTACACTGCCTCCTGTTTTGGGACACGGGGACAACAGAATAACCAAATGAATATGTGAGGCGCAGCGCCGATCTGGACAGATGGCTGAGGAGACAGCGCCATGTGAATCCTCAATTTGATTCAGTCGTCTTAAAAGATCACGGGCCACTTTGGGAAACACAAGCCTGGTGTGGGATAGAAAAGGATAGAAAACGTACTTGACAAACAAAAGTGACCCTTTATTGTCTCGCCATTAATTCCTCTCAAAACTCTGGAAAAAAAAGCTAAAGAATGAACTCCAAAAATCCCTAAACCAAATCACACTCGACACCATTCAGTAGCAGATGGCTTTGGAAGGAGTCATGCAACACAATTTCTTCCACAAATAACTCGGCTCTGCTGGTGGTTTGGTTGTTGGGGCGAAGAAATGTCACAGCCCTCTTCATCTGAGGCGAAGCTGACTTGAATGGTAAACTAGCGTGAAGTGGATAAGAAAGAAACACCATGGAGTATGTGAGCGGAGAGAAAGTCTGTTTGCCTTTTGTGTCTCTTCTGTGTCGCTCTGCTCTTGTTCAATGTTGAACTAACAGCTCATAAATCTCAACGACAGCGGAGATGGCTGAGTCTAGCGTGATATCCTGTTGGTCATATTTATAAATCACATGAATTCTTCCAAATATATAAGTCTGAACAATACACGTCCATATGAGAGTTTTACATACTGCGAGATAATAAAGATGTTACAGGCCTCAGGATGTACCAGGAGAACAAGCGTCAGTCTGTATTGACGCATCAACCGAATAGCAGAGTGCGATGCATAAACACAGACGTGTATTTTTTTCCACAGTTTTCTCTCTGTATCATACCACTCCTACACCTTAAATACACTTGCGCCTTCCACAATGTGTAACATCAGTACTGCATCAGTACCGCATGCATGGTTCTGGTGTTTCTGTTGTTATAAATGTCTGAAATTTCCATGAAAATATAGCAATCTGTTGCATGACTAATCTGACCAGTGTCTCTACCTGCATGCAGTGATTGACCAGCGCAACACTGACGTTCCAGGAAGGGCCCAGTGCATTTCTGACCTTGTGCTGTAGGTGAGTGTGAGCTTGTTGCAGGTCACCAATCAAAGCCTGGTCGTTGTGTACACTGGTGCCTCCACTGAGGATGGTCGGTTTGTCTGTCAGCAGGAATATGCAAAAACTACATGACTGATTTTCACCAAACTCTGTGGAGAGGTGCATTATGGGTCTTGGAGGAACTCATTGGTTTTGAGGGTAGATTAGTGGCAAGTGGCAACAAGAAATGGCTTTTCTTTACGCTTTTGTGTTCTTCTCCTTGTAGGTTGAACCAGTTCCATCTCAAATGTGGTCAGAAACACTTTAAGAACTTGGTGATGAGTTACTGTGAAGACTTTGACTTTTCATTTATCTGTGTTACCACGGTGAGGCATTACCATGGTGAGGCGTTACCCTGTTCATCACCATAAAATATGAACTTAAATGTCACTACAAGGACAGATATTTTTTCAAACTTCCCATATTTGGAAATCCTGGCCTGAGGCATCCACAAGTAAGACTGAAGTCATAGTGCCAGGTAGTGGTTCCAGGAAGTAAGACTAACGTAACAACATCATTCGGTCTACATCAAATTGATCGTAGCAACAGCGGCACAATAGTAAGAATGTATTCTTTAGGACCACCTAGTGGATACAGGAAGTGATATTTGCACCACAGTGCCCATATTAGTCCTTGGTGCAAAATCCATACACTACATCCACAACATCACTCCAGCGTGTGCAGGGGTACGAGGATGTGGTGTTCACTGCTCACAGATTCAATTAAGACCTTGGCAAAAAAGTACAAGGGGCTGGAAATTGGCCTTGGTGGAGCTTTCTAGTCGAATATATCTTGTTGTGTTATGGGCATGCAAGTAGTCCTGGGACCTGATTCACAAAACTTTCTTCCAAAGCAATTTAAGAGGACAACACATTTCCTCTTAAAAAAAAAAAAAAATCCTTCATATTTCCCCTCAGAATACAGGTTGCATGAAGGTAAATATGACTTTTCTTTCTCGTATCTGCTAAATTAAGCTTCTTGCAGATTAACTGTTGAATATAGCATACAGGCAGTCTTTCTTTTTTTTATGGCGACAGAAGATACGTATGTACCATCCCCCAGTCATAACACTTAAGGTTAAAAGCATCTAGAGAAACCATCCATGATCGGACTCTCACATTTCAACAGTAACCAGAGCCCATCACATGACATTGTACCAGTGAATTAATGTTCCAGGACAGACCACAACACAAGATCCTAATTGATTAACATGGCCATTGCTACCGTTTAATTTCCACACCACCATGTGATGTGATCATCTTTCAGTTGGTTTAAGGACTGTATGACAGACAAAGTAGCTGTCTCCCTGGGTGAGCAGCTGGGTCACACTCACCCAGGTCAACATGCAGCTCTTGAACTAGATGGAGGTTTCTAATTCTGCCGTTCCTCGTTGCAATAATATCCTCTGTCGAAATAGTAGCACAAGGCAAAAGAGGCCCAGCAATGGCTACACAATTTCTTTTGCTCAATCTAGGAAACAACTGAAGTAGAATTGCAGAGAAAAAGCTGTTGAGGAGGCAAATTCCAACCTACTCTTGGACCGTGAGGTTGGATGTTAGTTTCCGTCAGCAGCACTCGCGGCTGATCTGTTGTGTTGAGCACAGGCTTGTTTAGTGCACCAGAACACAGATGTGAAGCATCCAGCTGCTCTGATGCTCAGCAACTCCCCCTGACCTCACCTGTCCTCCCCATGGGCTGCACAGCAATACACACGCGCACACACACACTGGCATATAATTACCAACCAAACACACTCTCTGCCTGTATAATTTAACACCATAACAGACGCCATACTTACCCAAGCCAGAGGACTACAGCCTCACTGCTTAAACTTGTTCTGTCAAAGTGGCAAAAACATGAACACACACACATACACACACAAAAAAAAACCCAAGCGGGATGCAGGAAAGAATACAACATCTGTTTTCATCTGATTCAAGTGGAAATTTCCACTCAGTGACCAGCGTACACCTATTTGCTGTCCTTCCCCCCCCCCCAGTTTTGCTACTCTCAGCCAGAGCAAACCAAGCTGTGCAAACCTCTTCAAAAAATAATGAAGCCTGGTATGAATTTAATTCAAGCGAACTGTTTATTTAGTGTTACTCTGACTCCATCTCATCAGCCCACAGGTCCAGCGCTCTGGGATTAAATCCATCCACCGATTTTGGATAAATTAAGCGATGGACCAAGTGATGGATCAGGTCATTTACTGACAATTTGTAAATCATTAAAGCGAGAAGATAAATGACTGTGGTGTCAAAAATATTTAATACAAGTTGGGGAAATTTATACCCTACAATCAGTCAAGGAGAGATGTGATATATTTCTGCAGCAGAGGCCATTGTGATTTTGTGGCTATGAAGAGTGCTTGTAAGAGAGTGGGGGAGGCTTGGTTAAACTGTTGTTTTCTCTCTATTGCCTGAAGTGTAAAACGCTACAGATAATACCAAGCAGCAACAATATCCAGTGTTCCATTGATTTTAGGATTCAATCGGCAGAATACCTGCCTCTAGGTACGAGACCGCCGAATGAAGACATCTGAGTTAAAGAGCCGAGGCTTGCTTTACATGCTTTTTTTTAGAGGAATTTTTAACATCAGCAGACCTTTCCAAGGTCTTTCATTTGTTTTTACATCGAAGGAGTCAAACACAGCGCAGATGCTAAATGCTAAAGCATACCCCATGCTGCTGTTGTGATAAATATATAGCCGCAGACGCTGGAGTGCTGCTTTTGTGATATTTGCACAGAGGGGAAAATGGGTTTACAACAATAAGGAGCTTTTTTTTCTCCCCTCATTACTTGTTTCTGCTGAGGGGTTTGGGGGCTAAAGAAATATCAGATTATTTTTTTAAATATATTTCTTCCACGCTGACTGCATATGAATACCATTGTGAAATGAACCCCCTCTGGGCATGAAAACAGAGGCAGCAAAAAGCAAGGAGAAAAACAGCTAATTTCATGTAAACATAAATACCACAGTTCCTCATTAGAAATCAGAACTCTATGTCCCCTGCAGTTTCAGTGCATCTGGAAACAAAACCGTGATCCTTTGCCTACAGAGCAGCACATAAACCAGAGCTGGTATTTATTAAAGCAACAACAGGTCATCAGGCTCTAATTATGATGATGAACAGGATATGAGCAAATTTTCATAGTAGACGTGTGTGTGTGGGTGTGAGGGTGTGGGTGTGGGTGTGGGTGTGGGTGTGGAGCAGTGCTGGGAGCAAATGATAGCATGTAGGTTTTAACTAAAGCAGTCTACCACAATCAAACATTACAAGCAGTCTCACTCTGACACAACCAATTTCAATTAAACCTTAGAAAAGAGTATCAGGTGAAGGAGCTTGCCTTGCAACCCCCATGGAGTGACACATACACACACACACACACACACACACACACGCACATGCACACACGCTTGCAGGGTTTGATTTGTAGAGCCAAAATGGATGGGAATAAATCACAAGCACTTGGCCAACATGGCTGCATACTAATCAGTGTATTACCCATGGGAAAACCCTGGCCCTGCTCTAATGGCTGCCTTTGGATGTGTGTTGTGAGTGTATATGTGTGTGTGTGTGTGTGTGTGTGTGTGTGTGTGTGTGTGTGTGTGTATGTGTGTGTGTGTATGTGCGTTGTTGCTGTGTGTACAGCATTCAGAGTCACCTTCTTCACCCCATCAGTGGTGTGGAGTGTGTGTGTTTGCTTGTGTTTCATTGCAAAACCCAGAAGCAGGAGTTCATGTGAATTGCTCATGAGGGAAATTGGATCTGGAGATATTTCACCTTCATCGTTGTCTTGTTGTTGATTGCTGCTTGTTGCAGGAACACAATTACATGGCTCGCTTTAACATTCAGCATGCAGGTGTGTTAGTAGATAAGAAGAGATTGTACAATTTCCATCTGTAGAAAAAAAGATGAAAAGAAAAGAGCTACTTTACCTTTCTGATGGCCGCGACCCAACGTCACAAAACCAGAGGAGATGAAGTTGTGAAGGTCAGCACCACCGCTGCTCCGAACACTCTCCTTTCCATAGTGAAGACCTGTCCACACACACACACACACACACACACACACACGCACAGACATTTTCACATCAAGATTGGTTTACTCATCATTTGCTTTTCCATAATTAGTCAACTCATTAGTTGCTCCGTCTGTTAATTAGTCCACTGGCTTCTACAATGTGGGTTTTGAAAATTCAGTTTATTTGGCTGAACAAACAGCAACTTGAGGATGTGGCCCTAAGCACGGAGAATCTCAATGACTCTTTCTCTACTCGTAAAAAAAAAAAAAAAAAACCTGAACCAGTGTTCCTCAAAGTAGGGTCCCCCATGGGTCCTTGAGGGTCTTCCTCAACAATTTCAACACATGACATTTGGCTTTTTAATCTACAGTTGCAACCATTGACATTATTTTGTGATGAATTCATCTACATTATTTTCAAATAGATGTTGTAAAATGGGTAAGTGAATGAATAGGTACACATTGGAGGTTGAAAACGTCCTCTTTGAATCTCTGGCAGACTAGACGCAGCCAAGTATTATGGCCCTACACTAAATCCAGACATGGGTTCAGGGGGTGAGGGTGTCCGTAATTGCATTCATTTTTTGAATTTGTAATCTTTTTTTCTTTAACTTATCAGTTAATTTGCCAACTCTATCGAGAAAACTTTGTTCCAAATTTTCTGATAAGATTTTTACTAATTTGCAACTAACAAAGTATCAAAACTAAATTGCTTGTTTATTAATGCCCTCCTTTTTTATTTTTATTTTGTTTTACAAAAATGATTGGAATAACAAAACCTTCACTTGACAACATGGAAAGAGGAAAAGAGGTTTTAGTGTGTGATATTGTTGCAGGTCAGATCAGTGAAGCTGGATCTGATTTCTTGACCTTATCCACTTGTGAAAAATATCTAAATGCAATATCCATCCATCCATCCCTTGTCTATCAATTATCCTGTTAAGGGTCAAGGGGGGGGGGATGGAGCCTATCCCAGCAGCCTTCCCCCTGGACAGGTCGCCAGTCCATGGCAGGGCCAACACAGAGAGACAGACAACCATTGGCTCTCCCAGCCACACCTACGGTCAATTTAGAGTCTGGATTAACCTGGTCCCTCTTGATGTCTTTGGAGCTCGGGGTCTTTCTGGGTGAGTCTCCATGTTCTCCCTGTTCCTGCTGGGTTCTCTCTGGTACTCCAGCTTCCTCCACAGTCCAATCGGGGCTTGAACACGGAACCTTCTTGCTGTGAGGCAACAGTGCTGACCACTGCACCACCGTGCCACTCGCACTTCATTATATGGACTCCATTTTTAAAAAGTCAGTGATAGTGGACAGCACTGGGAGACTAGAAAAGCCTGTGGGAGACACCAAGGGCTGTAATGAACTGAAAATGTTGTGTAACAGTGCAGCTGAACTTTTTTGCACGTAACAGGAGTCCTGCTCATGCGAGGGGAATTGCTGCTTTACATTCAGCGCACTTTGGGGGAAATGTGGGGTCTATTGTGAACGAGCCATAGGAAACAGAAGTCTTTTGCGTGTTTTCCCAAAAATCGACAAGTGATGCTTTCAACGATTCTCCAGCAGTGATTGTTTTGAATTTTTGCAAGACGGTAAAGGAACAAAGACGGGAGGCCACAGTTGGAGGTGTTGGATGGAGAAAGCTGCAGGCCTCAACTCCCTCAGCTCCTCTGTGACCTGCTGTGGAAACACACTTCTGCATGAAACCACACAGTTGTTGCAATTACTTTGAATGGCATCATCATAAAAACATCAGTTTGCTGCACTGAACAGTTAACAGGTACGGCAGCATGACACTGTGGTATTAAACAGCACTGAGTGTAACAGTTCTAACACAGTACTTGGGAAGTTATTATTCACTAATATTCTATCTGCATAAACTGCATAAATGTTTCTGCTGCCATGACCGCACAGTTTTTTTAGACTCAACGTAGCTGACTTAACTATGCTAGAATACTGCTGGAATGCAGATGTCATGGCAGATACGCTGGAAGCAGTCATTTGACAAGGGAGTGAATGCTGAGAAAACCTGTTCTCAGAGCAGACAAAGGACAGATGATGTTAGCAGGTGTTCAGGGATTTTTAGGCCAGCAGAAAAGGAGCTTCTTCGTGACGAAAGAGCACCTAAATCAAAGGGAGCACTTAGACCAGTTCTGTCCATGGTGCTTGATGTCACGAGGGTGGAGCTGAAATTTGAAGCTGCTATACTTGTTGCGTTTGTTCTGCCCAGAGCATGAAGAGAGGCTGTTCTATTGAGTTTCTGTTATTGCCTTATCTTGAACGTGGTCGGTGTGGCTCCTCCAGTTGATTACCATGACGATTGACTTCCACAACTGTTGCTACACTCATCATAATGCATCACCAGACTCTGTGCTTATCCCCCCTTCCCTTCTACTGTAATTTTCTCAGTCTTGTTAAACTTTAGGCACCTCTTAACTGGTGCTGGAGGTCAGGTTCACCTGAACAGACACAGCCAAAAATATCAAGATGAGCTCAGCAACCATCAGGTATATTTAAGATCTGGGACTCTGTTACTGTTCCCATCGCTGAGTGAAATGTGATGAATTAAAGGTGTTCATGTTTATTTCTCACCTAGACAGTGAATAACACCATGATAGCACCAAACACATAGATTGTGCAAAGCTGTTTGTAAGGCCAGTACCAGGAGAACACTTCATTTGGCACACTAAGATACCTTGGTGATATAGATAAAAGCTTTTGGGCATTTCATTTCATATCATTTTTCTGGACTCTTGGGTTGGTCTGTCAGGCTGGACAGGTTAAATGTGTTTCTCCAAAGCCTGTCCATGTTGTTAGAGTGTTGTTCTAAAATGCTGAAGTGGCCATTCAAGTGGTCATCAGCAAATGTTTAGGCGAAACAAGAAGGCTCAAGAAGACATCTGGCTATGGGGAAGGCTATCTGGGCTCTGGTTGAGTCCTCTAATGGAAAGCTCTCCCATGGTGCCATTTCCCTCAGGAACTGAGGAAAGGGTGGAAATGTGATCAACACCAGTAAATAGTGCAGTGATCTTCAGGATAAAAAAAGAACAATATGTTTCAGCCACCTACATGTGATGCACTTTGAACTCAATCACGCTTCTCCCCATGCTGCATTCAGGGCTCTAGACAGACTAGCTTGTATCTGCTGCTCTTATTTCCTCTGTTCCATCATAGCTGTTATTCTGTGTGTGTACGCGCATGCACACATGCATGCACGTACACACACCCCCCACACACACACACACACACTATTGTTGTCTGCCTTTCTTTGTCACCTTTGTCATTGGTAGGCTACTCATGACCCACTGCGACAACCCTTGAATGTGAAAGAGCCTTCAAAAGCAAAGCCCGTGTTCCCCTGCACTCGTTCCCAGCTTATTAAGGGGAGGCAGCGTGGAGAGCCTGCAGGGTGGAAGGCTACGCACTATGAATTTATCGTCCTTGATGCAAAGAAAATCTTGACTTTCACTTCGGCTGTGCCATGAGAATGAACATGTGGCGGATCAAGTGGGTGCTGAGGTTCATATGGTAATAATCAGAATGTCAGTGGACACCTATACCACTGAATTACCTCTGGGAGCCGAGGAATAGGAGTAATAATGTAATCATATGAGGCAAGCTGGGAGAGCTGGTGTGTGGCTGTCATCGGGGAGGTTATCCACCTCCAAGGTCGATTAGGCTTGAACACAGCCAGGCACAGCTAATTTACATAGATTACTGATTTTATAGCATTATCACATGCCAATCTGCCGGAGTCGATGCGCCATCTTGATCCAGACGAAGCTTCATGTCCTCTTCCTCAGCTTTCTCACTCTGAGCCTCAAAGAATATGGACGCTGCAGCTTTTTAAATACCTGCTTGGCCTTTTATTTAATCCCTACCCCTCTTCCCATGAATCTAAGTGCTGCACATGCACACTCAGGCAGCCAGAGGTCCAGCTGTATCATAATGAGATTCAGGGTGGGAGACACTTGGTGAGGTGGAGGTCCCTCTGAGACTCTTAACACAGGTGCACTCAGGCGGAGGCTTCTATCAGACATGTTGATACAGTCAGCACAGACATGTTGGTTTTAACATGTGAAAGTTGATTAACTGGCCAATGGGGAGCCAGTGATGTCACAGTGGAGACGTTATAGCTATGCACACTAAGAGTTAATTAGAGGGAGACTGCAGGCAAATTACGTGTGTGTGTGAGGTGATTTGAGACAGAGAGGTCACTGAATATGATTAGAAAAGTGCCTATTGGCGAATAATTCAACTAATTACCTCCTATAACAGCCTGTCTGTTGGTTTGTTTAATTGTGAGCAGGGCCAATTTTCATGACACCAGGTGAGGGGTGGAGCATCATGGGCCAAGCAGGAGCATATTCCATCCTGAGGCAGCTCTGGACATTTATCTCTCAGGAACTATTAGATGAACATTGGTGAAAGTCTGCATGGCTCAGAGGTAGAGTTTAGCAGCCGAAGGGTCGCTGGTTTGATCCTTACTTCCCCTGGTGACCATGTGGAAGTACCCTTGAGCAAGATACCGAGCCCCTAATTGCTCTTGATGGCCCTGCAACAGACTGGTGACCTGTCCAGGGTGAACCCCGCCTCTCTCCCAAAGTCAGCTGGGATAGGCTTTGCACCTGCAACCCATCCATCCATCCATTTTCTTCCGCCTATCCTGTTAAGGGTTATAGGGGGCTGGAGCCTATCCCAGGGGCTTTTAAGCGAGAGGCAGGGTTCATCCTGGACAGGTCACCAGTCCATAGCAGGGAAACATCAATTTAGAGTATCCAGTTAACCTAGTCCCCATTTGCATGTCTTTGGACTGTGGGAGATCCCGCACCCAAGCCAGGACTCGAACCCGGAACCTTCTTGCTGTGAGGTGACAGTGCTGACCACTGCACCACAGTGCCGCCCTTCACCTGCAACCCTTAATGGATAAGTGATATAGTAAATGGATGGATGGATGTATCCATACATTTAAGGACTTGTTCTTGTTATGTTGTTTTGTCCTATTTTGAGATATAAACATTAGAAATTATTCCTTTGTTTGGTGACGCAGAGGGAAATCATATATTTTGTGGCCCCAAAATGTAACTTGTTCAAAAGTATTAAATAAATGAATTAAGGGAATAATATCTTTTAGCCTAAAATTATATTTTTAATATATATTTTCTCTCTAAACTGCCAAAAAGAAAAAAATAATACTATTTTTGGACATTCAAGGCTCCTGTAAAACTTTTCATTTATACATCATAATCTCTCCAGATAACAACATAACAGACGGTTGGCAGTTGGCCCTGTGATGGACTGTCGACCCTGGACGGGTCACCAGTCCATGGCAGGGCCAACACAGAGAGACAGACAACCATTGGCTCTCCCAGCCACGCCTACTGTCAATGTAAAGTATCCAATTAACCTGGTCCCCTCTTGGTGTCTTTGGACTGTGGGAGGAAGCCAGAGTACCAAGAGAGAACCCAGCAGGAACAGGGACAACATGGAGACTCCACACAGAAAGACCCTGTGCTCCAGCCGGGGCTCCAAACCGGGACGTGCTTGCTGTGAGGCAACAGTGCTGACCACTGCACCACCGCGTATAAGTAACATGGTCTCTCCCCTGCTAGTCAAAGACCAATGTTTGGTCAGCTCCCCCTGACGTTGAGGGCTCCCCCTCTGCATTGCATGGTTGTGTCTCTAATCTTTTCATCCATATCAAACAGCAACACAGGACTCTGTCCTACAATTTTGTATTCTGTCTGGTCCACTTTGCTTACTTATCTAATATTCTTTGTATAGTTAGGGTTAGGGTCAGGGAATAGGGGTGAGACCGTGTTGCCTGGATAGCTAATCCCTTTCGTCAAAATCCAAAAATGAGGTATTTGCATTCAAATCGAATGGATTGCCCTCTACGCTGTCAAGCGATGCAGTGGTCCCTTAATGTTGGCTGTACTGTATACGTCAAGGGGAATTGACCAAACCGGTCTTTGGCAAATAGGGGCAAGACCGCACTGCTATAAGAAATCTAATTTTTTGGCAAATTAATTTCAGTCGCTAGTAAGTAACATGAGTTTTGCAGCTCAAAACATTTAACATAATAAAAATGTAAAACGTAGTTTCCAAAGTATTAAACCTCTTTCCCTTTGGAAGTAGGTAGACCATGTTACATTCAGACAGAGCCTCATTAGTTAGATGGCCTGTTGTAGTGTAGCTGTTCTCTAGTTAATTCCGTTGTTCCTACAAAATGGGATGTAGTACAACTTGTATGATAACCGACGCAATTGTGAGACAAGGAGTGGAAAAGAGCAATGAGACATAAGAAATTTGAAGCCACATTTCAGGCAAAAATAACTGTTATTTTTAGTGTGCACCTTGGGTGTAAGAGTGTTTTGCTCACTTGTTGCTTGGGTGCCTCTAAAAAGAAACTACAATCACCACTGCTCTGAATGGTCTTCCGAGACAAATCTGTGTTTTGTTCTTTCATTTAAAAAATGGATGCTTGGGTAAATCATAGAGGGCACATAGAACACATACACAGCTATGTGCTTTAAAATATCTAAAGGTCATGTCAAAGCTGCTAAATAACTGCAAATGTTAAGCTATCATCACGACCTCTAATTGTCCAGAGCAGCTGACCTTTCAGCTCAGGAGGTTGCTCATCTCCAGCTGAATTAACCGACTGCACCAATCCCTCAAAAAACGGAACAAAACCCTTACACATTTGCTAAAGAATGTGCAGCCTCTGTGGGTGCATGTACTCAAACATCGTCAGCCCTCTTTTTTCTGCTCATTCTGAAAAAGCACTATAACTCATAATCCAATTTGCTTATTCTCTTGTTGCAGAGCCGTTACAGTATATGGGAATGATTGGTTTTCGTTGTGTCTGCTGAGCAAAATGAGAAGGAGGGAACAGTTGCTCTCTGCGGTACATGAAAACTATATTTTATCATTCTGCACATTAAGAAAATGTCAAAGAGGAAACCAAGCAATGGTTTTCAAAACAGAAAAAAGGTACATCTTTCTGCCGGTAGTGTGCAGTAAATAAATCACCTTCATCTGAAGAGAGCTGTTGGCCAAACCGTATTACTCAGAGAAGTGATTATTGTTTACTTTAACCGGAGGCGAGCTGCTGTAAAGGTATCTGCTCCTCCTTTCCAAGGTCTAGTCCTTGTTGTGGCTGCGGGGCGCACTGTGTTTACACCCCGAACTAAAAGAGGATGGAGCCCCGCAACATTGCAGAGGAGTGGATGTGAATGAAAAACAGCAGCGCTTGTGTTGGTATCATATTATGCTGTCTGTACTGTTTTTGCTTTAGGCCCTTTAAAAAAAAAAAAAAAAGACGAATATATTGCTCTAAATGCAGGGGTGTTTTGCAGTGCACCAAGGGTACTGTGTCATCACACAAGGACTGCGATGTGAAAATAAATGAGGATAGGATTGGGCCTAAGCAATGTTCTGAGGATGCCAAAAAAAAAAAAAACACTTGAAAGAAGATCTCGTAACCCTTTTGGACCAAACGTGTTTCAGAGCCGGTGCTTAATTTTGAACCAGTTCTATATGTTTCAACAGCAGAAGAACTGGCCATAAAAACTGGTTCCAGAGCAGCACCAACTCTTTGATCCAAGATCTAAGCATCTCTTTTGCAGGTGTAGAATCTTGAACCCCCACAGCGTTTAAAAAGAATCAAAACACATTGCAAATGTTCAAACTTCACCAAGGATATTTATCAAATTTCAAGTCATCTTATCTCGTTCTGTGTAATATGTCAGAATCACTGTAAACAATCATCTGCCTCTAAATATATTTCAAGTACCCACAAATAAGTGTTTTCAGCTCACTAAGACTTTTTCCCCTCCTGTATCATTTGTTTTTGGGTCTCCAGAATGCCGAAAGAGCCAGCCATGCATGTATATTTAGCTTACCGATAGCAACTGATGGCTAACAACAGTAAAACTCCCCAGCATAATGGACATTTTTGGTCAGTTTTCCTGTTGTTAGCAGTCAGTCACCATTAGCTTCTGGCTAAATACATGGCTGGCTCTTTCTGCATTCCGGAGTCACAAAAGAAGAAATGCAGGAGAGAGAAAAAACATCTTTGTGAGCTCAAGACTCCTAATTGAGAATATTTGAAAGAGGAACCCTTTTTTTTGTGAAGCATCACCTTCACAAGCAGAGGAAGATAAAGGGCCTCGGCTATCTGCATCTCAACAACTATAAAATGCAACTCATCAAGACATCATTTTGTTCAGGACATTTTAGAATTTTTTATTTTCACCATATCGACTAAACTAAATACTGCTCTAATAGTTAATATTTCTGAATAAAATATATTTTATTTTAGTGCTAAGCAATATAGAAAAATCTATATTTTTTACCCAAAAACCTCAAAATCTATATTTTGGCACTGACGTAGTGATGACGATTGGTTAGTTTACAAAATAGTAACAATAAAATTTTGATTAATAATCACTAATGCGGATATAATAGCTAAGTGGGTGGAGGTGTAGAAGAGCTTGAACTGGTGAGACCAGAAACGTACATTAGGTTTCTGTTGGGCAGCTTTTGAAACCACAGAAATTCAGTCTGTTGTCAAGATATTGGTATTGTAGCAGTGTATTTTTTTCCAGCCCTGTTATACTGTTGACAAGCCCCTTTTCTGTATTATATTAAAAGTAATGAGATGATTTGACGTGAATGTAGAAAAATATATTTGGCAATATTTGACTTATCGCGGTGCATATTTAGGGTCCGATCTCAGTGAACCTAATTGGCGTGTACAGGAGTCACCATGGAAACCTGTTTTGGATGCCAAAAGAGTCTGTAGTAACACCTGAAATGCGGTGATGTGGTCCACCATCATCGATAGTAATAATGATCTTCTTTCATGTATCCATGAACTGCATTGTATGTATATGTGTATGTAAGGCACACGATCATCAAGCCGGAGTGACAGCAGTGTTGCTAGGAAACCAGAGGCGTGTACACTTATTTCTCAGCTTGATTCTAAGACCAGTGGAAACACAACCTGGTTCTTATACAACTCCGATCCAACTCTGAACCGGCAAAGCACCAGTCAAGAACCCCTACTAGGTTAAAGGTTGTGGAACAAGGGTGATTGCAAGTTAAGAGGGAAATAAATGTTATTCCCCTGCTTGACATAAGTTAATATCCTTTTGGACCACTTCCTCTAATAGGTGTCCCCCTGATTGGAACACATCTAAAAAAGCCTCTGGATGTGAAGTGTCAACTCCAGTTGAGGATCCATAAGAAGGCTGCATCCTCTCTGCCAAATTCCCATTTAGGTGCACATGAATATGCATTTTCCATGAGAGTGAGTGGGCTCCCCTCCTCAGCACCGCCGAGCCTGTTAGGGCATCGAGTGGTGCTCCCAATTTATATGCATGTATTAGCAACGCTTTTGCCCGGGCTGTCACTGCCTTTCATGTCCATTCCCATCAGGACTGCTGTGGTCCCTGATGGAGGGGGGGCTTGGCTGGCGTAGCCGAAGCTGAGCCGCCCTGCGCGCTCTGCTGTGATTGTGTGCAAGCAGGCAAAATAGTTTCAGCCAAGCAGAGCGACAGATAGACAGATAAAGTGATGCCCGACCTTTGTTGAGAAAAAATGCATGCAAGGTCATACTGAAGGCAGGCTGCCACGTGCAGCTGCGCATCAGCCGTGTAGCCTGCATGGCTGGCCACTGACCGTTAAATAGATGGATGCAGCAACTTAGAGGCTGAGTCAATGAACGCAGACTGCGGTCACCACAAACACCAAGCAGTGAGAAAATACACAAGTACATACCAGATAAATGAGAATTGACATTCAAGACTAAACACAAATATGCACCGTGGTTCACATGTGTGTCATAGCCAGAGGAAGCCAATAATGTCATAGTTTTACACATAATAATACCCGCTGCGTATCCACACCCTGAACATGCTGGCCCCAAATCCTCCTAAATATTTATGATTCGACACATTTTTATATCTGATGACATGTTTCTCATTAATAAAGTGCAAAGTGACAAAGTGCTGAGACAGAGTGAAATAAATGAAAGCATTTAACACCTGATAAAGTGGGAAACGATCCCAGCATGTTAATATCAAAGTGATGACTAAAAGATAGGATCCACTAATCGACCTCAGAGTTTCAGCAGAGAAGATCACTCAAACACCACTAAAACATTTGCTTCATCCATCCATCCATCCATTCTCTTCCATTCATCTTGTTAAGGGTTGTGAGGGGTGGAGCCTATCCCAGCAGCCTTCAGGTGAGAGGCGGGGTTCAACCTGGACAGGTCACCAGTCCATCACAGGGCCAACACATAGAGACAGACAACCATTGGCTCTCCCAGCCACGCCTACGGTCAATTTAGAGTCTGGATTAACCTGGTCCCTCTTGATGTCTTTGGACTGTGGAGGAAGCTGGAGTACCAGAGAGAACCCAGCAGGAACAGGGAGAACATGGAGACTCACACAGAAAGACCCCGTGCTCCAGCCGGGGCTCGAACCCGGAACCTTCTTGCCGTGAGGCAACAGTGCTGACCACTGCACCACCGCCTATTTGCTTCAAAAACGTAGATATTTCTTTTTTACTGTGTAGGATTGTAGGACTGAATATTGCATTCGTGGAGGGTGAAACAGGGTGGAAGGAAGGAAAAGGAAAGAATGACATGTACAGTTAACATATTAATATATTAATATATTTTTCGTGGGTAATGGCTTGAGATATTGTACATGCCAAGACTGCAGTGGGTGTTAGGCTCATCTGTGTGGTGGCCAGATGTTGCAGTCAAAACAAGAGAGCAGCAACTGAAGCTTAACATGAAGTATTTAAAACGACCGACTTAGCTTTGAGGAAGTTCATATTTTAAATGATCTGATGGGTTTCTGAATGGTTTATTTAGAGCAGCTTGGAAGAGTTTGTCCTCCAGTCTTCCTCTCTGGTTTCTGGCGCAGTTTGAATGTTTGTATTGTGCCATTCTGAAAATCTCAACGTTTCTGAACCATAAATACGTCTGACGAGAACAAAAGCAGTTTTGTGGTATCATCCATACTCAGAGGTGGTAAAAGTACTCAATACAATTAATAAAACCGGCACCGAAGAATGTGTGAAAAAGAAGACTTCCTCTTCACTTTACATTTACATCTTTACTTGTACTTAAGTAAAAAGACTGAATTTGTACTTTTATACATTAGCACTCCTTATTACACGACTACTTTGCTCTGCCTGTTGGGGTGGTGGGTGGGTCCAACATTCCTCGGCATCTCCGTCTAACTGTTTGTGTCATTGTTGGACAACTTTAGCATGAGCCACATTTTGCCAAATTCCCCACTGTGGGATGACTAAAGGGTTATCTTATCTTATCTTATTTCTTAAAAATAAACATTTTTTTTTTACATATTATATTGACAACATCTAACCAAACCTTGACTGCAGTATCAACACATCATAAAACATCAATATTTTCGGGATTGTCATTTCAAAAGGCTTTGTTTATGATTATTTTTTTTAAATAGAGTTTAATTTATTTTAACGGGTGTTATATTATCCGTTTTTTTTCCCAGCAAAAGCAGATTTTCTTTGGTAGTTGTACACCTCGCTCACTACTTCATCATTGATCAAACTAAAAATACGCCGAACCACATTTTTTTCAGGTCCTGATTGTGGCGCAGGTTTCTGATGCACATCTGCCGTACACTAATGCCGATTACGCTCTCACGTCATTGCTGCCATGATGTTGAAGGTGGATGTACTAATAAATTGCACCAAAAGGGGGCTTAAGTGCGCTGACTGTTTTTTCCAGCCCATGCATTGGAATGGACTCTGGACACACATCAATCATTGCCATATCTGATCTGTGTATTAAGTCACCTGATTTGGGATTTACACCACCAACAGCACACAATTCCGATATTCCCAATCCCCTGTGTCGTTTAAACTGCCGCTTCTTTTTATTTCAGTGCTTTTCCACAGGGAATACGCCATGTTTGTCCATCCATCCATCATCCCACCGTGTCCTGTACAGGTGTGCACGTGTGCATGTGTGCACTCGAGCATTTGTGCGTGCATGTGTGTGTGCATGTGTGAGTGTGTGTGATCATTTGAATTCCAGTGTAGAATAATGCAATCAATAAACTGAAAAAAACACGTTGTATACCACTGTTTAAATACCAGTAACTTTAAATTCATAATTTCCAGGTCCCTCTAAGATTGATTAAACATTTACATGTCAGTTTAAGATGATGGATGGGAATGCGCTTTATACATATTTCACATTCGTAATATGCCATCATTACAGCGTTATCAGTCCATATGATTTTTTACACCCTAAAAAAATGTTTTTTTTGTGATTTGGATTTACAGATGTAATACATTTGTAAGTCTTTCCAACATGAAGTCGACACATACACTCATTCTGTTGCTTGAACAGCTGCATAATCCACTCATCCTGTAAAATGAGTCGATTTATTTCTTGCATTCTCTTTTCATCTCACCTGCCTTTGCCTCTCCATATGAGAACTTCCCGCTGATGCCGACTCACTTCTGCACACTTTCACCTGTATTTCTAATTCATGTCTCCTGTCTGTTTTATGAATCGTGGGGTTAAATCACGCTGTGCTCGCTGGGTGTGAGCTCCTGATTCACCAACTGAGGGACTACGAGGCCATCACTTCCACCCTGTCAGAGACTGCAGGGCCCCCGTTACCTCGCCAACCTATAATTATCTCCTATAGCAGGCCCCTCTTTTTCTCTGCCGTTCTCTCCCTCGCACTCTCTTGCTCAAATCCGATGATTACTGGATGTTAACATTAGAGATTACACTGCTGAAAGGTTGAACACTGTGGGTGCTCTTTGGAGGAGAATGCAGAGTTTAGCACAGGCATGAAGATTGTGCAAATAGTGAGAGGATTGGTGTATAGAAATCTGTCTTTAAGCTATTATTTGACCAACAGCCATGACACATAGACTAAAGAATGCTCGTGAAGAGCTTTGAGTGTTTGAGTGGGGGGAAGGAGAGCTCTTACCATGGTTGGATTTGGAGCTCTGAACAGGGGTGTAGTGGTTCTTGGATGAGGTTCTGACAGGTGTGTTGTCTTTGGGGGAGCCGTTCATCGCTGCAAAGTTCTCACAGTCATATTGAGAAATGGGAATGGGCCCCTGCTGCCTCAGGATGTCGGCGAGGGCCCTGAAAATCAAAAGTCAACAGCAAATGTTAATGCTTTCACCCCCAACATCTGCTGAAGCATCTCTCAGTGCAGCTGAGTTAAAAAGGCAGCAATAACGGGTCTGTTTTCTGCATACCGAATAGCCGCTAATTGTTAAGACAGTGTTGTGCTATTATGGGTAATTCAGGGCTTCTCTGTTTCATTTTTTTTACCGTCTGGGAACATGATGAATGTTCATTTGAAAGAGAAACAACATTGGATGTGTGAGTCTCTCGTCTAATTAGGTTGGATTTGAATGTTTTTCAGACCGCACCAGGTGCATATGGAAGGATGAAACCCTCGAGGGGGGGAGAGTGGGAGAGCGGGAGAAGCAATCGGGATGAAAGAAAGTTCAAAAAGTGTTTGTTTGGCTTTTCTGCCGTCGCTCTTGAAGAGGAAATCAAATTACTTTTGCGCTGCTGCAGCAGCTCAAAGCTTTTGTACAACAAATGTATCACCGCAGCAACCTTTGCTTTTGAATTAATATTTCCGCTCCCCTTGTCTTCCTGTTCCTTATTCGATGCGCAGCGATGCGAGCATGTCACACGACCTTGATACAGCCCCAACATTAACACTATCCATTATTCACAGTCTTAAGATCGCTCAAGTGTTGAATAATGCATACAAAACTATGCAATCTTGAGGAAATAATGTGCGTGTCAGCGTTTATTCCCTGATGGGGGTGCAGACTACCGTCCACCATGTATGATAACCCTCATATGGTGAAGCCCCAGGAGGAAGCAGGAGCCAGCTGAGGGGATAAAACGCAATCATTCGCCATGGTATACCCTCTCTGCTGAGCATTCTCATCAATGTCCCACCTGAACACACCAGACAGATGTGTGCTGATGTGCAGTGGGTGAAGGATCGGAGGGGAGGTGTTGAGGGAAGATGTTTGACAGCTGGTTGTCTTGGTTTTCTTCACCAGGTGAGACAAATACCCTCCTCGCTATCCTTCTACATGCAGGTGAGATGCGATGGTCATCTCAATTTAACTGAAAAGCCAGTGAAAGCAACGTTAAACATGGAGGCTGGGCATCAGCCCTTCTCACTCCCACATGTAACAGATGTACACACTCCTCGTGTGTGACGCTCCTCTTTTGACTCCTCCGTAATTATTTCTGGCTTTCATTCCCACACTACACTTCTTTGGGAGGGAACATCTGCTGCAACTCAGATAGAAGCCGATGTGAAAGGTGCTCATCAGTTAGCTTTAGATAATAATCTCTTTATTAATCAAATACATTGCGGGGCTCATGCTTGGTTAATTAGGTCTATTTATATTTACAGATGATGGGGCATTGCAAGCAACATGACTGTAGGCCTGACCTTTGACCTTTGACTGCAAAGGTCCATTTATCGTCACTGTCGTTGTTTCAGTTCCCTCGACTGTGGAACATTCTAGGTGGAAGGGCAGGACTTACCTGTGGATGTTCATTTCCTGAGGCGGCTCTGTGGCTTTGTCGTAAGCAACTTTGACCGACACTCCCAGCACTATGATGAAGGCTATGATCCCACAGGTGATGTAGACCGCCGTGTTGGTCTGATCCATGCTCGGATCGTACGTTTCACCTGTCGGGACGGGGGACGGGGGCGCCGTCTGCACCCACACCGGGGTTTGGTAGTTCTTGCAGGCTTTCTGATCCAGCCGGTCTTTTTTGTACTCGCAGCAGAAGCGCAGGTAGCACGTCCCGCAGCAGTACCGGTGGTCCGTGTTATTGCACTCGAACATTTTGTCATACTGGCCGCTCACGTCGTAGTAGCCCAGGCAGGTGTCGTGGTTGCTGACTGGCGCGGGCTGCGGGGTCTTCTGCTGGACCACCACTGGCGCCGCAGTGGCTTTGACAATCTTCTTGTTCACCGGCTTGGGTTTCTTCCCGCCTGTGGCTGCGCTCAGCACGCTCAGTGGGTCCAGGTAAATGAGCAGCAGCAAAAGGTGCCTTATCCCCATGATGCACTTCGAGTATTGTGATTTTTTTTGGTGAAGACACTTTAACTCTGGCTGCAAAGGTTCAGTCTTGTGTAAGTTTCGCCGTCGAGTCTTCCCTCGCTCGCTCCTGCACCGCCGTCATGCTGAATACAACTCTGGCTGTTAAGGGCATCTCTCGCCTCTGATTAGGATGCATGGAGCGAACTAAAGCCCACTGCAAGCCACCGTTGAGCGGTGGAAGGAGAGCGGCATATCCTGAGCGGGGGAGCCCGGGCTCTGAGCGCTCTCCGCCGGCGGAGCGGCGTGGAGGAGCCGCGGTGCGTCGCTGTCCAAGGTGCTGATTCCTGGAGACCCAGTCAGCTCTGTGCGAGGCGAAGTTGCGCTGGAGGAACAAATAAACCGAGATAGCTCATTAGCTATTTTCTTCACGTCAGAGCAACGTCATCATTAATTAACAATCCTCTACACAGTGTTGAAGAACTTGGCAGATTTTTGATCCCAATTGTTTTAAGTCACTGGCGCAGTTTGACACCCACACAGCACAATATGTTCCACATAAATGTTCTCCTCATGTTAAGCACCAGAACGCTAGAACCCAACCAAATACATTCATTTCAACAGAATTAAAGTAACTCTCCATTGTTCCTGACAAACAGAAAAGGGTGCAAGGGTTGCGTGGAAGCCATGCAGCCTACCTCTGTGAGGATACCCGCCGGGGAGTCGCTCTCTGTCTGGGTCTGTGAAAGTAAGGGGACTATCAGAGCTCGGAACCAGATCCCCCCACCCCCCACAACTCTCTCTCTCTCTCTCTCTCTCTCTCCCTCTACTTCTCTCTTCCTTCTCAGCTTTCTCCCTCCCTCTGTCTCTTACATCACTCCAGCGCTGGCGTCAGAACTCAGTCAAGTATCGGTAAATTGCACACACACACACACACACACACACACACACACACACACACACACATACACACACACCCCTGGTTATTTGCATTAACACTTCCACATTAAATGACTGCTCAGACCTCTGTTCTGTCCGCTAATTCGCAGCCTGTCTCGACCTCTTGTGAGCTGGCTGTTATCATATTCCAGCTACATGCCTGTAATGAATCCATAACTGGCTGCGCTCCCTCAGTTAGTGCATTCATTAACACATATAAAGTCATGCTGGTGTGTAGCCAAGCTATTGCACCTTGGGTGTTATGTAGACCTGATAAATAACTAATGTAGTGTATTTACTGAAATTAACCAAAGCTCCTGTACACTCTCGGTTATGTGCGTTTTATTCATGTAATGTCCGCCCACTCTGACTCAGTTAAAGTCATGCACTGATGTATAGGTGTTTCTCTAATTGACACACTTCAACCCGCACACATCTAGTTGGTGCATTATGTATTATGGTGTTAGAGAGCTTTCGGATTGGCAATCAACACTTAACGATCACAAAAACAGAGGGTGTCTTGACATCAGCATCATCATCAGCAGCATCCTCATCCTCATCATCATCATCATCAGCAGCAGCAGCAGCAGCAGCAAGCCAAGAGGTGAAGAAGCTGCAGAGTGAGAGCAGGACTTCACATCCCAGATATCCAGCTTGTTTGGGAACAGACAGGACATGAATACAGCTGGTTGTTCCTGGCAGGTTGGGAGGCTGTAAGGACGTGGGCCCGACGAGCAAAGATAAGGGACCCCGGAGAGATATGGCTGCACTTTGGACTTTGTTTAACGTGTCAATGGAAAGACAGCAGAGTTGAGATTGCACTGCTCTCCAGTCTTATACAAATATTGACAAGCTCTTTACATATTTCTGAATTTTTTCCACATTCAAGTAAAATCTGTATTGCAGAGGTTTTTAAACTTTTCATATTCTGAACCCTAAACTGGACTCAGTAAGCCAAAGACGTGCAGTTGACATCATTTTGCTCATCATTACATCACCTTTTACAGTTAAACAGAACGAATATGAACATATACATACAAATATAAATACAATGCATCAAACATGTGAGTCTATTTTTCATTTTTGTTTCAAATAATAAGGAATTTTTAATTTTTTATCCCACATATTTTGATACGTAAGTATGTTTGAAGAAAACATTTTTAATATGTTAGATTTCTTTCAAAAATATTGACCATGATATTAGGTGAAAATGTTCCGAAAAAAATAAATGAAAAGGAAAAAAAATTGACTGCATTGAGTCACTTTCTCCTATTTGAAATATTTTTTGGTTAATAGGGACCCTGAAGTTTAATATTTGGATGAGGATGCTTTGATTCTGTCAAATTTCATAGTTGAAAGGAAGAAATCTGATGAAGAATCACTGATCTAACTGGATGCTGCGTTCACGTTTCCAACTAAAATACTACTTTTGTTTTACATTCCAGCAATTCTTTGAAGTGTTTCCCTCTAAAGTTTCACATTAAAGTCTTTTTTGTTGTTGTTGATGCAAAAGCTTTAATAATTCAGTGATTGTGTGTTCCTTATTTTTTCCTCCACTACAGTTCTGTCAAAAATACACAAAAAATGTAAATTAGGATGAAATCTGTTTTAAAAAAAAAAGAGTTGGGATTTGTTTTGGCATTGAACACAGACAGTTGTATTCTCAGCAGAGCGTTTTCAGAGGATGGTCAATATCATCATTACAGAGATGCAGGAAGTGTTCAACCACAAAACTGACAATAGGGTTCTCTATATTTCTTCAGGCCTTTCTAATTCATTTTTAATAGTAAAGATCGATCAAATGACTATTTAGAATGTGAAACAGGTCATTAAGTAGCGACCGACGGAGAATTATTGTCCTGCTTTGCAGTTCCCCTCAGCTCACAGTGTTTTCTCCTTTTTATAGCTCATTAGCTCTTATCAACCTTGTTTCCAGCAGCAGCAGGTAGGTGTTTTTAGCTAATAAGCTCTGATAAACTCACTGTACACTCGGTGCTGTTCTCCAGTCTAGCTGGTAAACACAGTGGAGCATTTAGCTGTTGGAGAATCAAATACTTCTCTCCGGAGAAGAGCAGAGAACATGTTTGCCATCATGGTGATAATATGTTGTTGGAGCTTGTTAAAACTGAAATGTAACAGGAAGATATACAAGGATGCTTCTGTCACTGGCCAGGACTCCGTTTACAGTCCTAGCCATCAAACGCGGGAGCCTGAAGTGTTTTAGTTTGGCAGTATTGAGCTCAAATCAAAGTGTTCGTGGAGTACTGAGCATATGTCTGGATAAAGAAAACTTGGATACTGGATGATGTCTTTGAAGGGTTGAAAATGCAACTATTAATCAACAGGCATCTGCAGGTTCAAGCTTGAGGCGTGGCTTTTAAAGACTCAAGAACATGAAATACTTCCATCGTCCATCATCATCTTCCGCTTATTACTTACTAGTAAGGGTCGCGGGGGGGTGGAGCCTATCCCAGCATCTACGGGCGAGAGGTGGGGTTCACCCTGGACAGGTCACCAGTCCATCACAGGGCCAACACATAGAGACAGACAACCATTCACACTCACATTCATACCTACAGTCAATTTAGAGTATCAATCAGCCTCGTCCCCTCTTGATGTCTTTGGACTGTGGAGGAAGCTGGAGTACCAGAGAGAACCCACACAGGAACAGGGAGAACATGGAGACTCACACAGAAAGATCCCGTGCTGCAGCCGGGACTGGAACCTGGAACCTTCTTGCTGTGAGGCCACAGTGCTGACCACTGCACCACCGTGCAGCCCACATGAAATACTTGATAAACAAATTATACTCTATTTAATATTTTGTATATAACGGCAACAAATAAAACAAAAAAGGTAGAAATGAGCCAGCTTGTAAGTGCAAATGAATCAGTCTTCACTAGCATCAGTTATTATGTGGAAAGTTAATTGCCTGTCATCACTCAGCCACTAACAGCAGAGTCCCCAAACCTTATGTTTGTCAGAAAGCCCACGTGAGATCCACTATTGTGCTGGATGACAGCGACGGCCATGAACACTGAAGGGAAGATTTTAAAAAATCTGTTCCACAGGCACCATCTTGTTGTCAGATGTACTTACAAATGCACTAAATATGTATCAAACTACTTCTGAAAATACTGCAGTTATTAAGAACTGCATTATCCAGACATTTGAACAAATTACAGATATTTTTTAAGCAAGTTATTAAAGATTTATGTTTTCACTAAGTGTATGAACGCTGAAATCCATAGGAGGGATTAGAGGCCAGACAGATTTGAGACTGTGCAGCAAGGATGGGGGCGCTGATTCGGTGCTCTGTCTTTTGGTTGCTGCACTAGCGCCTCCTCTGGCTGGTTGGGGCCCCTGCTTGGACTGAGGGGAACGTAGGGGAATGACAATGACCAGGACAGCATGGACAGGTCAATTGGCAATATGCAATATCAGAGAAAAAACAGGGAAGAGGCAAGGAAAGACAGAACTGACACAGATTAACACAGATTCATGTTTGTTGCCTTTAAGGGATCTGTAGATAACATGGAAGTGAATTCATGAATAAAAACACCTTAACTTACAAACACCCACACCCTGACAGCCATTCAAACTTCCCCAGATCAGCCTCCATCAGCAGCAGTTGTCAGGAGCAGCCACCAGGGCCAGATCAGGTATGGAGGTCACATACCTGACTGCGTTCTTGCAGTCGTATGACATTGTTTATAAAACAGACAAACCTCAGAGCCAAGGAAGACTTCCTTATTGGCTCTGAAGATTTTCCTTACTGTGGCACTTTGGATGCTGTCATCCTGTCGCTAACGCTCGCCGTATCCCCTGCAGAGGAAATACTATAGGAAGCTGGAATGCCAACTCTCATTAGAAAAGGGATTTTAAAAGCGCTCTGACAGGAACAGTAGGGGTAAAAATGCTTTGCATAAGCATCTTTTTTTCAACTACCACCAGTTGTGTGAGTGGCAGCAGGTTATGGTACCAACAGATCCTAATTCAAAGTCTAAGCTATCAAACGTAGAGTATGTCCTGAATGGCTGGCAGGAGTGACTGATTTATCCTCCAGGAGATTAAATTGAAACTCTTTCTGATCAAAAGTGCTTTCGTTTTTTCAAATTCATCCATTCAGTATTACACACTGAGTGACTTGCAGAGGAGGAAAAGAGAGCGTGATGATATTTGTGTCTGAATCTCAAACCAACAACACTGCTGATTGGGAGGCTGAGAAGCAGTTGCTTAGTAACCACGTTTTACGATGGCTTCCATACTTGTTGTAATGAAAAATTTAGACTCCTCACTACAGAACTATTCTCTGGGACTTCAGCATGAGATATGGATGTGCTTTGAGACCCATGTTCGAGGGCTGCAGACTAAGCATCAAATAAACATACACACACACACACACACACACATACCGGAGAGAAAAAAAAAAGACAGTAGGAACACAAACCTTACTGCCTCTCAGTGATTCATATTACTGTATCTCCAAATACAAGGAGGGACTAAAAAGTGAGTGCATAAACCGTCTAAACGAATGGACGGACTGGAACGTTTTAGCCTGACTCGACTACATCAGTGTGATGCAACTGGGATGATGTTCCATTAATGTTTCAGTTTGGTTCCAGCCATCAACACGAGCGAGGACGCATCCTGCATAATGCTGCATTTGCACTCATTATGGCACCCTTTTTGTTTACACGTGGCATTATTGGTGGGATTATCGGGATTTTGGGTGCATTATTTTAAGCATGGAGCAATTTTCTGTTCTCTCTGAGGTAACACTTTACAATGATCTCCCACAACACCAGCCCCTATATATACAGTGGTAAACAAACTCTCAAAATATATATATATATATATATATATATATATATATATATATATATATATATATATATATATATATATATATATATTCTGCGGTTCATTGATTTCCCAATTTTGTCCATCCAGAAATCCAGAAAACTTCTGCCTACAACTAAAATTTTCTGCCTTTATCTGGTGATAACAAGTTGTCATTTTGAGATCATAAAATAACAAAGCTTGATCTATTGTTATTATCAGAGCATTTGTTAATTTTATAATAAGAAAATAATTCATATATTACAATGACATAATAGAACAAATAAGTCATTATGAAGACATGTCTGCAGGTAATATTCTGGTTATAAAGACTTATTAACGTGTTATAGGGATGCATTGATCCTATAACCATATTGACTCAGACTGCCAGATCAGACGTTAGTGAAATGCATCTGATTGGATCATTGTCTGGTATCTGAGTTCAGAGGGTGGCGTGAGCTCAGCGGAAACGCTCAACTGTTTTACAGTAGTCCTTACATAACATACACATACAGTTCTTGCGCGCTCATTTTTATCTGAATAAGAATATCAATGCAGTAAATGTGTAATAATGAGATCAAAAAATGTCAGCGTGTCTGCATGTATATGTGCTCAAATAATTACTGTACAACCTTTCCTCCTAGATTTGTCACGTAATTAATTTTGAGTGAAATACAACAGAATTTGAAAGGTTTTTTTTTTTTTTGCAAGCAAATGATTATTTGGGAAGTCAAAAAATGCCATAATCACACCTGCAACAAACCCTGTGGTGAGAGTTTGTACTTACTATATCAACTCCTCCCTAATAAAGTCGTGATGTAGGGAGTCCCACGAGTAGCTGATTGGGGGAGTGTTCCCTCTGGTTCATTGTGTCCTCCGGAGGGTTGTTGAATGTGGAGAAGAGTGTGTTGTGTTGCTCCTGCTACCTGAACCTCAATCCAGTGAGGTGAAGAGTCAAACCACTGGAGGTCAGCAAAAACAAGACTTTCAGGGGCTGTGAAGCGGCTCTCAGGTAAGAAATAAGGTGCTGGTCTCAGTCAAATATTGAAAAAGTCAGCAGTGACTTCAGGCACGTGGCAGTACGTTAACATTTATTACTCTAAGAAAACCACCCTCTCCTCGGTGTTACAGCTCAATTTTTACCCTTGCTGACCAATTCTACAAGCTCCAAATGAGGAGGTGGAGGAGAGATTAACATACATGAAGGCTTTATTTCATGTCAGTGACCTGGGTTAACTGGTACAGTTTAATGAGTGGGGTTTTTTTTCCTCTGAAATACCATCATCATATAAATGTTAATTACACTACGTAACGACTACGTAATAATGACCTCATCTTTATGTAGATCAGCTCCATAAGCATTGCGTGCACTGTGTATATATTTCTGCCATCTGTCCAAAATTTCCATTGAAGAAATGTCCACTGCCAAAACAGAAAAAGAATCCCCCCCCCCCCATCACTGCTTCAGTGTGTTTCGAACCAACATGGCCATACTCACCATCTTGGACTACGTGCGATGCGTACCACATTGGTAGCAGCACCCGTTGCAGTTGTTTTATGTTCATTTTCAATGTGAGCAGAGGAAACGTTAGGATTAAAATAGTTCTGTGCATATTGCAAAAATGTTTTCACGTTTGGAGGAGTTGGAAAAGTTGGTGTAGCAATAAAACGTGAACCATACTGCTTACCTCAATGAACCATCTTCGGATGTTTGCGTAACAGAATTGGGTGGAAACATGGCCTAAATTTGCAGGCGAGGCACGTCACAGAGAGGTCCCGGTATTTTAGGTGAAGCCCCTGAGACACAAAACAAACTGTTCAGCAGTAATGAAGATGAGGCAGCAACTTCTATGCTTGCAATCAATAACTCTTCATTGGTGACGTCGTGGTGATGGTGGAGGTGCAAAAATCGGAATCACATTTGACTTAACATTGGAATTCACTACTGCATCCCAACTGTACTTTTTTGTGGTATTTTAATTTTGGGTTTTCTTTAAAAAAAATGAATAAAAAAAGGTGATTAATGTACAAACAACAACTTAGCAAACAACTATTTTTTTATCTGAAGCTGCTGGTGACGTAGAGGGTTCAAATGTATCGGCATCTGCTCTAAACCCGGCTGCACTCTCAGGTATCAAAAATGGTCTCCGAGGTACAGAGTTCAGGAATCAACTCTCTCAAGAGACGCCCAAGACGGGGAAGAGGTTGAGTGATAGAAGGCGAGCTAAAGCGAGAGTGAACATCATTCACTGGATGGAGAGAGATGACTGTCAGCTTTATTTCTAACAAAACCTACCTGTGTATCAGTACAAGGGGTTGATTTACTGCCTTCCTCAACACTGCAATCAGGTTTTTGTCATTCTTACTTGTGTTTATTGCGGTTATGAACTTTCATTCATATTGATACACAAGGTACCACAAACAACATGTCAAACCAGCTGACATTTCTCAACAACTAGTAAAGAACCTCCATTATGGACCCTTTTGTTCCCTGCTCTGCCCTCCAAACTGACACCTGCTGCTGCAGTAGTTATACAAAGCAATACTCAATGTTCATATCAAATTATTGGCAGTTTCACTTAACCTCCTCAGTCAATGTACTTTGTCCTTCTCTTTGAATGCAAAGTGGTATTGATGGATGTGTGCTGCGCCTCTGAGGAAAATGATCAAGGGACTCTTTGCAACGGCAGCAAAAAATACAACCATTTGGAAACACGAGGGAGGACACATCTACTTGTACGTGGACACGTTGGATTCATTGAGGTGAGGCTGTTTGATGAACAGATGCAGCAACCTCAACATTCCAGGTCCACCCTGGAGTGAGATCCCCCCGATGACGTTGAGAAAGCGGGACTGTTTTAGTTTCCCTTCACACTTGACCTGCACTTTTGCAAAGATCCTACTAACCACAAGAGCAAGGACACTTTAGAAATCAGACATCTATTTTCATTATCTCTCACTGTATGACTACATTATCTGAGCATGACAGTAGCGTTAACCACATCACATTGTAAAAGTGATTGCATGCTTTGATTTGCCAGAGGAACTGCCAGTCATCTTCATATGGAGGGCAAAGACCATCCATCCATCTTATTTGTTAAGGGGGGGGGGGGGCTGGAGCCAAGCCCAGAGGTGGGGTTCACCCTGGACCATCACAGGTCCATCAGGAGCAATCAGGGGCTCAGTATCTTGCTCAAGGATACTTGGACATGGTCACCAGGGGAAGTGAGGATCGAACCAGCGAGCCTTCAGTTGCTAGATGGCCACGCCGCCCCAAGGGCAAAGACCCTCACAGTTAAATCAATATGGTAAAGTAGAGCTTCAAAACCTGAGACAAAAGGTCCTTTGACTGACAACAAAAACAAGCTCAACCCATCGAACACCTAACTATCTCACCGTCAAGCGGTGTTTCATGTCATTCTGTTTGTACAGCTTATTTTGCCAGTTGGTCTATGCAGTGTGACGCAGAAGCGAATGATCAATCTTAAATAGACGTGCTGTCCATGTATGCAGTGTAGCACCCCCTCCTCCTATTTCACTGGCCATATAATTTGTCTTTTTTCTTCCATTTAGTCAAGATTTCCAGCCAGTTCCTGTTTCCAGACTTTATTCCTCAGGTAGAACCTTTCAGTCTGTTCCTGGGTCTTTGTCTTTTGTTAGTCTCTCACCTGCATTTTGATCCCTGAATTATAATCTGTGAGCTACTTTAGGATTAAGTGCAGGTAGGTGAATAGCCAAAAGTTTTTAACTCAATTACAAGTATTGTTACTTTAAAATGCATGAAGATAGAAGATAGAATAGAGAATATTAAGTGAAAGTTACTCTGTTCTGAGTTACTTTGAATTTCTTTGTAAATAATCAGAGGAAGACAGATGTAATCACACTGACAAGAACAACATAGAAAATAGCAGTGTGCAAGTTAAGATCAGACCAGACAATATCCTTTCAATTAAAACAATAATGAATTAAATCTGTACAAAATTTTAAAAAATAAAATCAAGGCAACACAGTCCGTAAAAACGATTGAAACTTGCTCGGTTTAGTAGTTGCAAAACATTATCTTCATTTAATATGAGGCTGCTGGTCCAGCTCCTCAGAATCAGACACAATTGTTTCATCCATTGTCATTGCACACAGTGTGTGTGTGTGTGTGTGTGTGTGTGTGTGTGTGTGTGTGTGTGTGTGTGTGTGTCACACACAGGGAGTTTGTGTGTTGCCGTGTGATTAAGTGGCTACGTTAGATGGAAACAGAGCCATGTGACCAAAAATTTGACTGAAGAAGACTCTGTTAAAATTAAACAGATAATGTTTGATTGACATATTTACCAAATAGATGGTAACATAAATTTACTCAACTACAAGAGTTATGTTGCATTTCTCTTACAAGGATAATTTATCCAAAAAGTTACTCAAGTAATTGTAATGGAGTAAATGTAACTGTTACCAGCCCCATCTGGTTGAGTGCTAATACCGACAACATTATCGTACCCTGGGACACGCCCACTCCCCCACATTGGGTGGTCGGGGCCCATAAATCTGTAAATACACTGAGAAATCCATTCATTCCCGATGACCTGTCACTGTGTGTTAACCAAGTCTCTCCCTGTATTCATTCTGTCCAGTATTTGTCTCGAGTACGTTGAAATAATCAAACTTGCCCCGGGTGTGAAATAAAGCAAGTTAACAGGCTAGGAGTGGGTTTAAAACAGGCTTTTGCTTTCTCTGCAGCACCCTGTGATGGCGATTTCACCATGAGAGCGGACAATGGAATGGAATGGTGTAGATTTGCCTGTGTGACCTGCGTGACCGGGTCACCAACTCCGCATGTGTCCACACATATTCATTAGGGGCTGATTGTATGTGATGTAACCTGCAGCATGTCAAACCATAGAGAAGCTGTCCTGGTGCTGCTGTTTAAACTCTTCATTCATATTTACCATCAGATTTGACTACATTGGATCATCAGGCCTGTGAAGGGTTTTTTCTGATCTCTCTTATGATCTTTTGTCACCAGCTGACTGGCTGGATGTTGGAGCAGATAGAAAACAACAGTCAGTAATGATTTGCGGGGTCCACAGCTGTCTGTGTGCCTTTGCGCCTGTTTCAGAGTATTATCCAGGTCTGGGTGGCAGAGGAGGATCATTGCAGCTGATGTTCGCTGTAGAAACTAGGAAACTGAAAGTCAGACAAACAATTGTCTGCTTAAAGCTATGGTGCAACATATTTTCATGTAATGGGCAAGCTGGGTGAATGCAGTGAACTCAGCTACAAGTCACTCTCCAATAAATGAAGCTTAACCACACTGAACCTACCTCCCAGAGACGTCTGGCAAGCTAAGCTACAGAAAATTCCTAGCTTACCGAAGCTTCAAAGCTAAGTCTAAGACATTATCAAAGCTTTTTTCAAAAAAATAAAAAAGAAGTCATTGATCTAACTTCTTTCCAAGTCGGTGCTCTCTCACAGATCACTATAAGTGGCAGTCAAACAGCCCAAACTTGTTCAGATCATTTGTAACAAAACCACACAAAAAGCTATTATGCAACAATTGTAACTTTTAAGCCATTTGGGTTTTTTTTAGATACATTTCCAGCATAAACTGTAAGGTAACACAAACTAGTTGTAAAAGAATAAACACCGACTGTACTTCAAGCTGTAACAACCTAAACATTTGTTGTGCGTGTGTGAAAAAAGAGAGTGTGTAAAAGATGAAATCAAGTATGCGCCTCTGCCTCTCAGAGCCTCCATCTCACTTGAGGATGAGGTGGTCGGGCGGGACCCAAATATCTCTCCAAGAGGTGTTTGTTCACACAAAGGGCTTCTCCCTCCAGCAGCTACGATGTCACAGTCATAGACGGAGGTGCTTCTGTATAACTGGTGCTTCAGCTGCACAGGTCTGTTTAGAACATGACCTGTTATTTCAGACAGCAGCAGCAAGCACTAGCGCTCACAATTTTAGGCCTCTTAACTGGTTAAGCTTCACTGCTGGTAAAAATGCAGCTTGAGTCGATGCTACGGTGCTTCTCGATCAATAAAAGAACTTCACTGCTGAAAAGCTAAAACAGCGATTTTACCACCACGCGACTGAGGCTACAGATGAATGTTTCCTACATTCCAATCCATATCAAGCGAGTTCACACAATGTTCAGTAAGTTAGTTGCTGCCAGTTAATCTCTCTGCATTTGACATTGTACAGTATGGACATTGTGTATGTGGTGACATACAGGACCATGAGGGATACTGCACATGGATCCAGCCTGCACACCTGAGAGCAGGCTACTTATGACTGCCGACCTGATTCGAATGTGGATGAATAATTAATCGTGCTGTTCTTCAAGAAATCTTAAGCAAATCAAATCATGATAGTGAAATGAATAATTTTGCAGAGGTCATGTGCTGCTCAAAACCAACCCTGTTGGAGCTGGAACTGCTCATGATATTCCTCACATAGCTTTAAAATAAATGTGGGCCCGTAAGCACGTCTTGTCGAATAATGGGACTTAGTTTGTCTTTTGTTTCTTTAGCACCATCACTTCTTCCCTTGGTTATTGGAATGACCTACACAAAAAAAACATCATCACCACATCTGATGTAAATGGATTTAAAATGGCCCCTTTTGCCACTCTTACAATGGGTTTTGTTTTTTGGTTTTTGCTGCCAAACTTTTTTCTGCCACTCAGGATAACTTATTTTCACCCCACTTAATGCCATGTGCATAAAATCTATATTGCCTTAACCTTAAAAAAGCAGGTTTTAATTGTTGGCTTGAAACCAGAGGCATCCCCATACCATATGTCCTTAGCCAACCTTACAATATTAATAATTCAATCAATCAGATCTAGAGGACAATCTGCTGTACACACATCTTCCTGTCTGTGTGGTGGATGCTGTTTTGAGACCTTTTCTGTCACCAGAGGAGAAGACCTAAAGGTAGGGAAGCTGCTTCCTTTGTAAAGAGGAGAGACCTGTTGCTTCCTGTAGCTAGCGATGCAGTGAATTCATTGGAAACGAGCCAGTCGCCACCGCTTCCTGCATGGGACCAGCACACATGCTGGTGCACTGCACAGATGCTCCGTTGCTCAGCTGCTTTCTGCATAGCACCTCCGGCTCAGACCTTGGCAATTTAGTGGCATTTCGCTGTCCATAGCCCGTCTTTTCTCACTCACCTTATCCCAGGATTGTTTTACATTTATATTATTATTTAATAAATAAAGATGAAGCAATATTTTAGGAGGCATCAGTGTGTCTGTCAGCCTCCTCCAGTCCCCGGGGTAAACAGGTTTATTTAGAGGCTCACTACTCCTGGAAAAATATGCTTATAACCCAACTTTAATACACAAATCAAACAACTGAAAATATGGATGACAAGTCCTGTTCTTAACAGTGCAATTAAAACATCTCTGGCTGAACCATGTGCTCTGCTGTTCCAGTACTCTTCAGAGACTAATATTACTGAACCATAACAGAAAACACAGGAACATATGATATCCAGCGATACACACAATGGACCCAACGACATACTTATTTGTGCAACAACCTCTCCATGTGTCAGCTCTCTGAGCAGGCATCAGGCCAAATGCTTGGTTTCACATAGTCTGGTTCTCCTATTTTATTACCTTATTGAGTCTTCAGTGTAACTTTGTCAACACAGTCCAGGGTTTCAAGACTTGTAATGAAGTGAGACTGAAGGCACTACAAAATCTGTTTAAAAGTTTCTGCACTTCTATTTGTGAAGTGCAACTTCACAGTGACCAGTTAAGCAGAATAAAGGCTTTTAACAGATTTTTTGAGTGCCTTGGATCTTTTTTCCCCCTCTGTAATTTTAAGCTCGCAATTACAGCTAGCCATGCAGAATAAAGGCTTCAAACACATTTTTAGAGTGCCTTGGAATTTCTCTCTCTTTTTTTTTTTATTCACATGACCATCGCAAAAAAGCAATGAACTCCACAATCATTTAATGTCAGAGAGCACTTTAAGCTTCTTATTATCTCAGTCAAGGCAGTTATCGTCTGTTGTTTGTCTGATTGTCAAAATTACATGAAAACTACCTGGCTGATTTTCAGAAAAACTTAATGGGAGGTGAAATATTACAGATATTAAAAGATATCTTAGGGCAGATTTCTTTAACATATGATAGTAGGGTATTCAGCCACTGCCTTTAGAATCCTGAATGAGAAACAGAGATGCAGGCTGAGGAATGGCAGCTTTTCAGTGGACAAGACTTTGCTGCTACAGCGCTGACAAAGCAAATGAAGGCGGCCCCATCTGAGCAGGCCACCATTGTTCTTGACTCCTCGTGCTCTCTCTCCAGGGGCCAAGCCTTTATACATGCCATGTTCTTCTGCCATTACCATGACCCAATTTCTTTTGAAAACTGTGTTTCCCAAATTGCAGAGAGAGCGAGGCTGGTGCATGAGCTTTTAAGAAACTGCCCTCCTGAGTTTAACTATGTGTGCTGCTGAGTCGTCGTGCTCCATAAAGTGCTTTGTCAAGAATTTCTGATAATGTTCGGGGGGGGGGTTTTTGCCCACAGGGATTCAAGTTTGAGGCCTTGAGATGGTGGTGCTGGGCCCAGAATTAAAACACAGACAGCTTGTCTAATCTACCAAGAAAGAGAGCACTCCCCAAACAGAACAAGACGAAGAGGTGTTTATGTCAAATAGAACTGCTTTAGCCACATGTGCTGTCAATAACAGTGAATAACACACACATTCCCTTATCTGCACAGTGTGTTAGTGCCAAATGAAACCAAGTGAGTGCACTACATCATGTTCCTCACAACTTAATCATTTTAACCCTGTCGATAGTTCTTTTAGCTGTTTGCCAGCTGCGTCCTCAGGATGAATAGGGTGTTCAGTTTGGAGTAATGGCACTTGCCAGCAGGCTGTCATCACTTCCCCTAACTGTCTTGTTAGTCTAAAGTCCTGTCCCTGTTTCTGTCCCTGGCACCGGCGCTGGCGTACGGAAATACCTCACTAATTTACAGCCAGACTTATAACTGAATGAGTCTGTTTGATGTTCAGTGTTGGCTTTTGATCAGGCCATATATTCAGAGAGCTCCATGGTGGAGGTTATGAATGATTCCTACTGTAGTGCCGCTTTGTAGAATATAATGATTGGGTGTTGATGCTGTAGTGTAAGTGTCTAGTGAGTGTACACTCGTATAGGAATAGGAGGGTTTCTTTCAAAGTGTAATCACTTAAAGATGATGGTAATCTGCTCGGTTTGTCATCAGGGAATTTTGGGATCTTTCCACACAGGACTACATGTGAGTGAAATCTGTTTCACTCTCCGAGAACAAATGGTTGGTGGTAGCTTGCTTCTTTTTTCTGAACTCGAGTGATGCTTTCATGAGGACGTCACGTTTATCCATGAGCGCAAGAATGAGGTTGTTGTTTTTTTAGCCAATAAGGGATAGGTTCCCTAGATTAAAAGCCATGGTATGCACAGATACACCAGTGGGCATGCCAAAAAAATGTCATTCAAAATTCCTCCATCAAAAAAAAAAAAACAGTGTCTACTCTTACTTGACCTGCTTCTGAACCTGATCCATCTCACTCCACGAGCCTACAGGCACACAGTTCTGGCCAATCAGAGGCAGAGTTAAGCTAACTCTTCTTGAGATGTGCACCCAGTAAATCCAGTTCTTCCTGGGATAGAAAAATAAGGCCCTGTTGCACCCAGCAATGCCTAACTTTCTAAAATGGGGACAAATGGTTGAAGCAGTTTTGCCCAACACCCACGGGAGCTGCAGAAATTGCCAGTGGATGCAACACAACAGCTACTCAGTTGAAGGCTTCTGTTCTAGAGCTTCTGCTACTGTGTCTGACAGAGCTCGCATCAATGTTAGCGGTACAAGCCGAGCTGCTGGTGCTAATTCCACATGTGGAGGAAGAATGGTCACATTACGCCTCAAAAACACCAACCATTTCAATTAAATCTTATGGTGTTCATTTGGGTTGATTTTGTAATATTGCCCATATGATGGAAATTATATGAATATTGCATTTACTAGACTGAGGAATGTATTCATGTTGTTAGCTGAACTATCATATTTTTTGGTTTACGCTTTGGTTGTCTTTAGCATGTTTGCTTCATTTCATTCCCAGCTTTACATGCATGATTACTTGTATTTATTTTTATTGCTTGCAAAGTGTGAGTAAACCCCTGGAAGTCTCCCATATGATAGAAAAGTAAATGCCATCGGGTCCATAACATCATCTGGAGATGCACATATTTCACAGACATCTCCGGGATCTGCATTTAAAGACGGTCGCGTCAGTGTCCGTATCCGTAGGCAGTTCATGTGATGAAACTGATGTAAAGAGCGATTCAGCGTGAACAGTGCTGGATAAGACGTGAGTTTCACAGGAATCGGACTAACTGCCACTTCCAGCTTACAGAGTACTGTGACATAATTCCAAAAACTAATTATGATAATGCAGAAGCCACATCGTATTGCAGATGTATAAAAGCAAGCCTGCTCATGTCTTTTGACAAGATGGCAAACAAATTGGAGTTTAGATTTCATAAGCAACGCTAACTTTGCCAGGTTGTAACTATTAATTGATCTTTTGGGGATTCCATCTATACGAGTTTCACAAGCTACAGGATTTAGAGTTCGGCCCAATTGCTGCTCTTCTTCTATCACAATTGGAAACACCCCCAGAGACTTGTCACTTGGGCTTGTACAATCTCTTTGGCTGTGGCACGGAGGACAGTTGTGGTGTACCTGTGTTTTTTTTTTGCTTCAGTCTGTTTTCAGACTCATTGCTGACCTTACAATGGGAGAATTTGTGTCATCGATGACAAAATATCACAGAGGTTTGCGACTCAAGTGACTAGGTTTTATTGCCCATTGCCTTTATGTATATTGTGGATTGTGGAGGTCGACCATTTGCCAGATGTTGTGCTGAGATTGGAGGCATCGAGAGCCATTTGAAGTCATTTGACCTGTGAGTGAACACTTGGGTGGAAAAAATGAAGGGAAAAAAAGTAGGGTGTGTGCAGATTTTTTTGGCCAGTGGGACAAACTTGACTGGTGAACATTACAGTGGAAACCATTTTGAAGAAGCTCTGCCAAAGAACGATCACAACTTAACCAATTGAAAGTAACTCCTCGTGAGGTTTCTATATGCTTTGTGGGTAGATGGACCTAGATTCACAAGATGACTCTTCTTCTCCTCTACTGACCGCTGGTACTGGTACTGGTATCGGTACTGGTACACCCAAGCATAACACTGTATATAACCTCACCTTCTAATGAAAACACAAGCTGCGTAGCCTAGTTTATTCACCTGATCAACCAGTTAATTGCAACAAGCCCGACTCACCCTTTTTTCCTTTGCTTAAATATTTTAACAGAAAGTTACATTTACAACTGAAAACCACCTTTCCAAAAAAAAATTTAAATCTTTGGCAGCTACTTTGACGCATCAGCGTGTGAAGCACATTTAAATGGATAATTTATTGAGATGGTGCATTAAATGCAAAACCTTCCTCAGCATCTTGTTGCGTCTTGTTTTTTTGTCAGTAACTAATGGTTTACAGCTGGTGTTTGTGATCAGATGAATGCAGCCTATATCTTCAGGTACTCCCTCCACCCTTATTACATGGGTAATCTTTTTGAGACTGCTTCCACTTCTCAGAGGTGCACATTTTAAAATCCAACAGACTGAAGCTTTGAAACTACGTATCATACATTGTTTTATACAGAAACCTGAGCGTGCAGCGTTTTAAAAATCATCTTAAGGCACAAAAAGGGCACCACATCTTGTCAACTCACCTCCATCTCAGCTGTGGGGAAGTTAAATGTTCCTTCTTATACTCCTGAGGAGACACCTAAACTAGAGTTAAACCAGTCATATGCAATTATATCAGCATTGTGGGGTCTCACATGCCTCCTTACATCTCGGCACAGTGCCTTCCTCAGCTCCCTGCTCAGGTCTGCATTCGCCAATTACTTGTGCAGCCATCATTTGCCACAATGTACACACAGGGAAGTCACCTAGGAAAGTGGTGCGCTACCGAAGCTACGGGAAATGCAGTGAGCCCCCGCAAATCATGTCAATGCTTCCCAGAGGACGACTTTTCCAGATGCCTCTGTTTTCCTCTTCACTGATGCATTACAGCATGTGTGGGTGTGTGTGTGTGTGTGTGTGTGTGTCTGTGTGTGTGTATGTATGTGTGCACATATCATAGCTTCAGTATGAATTTGTAAAAGTGGGTCACAGCTGCCAATAGAGGACCATTTTCTCAAAGCAAAGGCTTTTCCTTGAGTAGAGAGGAGAAATGGAATTAGCTGCCCTCATTTGGCCTGTTCTTAAACCATATGTTCTCTCCTATAAGAGCAACATGGAGGCAATACGAGGGCCTACATTCCCCCTCTGTTACCCTTTGATATCTGTTCTGTCTCTCAAATCTGAGGAAAGCCTGTTTCTTATGCTGGTCTTATCTTTGTTGTTGAGGAAAATCCATTTTGGAGTCTTGCATTTTCAATTTCAGTGAGGATTGTTGGGCTGAGAACATTTCTTCTATATTCCTCTCTGTGCAGTTTGCTTTCAAACATACCCCAGCTAAAAAATACAATGTTCATTTCGGAAGAAGGACTAACAGTTATAATCAAATACAAGTAACAAGCACTTTGAGTGCAATAAGTGAATTCTACCTTTCAAGTATTCACACATTGGTGTGTGGAGCTCAGAAATATATGTCCCCCTCTTTCATTACTTCTTTGTAACTCTAGAACGCAGAACGAGCCAGCCATGCATATTCAAATTGAAGCTACTGGTGCCTGATGCCTACCAACAGGACGACTGTCCAAAAACATCAGTTCACAACAAGGATTTTAATATGCTTTTCTTTTTTTACTAAATGTAAAGCATCTTGAGTTGTCTTGTTGCTGTAACATACCAAATAAATAGTTTAGTTTGTCTTACAAACTCTCAAGCATATATATATATATATATATATATATATATATATATATATATATATATATATATATATAATCAAAGTTTTGGGGAATTATTGTACATACAGCTCAATAAAAAAAGACAGATTATACTGGATGATGCATTCGAGAGTTTCTACACAAACATTTTTGGGGAGTTTTTCTTTTATTGTTGCTGCCGTAGCTTTTAGCTGTCAGTCACTATTAGCTTCCAGCTAAACATACATGGCTGGCTCTCTGCAATCTGGAGTCACAAAGAAGGGACGCAGGAGGGAAACAACATCTTCCCCAGCCAAGGACACATATTTGTGAGAGTTGAAATGGCTAAAAGCAGGTTTTGGGCTAAGTATTTTATTAAATACCATTTTTCCACAATCTGAAGCTTTTCTTCCTTTTAATCACCTATTTAAAAGCACTGAAAAATGCAATTTTTCCCATCCGTTCACTCCCCCTGTCTTCTTACCCATCTTACCATTTATTTTACATTATTAAACAGCCTCAGTATGATGTAGACACTATGAGTGTCAGTGGGGGAGTGTCCATGCAATCGAGCCTGCACCTCACACATAATTTATCAGCCATGACACATTCCTATCAGTCCAGCGAGTGGCGGTCAACATTAGTTTAGTATTAGTTTTCCAGCTCATTACCCATAGTTCCCTTGCTTCCTCTGTCTCTCCTGAGACATGTTTTCATGTTCATCTCAAGCCACTGAAAAATCCATCACATGAATTTAGCAGCATTGTGGACAAAGAGAAAATAAACTGTAGCTAATGCTGGAAGCAAAATGCCCCAATGTGTTATGGTTTGTAGAATACTAATGAGCACTCCAGGCTCTCAGTTTCTGCATCATCCATATGTCCAGGGCCATGTTCACATGATAAATCTGCTTCAGCTACAGTATTTCCCATCAATGGCTTCTGTCTCTCTACTGTGGGGATTGAAATCTGCCTGAGGCCTGCCTGAAAACACAGCTATTACAAAAAGACATCAGGACTCAATCCTCACTCGTCTTTCGAGTGTTTTCATCATTAAATGATGTCACTCATTATCATGTTTTTGAAGCCCATCAAACTTTTTTTTTTCCTGACAATATAGAGAACATATCAGCAAAAAAAAAAAAAAAAAAAAAACAACTTGTAAATTACTCTGGCATGAAGTGGCAGTAAAAGGGGAAAATGCTCAGAATATGATGGTGTCTCCTGTCTGCGCATATAAGCAGTCAGAGTGCTGCTCATTCGTCCATGGCCGTGTGCTAAACCCTTTTCATTTGCTACTGTCCACCAGAGATGTTTCACATCTATGAAACCCATTCCCTATACACACAGACCTTAGGGACAGTATAGGTATTACAGTATAATGTGTTCAATTCTACGAATGAGAAAATTACAGGTGAGTCACTGTACACTTGATAGTGACACGAAATTATGCTGGCTCTCTGAGATGGTTGTGACAATGAACAGAACCATATTTACATTTATCAATTACCCCACTAGGACATGTCCAAATAACTACTGTGAAAAGGAAAGTGAACTTCAATTTACTGATTACGATGGTGTCAAATAGGAAGGTGACGATGAAGGAAGATAATGTCAGACCCTGATTCTGTTTAAAGGAAGTTTGTTGGACGCAGCCAATTCAATGATTTATTTTACACAATTACATAATGTTCCAGAGTTTCTGCCTACTTTCATGAAGGGAATCAACAGCAAGCTGATTTTCGACCACACACAATGAAGCGAGACTTTGAACTGCGGCTCACATTAGCTTTGTCGCTAATGTAGCATTGTGAAGAGGCGATCTTGTTGTGCACTTATCAAGATGCAGCACAAGGTCGCCTTGTATTAATGGCAGGAAAACACACGTAAACATGAACATTCAGTGGCTCCATTCCATTAACTGTCCTGGTAAACCATGGAAGTGAGTGAGCACGTACTGTATAATACATTCAATGGAGCTATCTATATCAGTTTAACATGAGCTTTCAGGAAAGCAGATGTGTCCAGATATCTGCTGTGAAAAAGCATCATGAACTTCAATATGTTGGGTCTGGTAGCATGACCAAGCCTGTGTTGGCTGCTTAAATGGATATTTTACCCCCAAATTGTATTTTTCCTCTCAAGTACTCGCAAATAGGTGTCTAAAGCTCACAAAGGCATTTTTCCCCTCCTGCACGCAGAGAGCTAGCCATATATATTTAGCTTAAAGCTAATGTGGCGAACGACGAACATTCGCAAAACCACAAAAATGTCCGATTACAAACGGTCAAGCACATCATCCATTTGCTAACAAACCACAAACAGTTTTGAGGTTTGTACTATTCACTGTAGTGCTGAGTGCAACCATCTGGCACTTTCAGGTGACCAAACCTGAGTGTGTAATTGGACATTTTTTGACAGTTTGCGTAGTTCCGTAGCTGTAGATTGCAATTACCTTTATTCTAAATATTTACGGGGCTGGCTTGTTCTGCATTCTGGAGTCACAAAGAAGTGATGCGGGAAAGAAAAAAAAACAGTTCATGTGCTGAAGACACCTATTTGTGTTTACTTGAAAGGCAAAATACTCTTTTTGGGTGAAGTATTGCTTTAAAACAAGGCCCAGTGGGAAAAACTGCAAGTCACCGTGGAGTCACAAGCTGTGTAATTTAGGCAGATGATAGAAGCCACGACCGAGAAAAAATAAAATGAACAACTTACTACTTAGAGAAAGAGCTCCCGAGATTTTTTTTTAAAGTGATTACACACATCATGGAATACAATGGCGGACAGAATACATTACATCATGTGTTCTGCCTCTTAACCTGGGGGGAAAATAAGAAAATAGAGAGACATTACACTACTGTTCCACATTTAGTATGATGGGATCCGGTCAACCTAAATAGGTCAAAAAAACACCACTGCTAGTGAACATTGTCTGCCCTTGGCTTGTAGGCTATAGCTTTCAGTACAAGTTTGTTTACATCATGTCTCTGTGCCCCTGCTGGCTCAGCTGTCAATCAAAAACTGCCTGGATGGCCCACTCAGAAGCTTGAAGGTTAAAGCACCATTAGAGGTATCTATAAAGAACGTGTATTATTCTGTTCATTGTAAAAAAGGAAATGTAGCACCAATATTTTTATAAGTAGCTGTAAAAATTCAGATTTCATCCGTATTTAAAAATGGCTTTGGATTTAATGTTAGGAATGATAATTGGGGCACTGAGACAAAGAAAAGGCAGACAGCAGAGAGACAGACAGGGAGCGAGGCTGAGAGATCAAAGGTTGTACCCATGAGTGATGCTGTTAAACAACCTCTTCTGCCTGGATGGACATGCTCACATCAAACCATAGACTGTACAGAAGATGTGACCATCGCTTCTGGGTGAGAAGTGGAGCCAATGTAGAAGTGCCCTTAACCTGATCTTTTTCAAATGCCTCGGCTTAAAATAATTAATTTGTTCATCTCAGAGGACATTTTTCAAATGATTTTATTTCCACAATTGTTTTAAGTCCTCATCAATACAACATAATGTTCATTTAGTAAATTGTGGTCCCAGGGTGTTATGAACGAGGTCCTGTTACGACTGCTGAGAGAATAGTTGGAAGTAATGTTCAATCATGGTGAAATGAACTGTTCTACAAAATGTAACATGGTGATGCTACACCTGCGTCATACGTTATGATCTAAGGGGAACATAGAAATGTTGCTTGTTAAAGATCGTCTCAGATAAATCTTTTTAAAGTTCCTTACTTAGAAAAGTAATGTTTCTGATGGGCTTTCCAACACAATATAATATAGCTACCGTGTAAATCATAAATATACTTGGATATTTAAAAAAAAAAATACAACGTGTTAAACTTCTTCTCAGCATTAGCGATGTAATGTCTCCCATACAAACACACTCTTTTCCACTTTTGGTTTGTTGGGATCCGGTCACCCTCCCAGCTCCACAGACTCAACCTTCCGATGCAGTCTAATTCCTGATATGGATATTATCCCACCATACCAAAGAAAACTATTGATGCTATTAATTCATATTTTCATGTGTTTTGCAATTAAAATGCAATGTTTTTCACAAGCCATAACTTCATTTCCCTGGTAAAACCTGCAGCTGTGACTAATACCTTGAACACTCATTAATATCCCATAAGCTCCTTATGCAATGAAAACTTTACTCACAACTCCAGTAAATAGGATGTACTTTTGATACCACTTGGCAATGAGAGATATTTTATGGTTCACTTGGCTTTGCTTAGCTTGTGGCCATTCCTTGTCTATGAAGTGCCGATTTCGACAGTTGAGACCTTGGGGGGAAGGTCAGCAGCCACCTCAGAAGATGGCTGGGACTACCAAGGAGCCTGAGTAGCATTTTACTCTATGGACACCACAACAAACTGCGTCCGCCACTCAAGTCCTTTGAAGAGGCTTTTCGAGGCTGGTGGGACACGTGACAGGGCTGGACTGGGTTCATTTTCAGCGCCCTTCCTTTCCCTTGACAGCCCTGGGGGGAAGGAGGGGCCCCACCTAATCCATGAGGAGGTGAGAGCAGCAGTTGAGGAGGAGAGATATTGCAGAATGGTGGGAATGAGGCAACAGGGTGCTTGGACGAGATGTAGGCAGTATATGATGTGCTACCCAGCCCATCAAACCTACACGTGTTGTGTAAATTGGGGTCACCAGCATGTCCACTTTGCCCCAGGTGTGGAACCATCGAGCACATTCTGAGCAGCTGTTTAAAGGCACTGGGAGAGGGATGGTGAAGGTGGAGGCATGACCAGGTCCTGAAGGCCATTGCTGAAGCCATTGCTGCTGGAATTGAGTGGGCCAAGCATTCCCACCCCTTCAAGCAAGCCATCCCCTTCAGCAGGGCTGGGGAGCAGCCAAGACCACTTGCAAAAACATCTGCAGGCATTTTAGTCTCTGCAAGGGATTGGCAGCTCTTGGTTGACCTTGAGCGTCAGCTGAAGCTCCCCAACCATGTTGTGACCACCACCTTGAAACCCGACATTGTTCTCCTGTCCGAGTCCAGCAAACATGTTGTTCTGTTGGAGCTAACAGTCCCTTGGGAAGATTGCTTGGAAGAGGCCTTTGAAAGACAGCTGGCCAAGTACGAGGGACTTGTCAACAGTTGCCAACAAGCAGGATGGAAGGCAACGTGTCTCCCATTAGAGGTCGGAAGTAAGGGCTTTGCTGCCTGATCCCTGTCCAGAGCCTTCAGTATTTTGGGCACCGACATGGCAGAGAAAGCCCCAAGGTGGCTGTGGCTCAAAAGAGGAGAACCATGGGGGGCATAATTGTTATCTAGCCAACTGGACACAAGCTGGGGTCTGATCAGCCTCAGCTGGGTTGCCTAGAGGGGGGGTATGATGATGTTGAAAGACTCGAACTCCCCGATGAGTGGAGGAACATCACTGAAGGTGTCCTGATTAGTATCAGCGGATGTACTTGCACAGTTTGGTTCTGCTATGAGTTAGAAAGCTACAACATCATGCTAGCAGAATAACACTGCATACAGTGACAAGTTTAAATATAGCATCTAAGTATGTTTAATCACAGAACTACAATTGGCTGTCCAACAATGTGATTGTCCCAGAATCAACGGAAACATTTTCACTATTTGTACAGTTGGCTGTAGCCTGAAGCAGCAAGTTGAAATAGTATGTCAGCGCATTAATGTAGAACAGAAAGCTCACTGCTACTGTGTGGAATTAAAGGCTTGAGAGTGGCAGTGTGGAGTTTACACCACAGCACAGTAAGAGGGACTGCTTATTCAATGATAATGGACCCATGGGGTCTCGAGCTTTCACCTCCTCTGTCCCCCGCCACGAGGATTCCCTGCCACCAGACATCCCTGATATCTGTCTTAAAACTTACCTGTTTAAACTGGCATATTTCACCTAATCACCATTTCATCTGTTCATTGTTTTAACTGTTGATCTGTTTTCAACTGTAAATTTGCTCTTACTTGTTTTTTTTTACCTTTTATATTGCTTTGTTTTATTCTGCCCTGTAAGGTGACCTTGTTGTTGAGATTGTTGAAAGGCATCTAAAAATAAAATTTATTGTGATCCATCCATTCATCCACCCACCCACCCATCCATCCATCCATCCATCCACCCACCCACCCATCCATCCATCCACCCACCCATCAACCCATTTTCTGTACCACTTATCTGATCAGAGCCACATGGGGGGGGGGGGGGGCTATCCCAGCTGACAGCTGACATTGGGCGGGAGGCAGGGTACACCCTTGATGGGTTCATTATTATTATTATTATGCTGTCACCTCACAGCAAGAAGGTTCTGGGTTCGAGCCCCTATGTGGAGTCTCCATGTTCTCCCTGTTCCTGTGTGGGTTCTCTCTGGTACTCCAGCTTCCTCCACAGTCCAAAGACATCAAGAGGGGACGAGGCTGATTGATACTCTAAATTGACTGTAGGCTTGGCTGTGAGTGTGAATGGTTGTCTGTCTCTATGTGTTGGCCCTGTGATGGACTGGTGACCTGTCCAGGGTGAACCCCGCCTCTTCCCGAAGGCAGCTGGGATAGGATCCACCCCCCCCCCCACCTCCGCGACCCTGAACAGGATAAAGGGTAGAAAATGGATGGGTGGATGGATAATTACTTACTTACTTACTTACTTACTTACTTATAGCCATTCACCTGAATAATCCATCCGTTGCGAGCTCCTCAGCCAACCGTCCTCTTTCCTCACAGGTTGGGGACCAGAAACCAGAAATGGCAGAGCTCATTTAGAGTCGTATTCATTACAAAATACAAAATCTGGCCACCTAAGTTCTTTATAAATATTCAAAATGTAGATGTTTTTGCAACCACTTTATGTAATCTAGCTCTATTTCTCGTGTGTAATCCCAAAAATATCAAGGTAAAACATCGAGGTAAAGAAACGCTTTAAAATGATAATTCAAGAATGAATGAAGGGCTTCCAGCCAGTGCAGCGGTCTGTTGTGTTGCCGACAAACACAGGGGGGCCACTGCTTCAGTTCCCCTTGTTTCCTCCTGCTTGGTTGGGCATCCATACAGAAAGAATTGGCTGCGTCCACAAACGGGAAGGGGATGAGGCATCCTGTTTGCTGCCCTAGCGCCTCCTCTGGCCGGTCAGCGTGCCTATTAAGGGAGAAAGGGAACAGGGAGGATAGCGTGATCCTCCCATGCGCTACGTGCCCTTGGAGAACCCCTCCCTGTCAGGATAGAAGACACCCATGGCGGAAGCATGTGGTACTTCCCAGTCAGAGCACCAGAGGGGGTGGAGCTCCTGACGCTGAGTTTGGGGGGAAGGTAAAAAGCATTTGTTTCAGTTGCGATGATTTTCTGTCATTAGATCTGAAGTGACGTGTTCCATTATGTCAAAAAATGTAAATTGTAAATGGTTGCAGTTAAACACTTGATGAAAATTCACACTGAATTAATAAAAAACGAGTGTGCAAGTAAGGACGTGCATGAAAATGAGAGCGGAGGTTTGAATAAAGCTCTGTGTGGAGCCGCCGGCTGACTGGAACGAGAGCAACAGTGCATTGTGATTCAAGGCCTGGTAGCATATAGCACCCAGGGGTCCTTCGGGAGAAGGTCTCGGGAGTGGTGAAGGGTGCATTTTCGGATCACTGCTACTTAACACAATAAAGCGTCTCTCTGTTGGTCCCCAGCCTACACTGCTGCTGTTTTAAAACTGAAGGACACAGAAACGGCGCACTCATCCCAAATGCTGACTACCTCATCAAAACAGCCCTGAGATGACTTTATGTTGGAATATGCTCTTCTTATTGGAATAAGAATGTGCATATAGCCATCTCAGCGTTCTTACAGACCACGCTCTGCTGGGATCAGTGTCATATAGGCAGCCTTACCCCCTCCCAACCCATCGCAACCAACTTTTAAGCTTCCAGATATCATTTTATAGGTACTTTTCAAACTCAATAAATGGGGAGAAAGTACAAATCACTGTCTCTCTGTACAGGAGATGAGGATGAGGTTGAGACACCTTCAGCAGACCTTGCATCGTTCAATCATCTGTGTTCTAAAATTATCCCCTAAAAGCTCTGACGTTGAACACGAAGGAGGATGTTTTTGTGTGTTTGTGTGTAATTGCCTTGGTGCAACACAGGGGTCTCTGGGCTACACATGAGCAGAGTGAATGCACTAAAGTGGAAAAAACATCTTCTTAGCAGAAAAAAGGATAAGTGTATCTCACAGCGGTGTTTGTGGGAAATACTTTTAACAGGATGAAAAATCAGAGCGATCTGCTGTCATTTGACTCACAAATATATCAAAGCAAACTTACTACAGGGGATTTCATTCATTTCATTTACATAGACTGTTTCTAAACAGGCTGTGAATAAAAGTAGCTCTGATGACAGGTTTTGATCAAAATCTGCATCATGCTGTAGTGATGCTGACTCATCAGGTACACCTGGACAGCATCAATGCTACAATGTGTTGGTGTTGATTCATTTCAGTCGTCTTTTAGGGGCTGTAGTTGGTTTTTTTAAGATTACAGTTCTTGCCTTGTATGCTCAATATGTTAAATGTATCTTCCATTCCCACACTCCTGTATGTGTGTCCCCACTTTTCCCTTCCCCTCTCTATGATGGCTAATGGTACCATTATCAATCACATCATTACTATAGTAATAATTATATTATGATAACATACATTGATAATTACAGAAATGAATAAACAAATATATAATAAGGAAGAGCTATGGAAGAAATAAAACCATAAAAACAAATATAAAAAATAACTAAAATAAGGATGTCAGTAACTGTGCCATGGAGTGCCCAGGCAGGGTTTGTCTGCGGTTTACTGGTCATGTGTGTGTGAGGTGGAAGGTCACCGGCAGATGGGGGCGAGAAGTGTTGGTAAATTGGGTCCAGTATTTATGGCCTGACCCCATTCTGTTGTTTTCAAAGCCATTTGTCGCTCCAGAGATGTATTCAGATAGAAGATGGGGCCACTGGGATATTAAAATCTTATTTCTGTCTTTCCAGTTTTGGAGGATTTTTTTTTTTTTTTTTTTTAGCTGTTGTTAGGGAGATCAGAATGCTACCTCCTGACTACCAGTAGTTCAAATTTGTCCTCTGTGGAGGACCTTTGTAAACTTGAATATCTCCTGCCCACTGCATCCTACTAAATGAATTCCTTTTGTCATCTACAGAGGACATTTAGGGCTTTTCAATGATACCAAATGTGAAGGGGTGCGGCTTTGGGAACTTTTTTTCTCATGAAGGAAAATGGCGTCCGTCAGTGCAAGCACATTTTATGGGAAGAAGAAAAGTAAGCGCAAAATACTTTTTATTGAGCAAATGTTGGCTTGAAATGTTGGTGTCATATTTTATATAAGTCTCTTAACAACACTTTTAAACATTGTCTGAATTATTTTTACTGTATTTTAGCATAGTATTTAAGTGTTTAAAAAAATGTCCTCCGTAGTGGACATTTGTAGTTATTTACTTGCTTTTTCATCCTGTTTTTTCAAAGGACAAGAAAGAGACTCATTATCACAAGCAGAAAGAATTTTGATGCGAATTGTTGAGGGAAACTCAGATATTGAGCTGTCTGATGAAGAAGATCAAGATGCAGTGTTTGAGGCAGAAGCAGAGGAGGATTCAGAGAGCTCTGAGGATGAATTTCAGGCAGGGCAAGCAGATGCAGAGGAGTCAGATCAAGCAGAACAGTCCAGTCGGCGTCCACTATGGAGCAAGAATCCAAAGTGCACCTTGAGTTTGCATTATAAAAAAATAACATATTTTCTCTAACAGTTCTGATTCATTTTAATTTTGTTTTTCTCCCTTTATTTCTTTTCTTAAGATTCAAATTCCAACTTGATGATCCTCCCATTACTCAGAGCAATGCCATGACACGCCAAAACTGGACCCCAATAGATTATTTTAAGCAGTACATCGATGACTCCGTGTTTGAAGGAATGGCCCTGTGCACAAATCAGCGCGAAGTTCTTGTGTCTGGAGCAACACTAAATACCACTCCTGAAGAACTGAAAACATTCTTTGGGAATTCTATTTCCATGGGCTGTCTAGGATATCCTAACATTCAAATGTATTGGGCCTCAAATACCAGAGTTCAGATTGTGGCAGAATCCATGACCAGAAATCGGTTTTACAAACTAAGAAATTCCATCAAGATTGTCAACGACCTTGATGTTCCAGATGAGGAAAAAAGACACACGCAAAAGATGGTCAAAGAAAGACAAGAAGTTTGTCCAGGTGTCAAGGCCACTGGCAAATGCTGAGTACAACACCAACATGGGTGGTGTGGACTTGGTAGACCGGATGTTGGGTTTTTACAGAATGGCAACTCGCACTCGTAAATGGAGAGCGCGTGCAGTTTTCCACTTTTTTGACGTGGCAATCACCAACTCATGGCTCCAGTATAAGAGTGACTGCCAGTTTCTGGGGAAGAAACCACTGAAGTTCCTTGACTTCAAACTGCTCCTTGGTGAAGAGTTAATTACTCGGGCCCAAGCAGGAATCGCAACTGACAGCGAAGATGACTACAGTCTCCCACGTCAAAAGTGGAAACCGCAGCCAAATGCAGCTCTTAAACACTATGGCGCCATCCATCTTCCAGAGATGGTGGACGAAACGCACGCATCCAGGTGTCGCAGATCCGGCTGCAAGAGCAAAACATATGTGATGTGCACAAAGTGCAAAGTATTTTTGTGTGTTTCCAAGAAGCAGAATTGCTTTTTGAAGTACCATACCAAATAAGCACAACAAAGCAAAAACAAAGAAACAAAGACACAAACAAAGGAAAAGAAAAGTGATGATGGACAGTCATGAGGATGTTCAACTTGTTCGTATGTTGACTTTGTGATATTTTTTGAGGATCTAACTGATTGCCATCGAGGTTCAGTTTTACGTGTATGGCATTCCGATGTCCACTGTAGTGGACGCATTATATCAGAAAAATAAATAACTTTTTTTCCAAAAAAAATGTTTTCAGTATTCTCATTACCTTACAAAGGTTGGGGATTTAAAAAAAAAAAAGTGATTGGACAATATTTTTTCTTCTGGTAGTCAGGAGGTTCAGATGGATGATCCCCGCTGACAGCAGACAGACCGATGAGGAGGCAGGTATGTCTTTCACAAAATAGTAACATTGAAATTAATAATAAAAGAAAAGTCATATCATCACTGACAAGACAGAATGCCTCCACTGTACAATCCTTCATTACGATTTGATTTCTGTAAATATGAGTTAGCATGAATCACCATGTTAAAGAGTTGTTGTTTTTGAATAGATGGCAAAGGACAAGTTTGGATCAATTTTTGCTCCTTTCTACTCGCAGGACAATCTCTTTTTTTCATTTAGAAAGTTGAGATGATGAACCAAAAGCCCAAATATCTGGCTTGACACAATCATTCCTGTCCTGGGAGCAAAGACTCCTGCTTTTCAAGCATTATTCAGATGTTACATTGTGTAAGCAGACATGTTTTAAAATTCGTTGCTGCACTGAAACATTCCAACAATCTAACAAAAACTCTCAATTTGCAGTACTGTCATGGTACCTTGTTTGGCAATACTTGATGCCATTACCTGTAAATGATAATGGTGAATTAAGAAAACAGTCCAACATCAGGATCTAATCACATAAATGCAATACTTCAGACATTTGTCTCATCACGTGTGTTTATCTGCATGCAGCATCAAATGCATGTCTCCCTTGTGAAGCTCTTCCTGAGGTTTCTTCAGGTTTTCTTCCCTTATTAAACTGGTTTTTGGGGTAGAGTTTCCTCGCTTAAATTGAGGGTGTCATACCTCGTACAGATTGTGAAGCCCCTTGAGGCAAACTGTGATTTGTGATTTTGGGCTGCATAAATAATATTTCTCTTGACTGGATTACAGTTTTCTTTTTAGTTCACTGAAAGTTCAGTGACTGCAGTGTGTGTGTGTGTGTGTGTGTGTGTGTGTGTGTGTGTCTCAAAAATGTTCACCATGAACTTTTTCAGGTACAAACAGTACATCCAATTACTGTGTGAAAGGTACCATTCAACTTGTCACCCCCCTTTATAGGCCCCGTCAGCTCTACAGAGGTTCATTTAGCTCAGTGCTCCTCGCCTGCTCAGTGGCAGTCGGCGGACCACTTCATCGTGGAGTGATGGACAAAATTAGCACCAACTGGGACTGACGATGTTGCTGTATCTACTGTTTGCTAACAAATTACTCATTAAAGGTGGAGATACACTATAAACGGGATTTTGTGCATGATTCACTAATTGCACTTCAAGTGCTTCTTGTCTGCGCCAGCTTGGGTTCTGTAAATGAATGAGACGCAGACTTGAATCGGTGTGCGAGGAGAACGAGAGCAGACTTTTCAGAATTTTTTTCTTTTTCATGTTTTTCAACTGCTCTCTATGTGTTCACTCTGCAAAATCTCACGCACGCTAAAACTCCTAGTCTCGCAAGAATCTTCACGAGTTTGCAGTGAAAAGTAATGGAATGCAATCCTTAGTCGTTAAACGTGCTCTGCTCAGTTCTTCGGTCATCATGAAAAATCTGCAGAAGCCAGTCCTTTAGAATCTAATTGGTCTTTTCATCTGTTTGGATTGTGAAAGCCGCCCAGTGAATCCAAGGTTTTAAGTACCTCAACTCCTAGTATGTGAGACACATAGATACCTTTCAAACTGTCTTTGAACTGAAATTAAACGGCATCTTTGGTCTACTGTGACGATAAATGAAGCCAAGTGTGGAACTCAGAGACAGAAGCACATAGTTGAAGGGGGTGAATCTGTTAATGGTAAGTCTTCAGGCAAAAAGTGAACTGGAGCAGAGGTTTGAGCTGGAGGGCAGAACAGATCAGAGCCAGGGAAAAGGCCAGGAGGGATTTGTGCGGATCCAAAAACTGTTTCCAGGTTGAGCAGAAGAGGAGGAGAAGCAGGAGGGATTCGGGATGGGGGATGCCGTGGGCAGAGGGTTAGACTAGAATTAGTAAAATATGTGAACATAAGCAAAAGAGAACATTAGCCCCTGGTTATGTTATAAAAGGGAGAGTAAACTTGGAAATATAAAAAATTAGCAGGATCTGGGGGTTCTCCCACAGGAAAAAATGTAATTTGAGACAAATGACCTGCATTTCCTCACCATATATCCTTTTGGATTTAGTCGAGAAACACCATTACTCTGGTCTACGTTAGTTACACTGAGGCGGATATCGAAATGGACAAAATATGGGGTCGCAAAACCCAGCATTTGCTCCCCCTTATTGAAAAGTGGAGATGCATTTGCTCCACTTGCTCCATTGCTAAAGCGACTATGAAATACGATCAAAAAGGTGACACGTGGCCGGCAGTGAGGTGGAGAAGATGTATTAAATCAGTGCACATTGTGGAGGATGAACAGCGATGGCCTGGCACCAGCTCACCGGCTTCACCTGCTGCAATCAAAGCACAGAAACACAGAGGGAGAGAAGGAGACGCTCCAGACTGGAGTGACATAACAATTGTCTGCATTGCAATTGTCTGAAGTGCTTGTGAAGTTGCAAAAATACATGGAATAGTAGATGTTTGTCTCTGTGAGCTGAAACCTTGGGTTTATGGTGTCGTCCTCAGTGCAAGGCTGCTCTGCATTTGTGCTCTTGCAGTTAGATTCTCCCAGACTGGTTGTAGGCAATTCCTTTCAAAGTTTTTCACAGTTTGCTTTAATACTCCAGAACTGTATAACATTAATTTTTTTATAATAATACCTTTAATGTTTCCTTTCTAATTTAATTGCGTTTTGATTGAATGTTGTTGTCATTACAATTCTAACTGTTTGTTTATGTTTCTTTAGTGTGTAGTATGTTCTTCTTTAATGTGCATTTCACTTAATATATGCATGCTGTACACATTTTTATACTCTATATCTTAAATATTTCTGTTTTATTTTGTATTTGATTTTCCTTTTAATCTTGGAACCACTTTGTGCCTTTATAGACAATCGTGGAATCTTGAATGAAATGACTTTGTTAGTCCGGTATGTAAGGGTTTCAGGTGGAGCCTGTGGATATTCAGTCCAAAACTTCCTTGTTCCATACGCCACTCAATGTTCTCAGTCCGTACAGTTTGTGTGGAGTTGACAGATGACAAATAAAAGCAGATTGTGTCAAAACTAGCCAGTTTAAACTCAGTTTACAGTTTAAAACCTTCAAAACAGCTTTGTCAACTTACCTCGTGTATCCACCTGAACTATTTACAGTGCATGAACACGTCAGAGGGCTGTTCAAACAATTTGGTCAAAGTTACTAGAATGGAAAATGGACATTAGAAGCTTTCCTGTTCTGACATTTTCTCCCTTGCCTGCAGATTCTGTATTTGTATGCAGAATCTATTTAAATGGATTACTCTTTGGAAAGCCTCCATCACTGAACCTCTGCCAAAAATTCCAAGACTCGCGGAGTGAAATGACTTTCACCCACTGGCACTGACATCACTAGTAAATAAGCGTTTGCACACTGACTTTGAGACACTCAAGACTCGTGCCAAGATTTTATTGGTAGATTCTTATCTGCTTTTAACAAATTCAACCGACTATTTTAGCAGACATTTTAGCCCAAGAATTTTTACTTGATGAAGGGTTTGAGTTTATGGATGATGCTCTTTATGGTCAGAGTAGGTACATTGCTCTCTGACAAAATGGCCAACAGTGTAGGATCCTCCCTTGTGTGTGTTTTGATTTATTTTATACACTAAGTCGAGCATTCGCACTTCCAGGTCTGACAGCCGCTCTTTGCAGATGATACATTCTTGGTGAGCCTCCTGTTTGATGGGGAGGATGATCATGAACCAGCCAACAACCACTTCTTAAACTGGTCTCGGCCAAATCCTCAACTAAACCCTTCCAATAAAAGGGAAATCTTGATTGATTTTTAGAAAGCTGCAATTCTGCACCAAGACAGATAGAAACAGAGAGCAAAGACAATCATCACAAACCATATCTCGGCATTTTGCTTGACCAGAAGATGAAATGGCAGCATTGGGCCTAAAAGTAACTCCACCCAACGAAGAACGTACTTTTTATGGAAACCAATGTCATTTAAGCTTCCTAGCAAAATGCTCCAAATGTTTTCCTGTTTCACTGAGAATATGTTAACCTTCTGTGAGAGTCGCTGCTGTGGCAGTGCCACTGAATCACATTCATTCATCAATCCCTCCATTTATCAATCTATCTAAGCATGAAAGCGAACAATTATTTCATCATTATGACTCATTTGCAGTGTTAAGGTTATATACCATGGAGCTTATTTTCATTGTTTCATGTGTTTAACTGTGAAAGGTGGAAAGTTGCTGAAAGAGAAGCGATGAGTATGTGAGCAGAAAGTCATTTTATTTTAAAACATCTTGGAAGTGACTAATTACATTTACCTTCAAATGGCAGCACTAATGAAATGTATTCATTAAAATTATCATCAAATGCCGCAAGTTAATATATTTCATTATTCTGTCTGAAAAACTTTGAAACAATTGAAAATGTAACTTTAATGAATTATTTTTCTATAGTTAATTTGCCTTGATCTGTTAAGTCCTGTATTTTTACTTAAGAGAAGCAAATGGACATTTCTCTAGTTAAAGTGTTGTTTCACTGATTTTATGTCTTCAGTCCCGTCCCTCTCGACTGTGGTGGAAGAGATGTCGATAAGCCCTCTGAGGTTCTGCCCCTGTTCCTCTAAAAACACTGGAGGTGTGTTGGGTCGCCGGCTTCATTTGAGACACTGGCATATTGTAGAGGCTTTCCTCAGAGGGCCACTCCAACATAAGTAATCTCCCACTCTAGATGGGATGCAATCTGTCTTCTCCAAGGGCTCTTTGTCTAATACGGCTAATTAGAAAAAGACAGAAAAGGGTCAATTCTCTCTGTGTGTTCTCTGTACAGCCTCTCTCTCCTCCTCTTGCTCCCTGTTCCTCTCCCTCTCTCATCCACTCTCTCTACCAATTACTGGATTAGAAGGAACTACCAGGAGTCACTTAGAAACACAGCCTTACATGCTCTGTCACTACCAATATAAGGTTAATGGTGATGGTAACACAGCCTTGAAGAGCCCTGTGGTTTGTGACCAAAGTTGGGCATTAGCTGATTAATGTAACACAGCAGGAAAACAAATGCCTTCATTTCTTATTCAGATTCACTTCAAGAACTAAAATAGCACCACGATAAGCACAGCGGCAGAAGCAGCAGACCCGGCATACACCATCTTCCCTGCACTATTGATTTGAGTCTTCTAAAGACAAAAACTGATTGTACGCTCCGTGAGAAGGAATTTCTTGGAAGTGAAACTTGAACCATCCAGATGGTCTATAAGACATAGCGTACATACATGAAGTAAAGAGGTGCCATTGCAATCAAAAGGTGGTTTTTCAGCCAATGAAATGGTGCCAAAGCTCACCATCTGTTCCTACTGAGATATAGAGGGCTTCTTTTTAGTATAGCACCAATTACCTTTTCTCAAAACCACTTGACCAGTTGAATTGCCTTGAAACCTCAGTGCTAACTTTCATAACATGAAGAGAAATATCATTTGATTTGCTTATACTGATACAAGCCCAAATCTGTGTTAGTTATGCAGAGTGTGTGTTAGGTTTTGGTTTTTTTAATCTGAAATCAAATTGTTTGTGAACCATTTGGAATATGACTTGATGAAAATAACTTGGATGAAGCTGAACGATGATTTTGAGAGTCCACTACACTTGGTGATCTGTGCCCGAGCAGGTTTGTCTGGCTCTTTTGACCAGTCTGAGTGCTTCCCCGGGCCCCGGCTTCAGCACGGTGCACATCTGCACTGGCACACAAGGCAGAGTACAGCGGAGTGTATCACACCTATATATACAAGCAAAGCAAACTCTAGAGGATGAACACATTCTATCTAGACTGAGAGGTTGCACGACTTACAGTTCTTTGATAGACAAGCTCCCTCCGCCAATCAGTGTAAAAAAAAAAACGCCGTCACATACCATCTCCAGATCGAAAATGAGAAAAACGTCTTTTCTCCTGAGAAACCCTGTTGTGGCCTGTCTGTCCTTGTGGAATTGCTGCTATTGAGTCTATTTCTGCACAACTGCATTGAGAGCAGAAGATTCTAGTCATGTCACTGCTCCACGCTTCTACTGCTCTAAATGCAGTTGTTCAGCTCACAGGACACCGATGGTCTCATCACGCCATGGAGGGGAACTATATCACTTTGTTTCAATGTTGCTGCATTATGAGAGCATGAGGATATTTCTATGAGCTGCCATTTACCCACTCGCTGTATGTTAAACAATTCGGAGTGCGTACTTGTCACCTCTCAGTACAGCGTGTGTACAGTACAGCTTGACACCGGAGAGGATTTTCACCTCTGTCCCACTCCTGTGATGGAATAGAAACTCAGATCTGCGGGATTCCCCACCAAACTTAAGACTTGCACAGCTCAGTGATAACAAGCACGCTCACACCAAGAGCAATGTGAGTGCAGATCAGCAGGGAAGAGGGGAGGGGGACAATCATGCTCCGGGGTGGTACAAATCAACTGGGCCAAGTATGAATGTGATCCGTGAGTTTGCAAATAGTGGTCTTGAAAGGTTTTGTTCAGCTTTGGTGTCCAGGAACTTCCAGATGTTGAAAGCATTTTCTTAAAACGAGATCACCAAGAAGATGTGCAGGGGAATAAAACTGCCTAATTGCCTAGATCAAAGAATTGAGAGGCACTTCCTGATATTTGGGTGAAGTATCACTTTAGGCTAAGTACCCTGCTGTCTGCAGAGATGCTGTACACTGGTAGGTAAACACATGCAGGTAACAGATGGTGGAAAGGAATGTATATATACAGTCACACAGATGCAAAAGTGTGAATGTGAGCTGCAGCATGACCCTCCTACAGATTTACTTGAGAAGTGAGGGATGAATCCTGCGTGATCGAATCAACTTGGCATCTGCTGGTTAGATCCAAGATCTTTAATTCTGAACTTTAAAGTGTCAAGTGCTGAGAAGATGATAGTATTTCCCTTGGTGACAATTGGAATCGCTGACAAAAACAAGATAGGACAGAATTTCGCTCAGAGAAACAGACTTTCCCTGGTGGATTCAACTGCAGTTATGCAAATTGCAGCCTCACGGGTGACGCCATGATGACTCACGCATGGGACAATTTTCACAAGGATGGCTCTCTGCTAAGCACTTCACTGGAGATGTATTGATATTCTGGCTTGGAGCTCTTTATGTTGTTTTCCCTCTGATTTTTCAATGCAACAAACCTTAGAATTTCCCACAGATCCCACAAAATACACGCTGACTTTTGCCTAAATAAATTGTGAGCTTAAATCACAGCAAATCAAGCCTCTTTTGAAGAGGATAGGCCTATCCTCGCCCTTCTGCTTGTTAGCCAGCCAGCGCTTAATTGATTAAACTATGAATGCCTTTGAAGGCTCAGCTCCACTAACAGATGCAGAGCAGAGACACCTTAGGTGGGGGAGGGAGGGGGGCAAGCAAGAGCAAAGTTGAAAATCTCTAAAATGACTGGAGTGCAAGAGAATATGCTGTTGATTATTTAATTGTGTGTGTGCCAACTCCACTAAGTTTTTATGACTCCAGCTTTCATGGTAAAAACCCATGATACAAAGCACGTTTACAATGTGTGTGTGCAGAGTGACTTACCATCAACCACTCACATCAAAGTCTTCTGTCTGCTTTCATTTGATCCGCTGACACCTTTGTGTTTTTTTCGTTCTCCATATTTGCCTGGGGAGCCTGGGACTCTTTATTGCAGTTTGAGGCCCAGTTTTGCCATTTGATTTGCAAGTAGAAAAGCACTGAGAGAGCACGTACCTATGCTAAGGTGAACTTTTGACCCCTGGTACTTTTTTGCTCTGCCCTAATTAAAGCTGCAAGCAGTGAGGAACTGGCCCCCGCACCCCTGCGCACATCGTAGAGTGCGGCTGATCAGTAAAGCGAAAGGATTTTGAAACCTGAAAATATTCCGATTTTGCTCAAGGGAGCAGACTAATGTGTGCCAATATCACTTCTTGCACCAATGAAGAGATGCTAGAGTTTTACTACATGTTACTGAGTGTCATGTGACACCAACACTTCGTGAATTCTAGTTAAATCAATGTGCACACTCAGCCCTGCTTCTCGGCAAGTTGCACAGTAGCTAACTATGTTGCCTCACAGCAAGAAGGTCCAGGGGTCAAGTCCTGGCTGTTCCAGGTCCTTTCTGTGTGTAGTTTGGATGCTCCCCATGTTTGTGTGGGTGCTCCAGTTTCCTCCACCATTAAAAACATGAAATTTCTGAAATAAAGACTATATGTTTTATAAGCGGCTTTGAATTTAACATTCCATTCTTGAAGAGGAGCAATGAGAACCTCTTGAATTTTGAAGCGCTACTGTTTCTCAAAAACGGCAGGTGCCATAAGTGGCTTAACAAGACTCCAAACCAAATCACGCAGGCAGCAGAAGCGTGAGGTAGAAGTCACGCGTCAGTGGTTTATTTTCTACGTAGTATCAAAAACCACAAATGTATTTTTTTTCATTTGTGGAGAATATTCCCATGAACAAAATTAATCAGTCTCACAAACTTTAGTTTAAGTTCTTTTTTTTTTAGTAATATTAGATAATGCAGCTGAAATATCCCACTGGATTTTTTGATTGGTTAATGATACTCATTGCGATGCCAACTTGGTCTTAAAAACTAGTTCATCCCTGTAGCACTCTATTCTGTATACAAGTACTTTCAGTAACTTCAGCAGGACCTAAATAGCACATCGCTAACACGAACAGAACCCAGCCCTGCGTGGCAGCTCTGCAGTCATCGGTGTGTGAATGTGAGTCTGATTTAGAGACAATATTGTAAATTCACTTTCTGAGCGCAGTCCATGCCCCTTCCTAACAGCTAATAACCACCTTCTGCAGGGTAAAATCAATTGCTTTAGCTAGTTTAACACTTGGACGTTCTCTTAATGATGTAAAACTATGAAACATAAAAGGTTCTAAAGGGAGTTTATAACTTTTTTCTTTTTTTTTAAAGCACCACAGTTGATGTGGATATCTGCGGGGGATCTCTCAGAATCCCATCTTCGACAGAACTCCTCACACATGCGGTAGATGGAGTATCTGGCCAAGCTGAAGAAGACAATCAGGGGTTGATGAAGTGTGCGTGCAAAACAATTGCTTCTCTCTTGTGACGGGCTGACTGCAGGGGCGAGAGTTGGAAAGATGCCACTGCAGAGAATCTTTAGGGGGATTACCAAACAGTGCTTAATAAAGAATGTGGATAATTAGTTTCAGCCTCAGCAATTGCCAATTGTTATTTATATAGTTTCCAACGAGCATCATTAACAGATGCAAATTCCCTATAATCCATATGTCTGTATGCCATCCAATTTGTGAGCTCCTGCTGGTAGTTTGACTCCTGGTTTAAATCGTGGAGGCGCTACTCTCTGTCAAAGCTGTCACATGATTTTTCATACGAATCGGGTTGCTGGCATATATCCTGCCACCAATTAAACTGCCCATTTGATAATGAATAACCAGTGTTTAAGCTGATTCAGAAAAAACCCACATTCATCCACTATGTGTTTATACCTCATTTATTTTCATTCTCGCTTCTTTCTCCCCAGTTTGAGCCTTCAAAGTTTATGATGCATGGCTGAGAGATTTTCTATTAGTCCGCCCTCCTGTAGATTTATCCCACTCCAGTTGGAGCAGGGCCAGTTTGTGTTTGTGAAAGAAGTGCAGAGATGCAGACTCTTCTCTCTGATATTGCATGATGCCAGGATAGTGGATTGAGTTCAGGTCAAAGGGAATAATTCTGAAAGTCACCTTGTTGTATTTACTGTAAAACTGAGTGCAAAAGCTGGCCATGCTTATGCTTAAACCATTCACTCTACCTAATTACAACAAGGCCCACTGAGGACATGGTGTTCCATCTGAGTTGGAGTGCATAGACTGCATTTTTCTGATTTTTTTTTTTTTTTATCCTGGATGGATTTAATACTCTGCTTTCCCCCACAACCTTCACAATTATTGTAGGAAAACATTGCGTCACACCAGTCACAGCTGAATGAAAAGACAGGCGAATACAAAGAATGAGAATTTCTTGTCATATGGAATTATTTTGTCCAACCCACCACAAAATGTATCCAAACAAAACGTGACAGCAGGTCAAATGGTGGCAGCTTCAAAAATTACCTGCCAATTTGTACTGAATGGTCATGATGTTCTAACCTGCACCTCTGTTTCACACAACAGGAAACAGAAACTAACCACCAAAGATTACAGACATTCTGTCATGCATGCAAACCACCATTTTTGTTTAGTCAGATCTGGCTCACCGTGTAGCTATGAAGGGCTCGTACTGAGCTAACGAAACACAATGACTCTTATTCATCCATCATTACTGCCAGGAGATGAGCATAAATTCTGCACACTGTCTTAATGTGCATTGTTTCAGTCATGCAGTACACTCTCATCAGAGCACAAGTTTTCTCCTGAACATTCAACGAATGGTTATAAGGACATGTGTATGCTGGCTGAGAGGTAGCTTAACTTTAGAGTTTGCAAGTTAGACTCCACATCTATGGATCAGCCAAGAGTGACGGGGGGCAGGGAGACAGTGAAAAGGAAGGGGGTGAACGGAGTACATGGCCGAGGAGTTTTTGAGACTTTCACATCAAGGCAAAAGATAATTTAAGAAAGGCTGCTGTGACATTAGTCATCAAAGATGGCAGCCCCTGTGAGTTCATCAATATGACAGCTGGGCTTGGAATGTAAGCAATCATGGTGGCGCCCATGTCCCAACATCGTCACGACAGTAAAGACTCAGCTCACGGTCGCACTTTGGCCAAACTGGGAGGCATTCCATGACCAATATGAGGTAGTTTTACATTTGCTCTCTCTTACTTTGGTTTCAGCTCTTTTCTCTGATATGGAAAAAGAAAAAATCCAATAGGCAAAACTTGACCAATCAGATTTGACTTGGTACATTCTTAGTTGCACACACCCCCCCAAGTAAAAGAAAAACTTATATTTCACAGACTGCTGCAGCAGATTGCCTGAGTATGAGGGCCCGATAGGCAACTCAAGATATTATCAGTATATTAAAGATTATTGTCAGAGAAGTGGTAGCCAGATGTCCCTCCATGGTGCCGCCCCAGCACAGGAGAGATGTGTGGCTCGACACATTATCACTCTGCTATCGTTGAAAAAAATATCCTACCTCGTGTGTAACTCTGGCACTGAGCTGAGGATGCAGCAATGCTAATGATGACATGAAGGAAACGTTTCCATACATCTCTACGTGTTCATATTATAAACTGAGCCGACCTGACGTATCCATCCAAATTGTTGGCAAAAATGGGCATTTCTGTCAGGTCCATTCACGTCAAGAAACACAAGAGATGATAATGAGCTTGATTTGTTTATTATTGTACAAATTGGAGGTATGGCTCTGTTCAGAGGAGTCCCCTGATAATTTTTCATGAGCACCATGAAACAGGGGACCAGCAGCGTGAGGGAAGGTTCTCCCAGTTTAAGACTGGAAGAGCAAACATACCCCCCGTGAACAGAGCAGCAACATGACATGGAACGAACTATGCCATGTATACACGACAAGGTGGAGCTGGGGAGGTGGAGGTTAGCAAGTAGCGAGCAGGAGCAACTGTACAGCAAATAGCAACAGCAGCAGATAGCAGCAGAATATTGCAGATAGCAGCAGCAGCAGATAGCAGATAGCTGCAGATAGCAGATAGCAACAGATAGCAGATAGCAACAGATAGCAGCAGATAGCAGATAGCAGCAGATAACAGCAGATAGCAGCAGATAGCAGCAGATAGCAGATAGCAACAGATAGCAGCAGCAGGCTGCAGTAGATAGCAGCAGATAGCAGCAGGCAGCAGCAGATAGCAGGCAGCAGCGGATAGCAGCGATGACAGCGGGCAGAGCGGCATAGCCAGAGCTAGCAGAACGGGAGTTGAGGCCGGGTGACATTTAAGTTGAGAGGGGCCAATCAGAAGCAAGGGATTTGCTCAGCTGATGCGGGGCAGCTGTAGATCAGCTGATTGATCAGTTTGATTGATAGACGGAAAGCCAATAGCGCTTGACTACCACGGCCTGACAGAACTAACGCTAACGCTCGATTTCAGCAACGTCGGTTGCTACTAGCAAAGAAGCGGTTGTTATTTCATGTAGCAAGGTGGGCTTTGAAACCACAGAACAAAGACGGTTTGGGGAGAAACAAGTGAAGTATTCAGACTTCACCCATCATGTCAGTCCTATTGAGTAGAGTTGACTTTCGACTGTTTGTTAATTTTAACTATGAATGAATTAAAGTGGGTCTAATATTCAACTTCATCTTCGCAATTCATCCTGTTCACGAACGTTCATGTAGGAAGGCATGAAACTGTGGGCTGTCAATGGATATTTGATATGTTGCGCCTGTAACAGAGGCTATAGACCATTTAAGCAATGAGAGGAGGTGTGGGAAAAGTTTTACTTAAATGTCCTATTATAACTTTAGAGGACCAGGCTGAAACTTCACTTACAGTACACTCTTAATCATCTGTACTTCAGCTCACTTGAAAGGTGGTCACCATCTTTAATTTCTCAGACATCTCAGGATAAGCGTGCGGTCACATCTGAACTGAAGTTGTCATGTTCTCAACAACGTAAGCAAAGAGGTTAAGTTTGAAAAGGCGCTTCTTGGTCTTAAACTTCAGAGTGAAGGGATGCTCTGCTCTCTGATGGGAATGGTCCGTACATAAATAGTTCCAATTCAATGATATGCTGAAGACGAGCTGAGAGCAGAGTTGAGTCAGCGGAGCAGATGAGAGGAGAGCTGGATGAAAGTGGACTTACATTCTACTCAGGGAAAGGTAGCGATGGATATTTAGGGGTGAGAATTTGCCGCACGCTTCGTTTGCCTCTTTAATTTAAGGACCCTAAGAGGAAGAGTGGTGCTGAATGGCTGAACGATTCCATCCCTCATTATAAAATGGCTGCTTGTCTCAGTCCATAGGCTGGGTCTTATTACTCCCACTGTTACAGACTAAAGTTATTACAGTGTAAAGCTCTGCAACTTATTCCCAACAGCGGAGTTATTTGGGAGAAGCTTCTACTCTGGGGTATGACAAGTCTGACTAGATGACATGTTGTGTGTATAAGTGGACTTAACATGACACTGTTGTCAATTGGGATGCATTAGCATTGAAAGAGGTACCACTCCGGCACTGTTGTCATCCTACTAATAGATCCTTCCATCACTTGATGTTCTTCCTCTCTCCACTTTCTTTTGTCCTGTCAATGATAATCAAAGTCTGCCTTTGCTGAAGGAGTTTCCTAAAGTATACATTCACCCAACTACCTCTGAGTCTCCTGTGTATACAAGTTTGCACATTAGAGGCTGTGGCCCAAAGCCAAAATAACAGTGACAAGATCAAGGATTCAAGGGTTTTTATTGTCATACCATTTGACATTTCCATGTTAGTGGTATGAAATTAGGACTCAGGTCCCAGTATAAGCCTAGGTAAATAAAAGATAAAAATAGGGTTAATAAAATAAAATCAAGTGAAGAATAAGGTATTACATACATCTATATAAAGAAAATACAAACATGAAGTATAAACAGTCTGGATAATATAAACAGTGCTGTTGAGGGTGGGAGATATTGCACTAATGGAGGAGTATACATACATATATATATATATATATATATATATATATATATATATATAAATAAATGCATATATGAAATTAAAATACAGGGATATAAATAAAAACAGTATGTACATGAAGACAGTAGTTTGAAGAATATTGCACTTAATGGGAGGAGATATTGCACTGAGAGATGGAAAAGAGGGTGGGAGACTACATGGCACGGCTCGAGTTCAGCAGTCTGACAGCTGCAGAAAAGAAACTGTTCCTGAGCCTGGTGGTCTTCCTGTGGATGCTCCTCAGCCACCTGCCAGAGGGGAGAGGCAGAAACAGACTGTGAGCGGGATGGGTGGAGCCCTTCATGATGGTGGGAAGACTCCCCCAGTTCTCTGTGTTGCCTTTACCATCAATGGGCCCCATTCATGAGATGTTCTTACACATAAATTTATCCTTAACCACAATTGGAGATTTTTAGTCATCAATTTAGTTTGACACCTATTGTAGGGGTGTCAACAAATATTCTAAGCCTGAATCCATCCATCCATCCATCCATCCATCCATTGTCTTCTGCTTATTCCTAGTAAGGGTCGCTGGGGGGGTGGAGCCTATCCCAGCGTCTACAGGTGAGAGGCGGGGTTCACCCTGGACAGGTCGCAAGTCCATCACAGGGCCAACACATAGAGACAGACAACCATTCACACTCACATTCATACCTACAGTCAATTTAGAGCAGGGGTGGGCAATCATGTGCCATGGAGGGCTGTGTGGATGCAGATTTTCCTTCCAATCAAACACGTTAACAGGTGATTCCACTGATTAACAACTCTTCTGTGGCTGAAGGTGTGTTAATCAGTGGAATCACCTGTTAACGTGTTTGATTGGAAGGAAAATCTGCATCCACACAGCCCTCCATGGCACACAGTTGCCCACCCCTGATTTAGAGAATCCAATCAGCCTAGTCCCCATTTGCATGTCTTTGGACGGTGTGAAGAAGCCAGAGTACCAGAGAGAACCCATTCAGGCACAGGGAGAACATGCAAACTCCACACAGAAAGATCCCGTGCCTGAGCCAGGACTCAATCCCGGTACCTTCTTGCTGTGAGGCCACAGTGCTGACCACTGCACCACTGCAGCTTGAATATATACAGTATATTTTGATTGTAATAATAAAGCATGCCATCAAACAAGAAATATTGATATTCAAATGCGAAGGAAATGGAGCGAGGAAATGTGGAGTCTGATATCATGAATCTATCGCTGTCTTTATGTTGGGATTTGGCATGAACACTGGCCTGCTGAGTGAACGTCTTCGTGTGAAAGCTGTTTGCCATCCTATACCGTGTATGGGACGCTAAACTGTGTACATACTGTCTTGGTTTGCATTTTGTACTGTAAGATTTGCAGATTGTTTGTTTACTGACTACATATTAATTATAAATTATGCTAGGTACTGTATGCTGTTGGTGCATTATTTTGGCCTCTGGTGGACTGTAAAATAATAAAGCTTCTGTAACATCGCCTAAAGATATCTTGACATTCTGAACAAAAACTGAAGAATTTAATAGGTTCTAAGTTATGTTTGTTTATTGTTTTTTTTATTCATCCAAACAGGTTTTTTTCTGCTTTTTAGGCACTTCAAAAATGTGTCTTCAGGTCACAAAGATGTGATGATGTAATGTCTTTATGACTACAGAATGCAGGAAGAGCCAGCCACATATGCTGTATTTAGCTTGAGGCTAACGGTGACTGATGAAACAGTCCAAAAATGCCTGTTTGTAACCCTTCAAGTGGATCAGTCATATGGTCTGTAATCCACAACATTTTGATTCGCACGAAAAAAAGACCAAAACAAAACGAAACAAAACATAAAACCCAGAACACATTCAGTTTACCGCTGTCGTGGCTCAACTGCATGTGGCAGCTGGGTGCCTTTGGTTCTATCACGTCATCAACATCTCATGCTTCATTGTTTTCATCTCAGATCAAAGTGCCTGTGGGTTATTGAGCGTAAAGATGCATAAAGAAGATGTCGACTGTACTGCTTGGGGCAGCGTGGTTTGGAGGTAGCGTGGCCGTCTAGCAACCAAAGGGTCAGACTGGCGACCTGTCCAGAATGTCAGCTGGGATAGGCTCCATCCCCCCACCCCTCCCCCCTGTGATACGTGATACATAAATATAAATATATGATTTATGAATAAATATGCCCAGAGATTGCAGCACAATCCTGATTCCCTGCCTAATGATGGTGCAACCTTCATCTTTCATCTTGTGATTCCCTGTGAATCTTTTGTCTGCCAGATCATAATTTTAGTGTTCCAAAAGCATGCACACACACTGTTAAATGCTACACATACTGTCTTGTCTTTGACTTAAAATCCAGGGGAACCCCTTCCAAAGACCTCCTGGCTTCCATGTCCTGCTGTAACTGTTGTATCATACCTTATCCCTTCAATCACTTTGTCCTGGGATCTGAGCTACGCTCACATTGTAGGCAAAGAGAGGCAGTGCAACCAAATAATGCAAGCTCTGCCTCCAATAGCCAGTATGAGGATGCCAGGTGGTTTCCGACCAATTTCAGGCCACTTTCGTCTTTTGATTGGGACTGTAGGCTAAGGACAAAAAAACACAAAAAAACCCTGAGAATGAGAAATCACTCTCATGTGAAAACAAAGGCCCTACCTGCGTTTTGTCTCCAAGCTGCTGGAAACCTTTCAGCTGTTTGTTGCTGCTTGTTTTCGTCAGCCTCTGAGCGCAGTGATGAAATGACGACCAAACCAAAGGCCTCGCTTTTGTCCAGCTGACAGACCCCCCATATATTTTCATCACTTCTTGCATAGTCAGTCCCTCCTGTCTGTGTCCCTTGCCCTCTTTTTGTCTGACTCACTTCATTTTCATTACCTTCCCACCTTCTTCTTGCTGTCACTCTCATTCTCTTCCACCACTCACAGCGCTCTCTGGCTGTCCAGTATCTGCTGGGTGTCATTTTAAGATATATGCTAGTCCAGAGACCGAAGTGGTTCTGACTGCTGGACACTTGTTACCAAAAGAAGATCACAAGAGCTGGCAACAGTGTGAATAAGTGTGCAGACTTGCTAATTGGTGTGCCTGATATTCACACAGTTTTTGTTTTGCTTTGTTCAGATGCACCTTACGTCATTTTCATTTGACATGGAAGCAACAATACCAGTTGCCAGGATCGGAGAAGAAATGTGACAATTTAGAGCTTTCTGTTTGTTGACGAGCAGCATATTCAGCCGGGTCTTTTCACATTCATGTTCGGTGCATTTATCCGTCAGTACCACCCAGCTTTGATAATAGGTTGAATACAGACTGTGTTGTCGGGTGACTAAAATTAAATGTCTGGGCATCGAACGCTAATGTCAATTTGATCTAGAACACTAAGTCATTGGCTGCACGGTGGTGCAGTGGTCAGCACTGTGGCCTCACAGCAAGAAGGTTCCAGGTTCAAGTCCTGGCTCGGGCGCGGGATCTTTCTGTGTGGAGTCTCCATGTTCTCCCTGTTCCTGTTATCAATTCATTAAATAAACTCAGCATTACAACCCCCATTTGTGAGTGCATTCACATGAAAGGGGCGACACCTAACAGAGCGAATTGGAGGACCAAACTATGACCCTTCAAGAATCCATAATCCAGACTAAAACTCGCACAGCAGGAAGGAGAGCTGGCAACATAAAGCCAACTGTGGGAATGCATCAGTTAATGGATGTTAATCACCGTTAATCAGTAAGACAGAAGTAGATCAGACGATAATCACCTTTGATTGATGTTAAATGAAGGGGTAGAATATTTAACATCAGTAACATCAATATTAATGTTGATCTTTTAGCTGCAGCCGGATCGTAATTCATAACTTCCCGCTTGTGAAGACAGAATGAGACACAGTCTGTGAGAGACAGACAGAGGCTGCAACCCATCTCACTGACTATGCTTGTTCCTCTAAGTTGCAGATATAAATAATTCCCTCCACAGAAAATAAATCAAAGAGGTGAAAATCTGTCAAACTCTGGAGAGACCCTCCCATGATCCATGCACCAATGAACAGGGACGGCATTGCCAAAGAGAAGTATCCCAGCTGGGACTCCTGTATCCCAGCTATGGTGCTTGCCTTTTCTCGAGCAGATTAGCCCTTTAGCACTTGTTACAGCGCTGTTATACTCTGCTAAAACTATATTGTGGTACAGGACCCTGGTCACTGTCCCATTGGTGATATTGTTTTTTGTTGTTACTACTGTATTGCATTGTGGGATATATTTGGGGCAGTTTAGCTTCCAGTGCTTGGTTGTGCTCATATTTCCTTTGAATTGTATTTCGCATACTGTGTGTCAAATAACTGAGTAGGCAATCATAAGGAGATACAGAGCAAAAGTAACATGGAAAAAAATGCACTGACAAGTACCAAGGAGGGGGGGGGGGGGGTACTCAGTACAGGTGAATCGCACAAGGCTCGTACAGGTGGGTAAGCAGACAAAAGTGGGAAGTCCTAGATCAGAGGCAGAATTGAATGAATGAAACATGAGGAAAAGATAGTTTTCAGTTGAGCTGAAATAAGAGTCATCGTGGACAGAAACAATGTCTGCTTAGCATTTGTTCTTGACAAAAAGAAACCCAGCAGCACCTTCGTGAGCCTGACAAGTTGTGACAGCCACGTGGACATCTTTGCAACTCTGGCGATTGAAGTCAGACCAAGAGTATTTGATGTTATTTTCATTCCCAACTTACAAAAGCACCACACACAACATTTCAAGAACTATTCTCGAACAATTCGATAAATTATCGTACTGACAAGAGGTCCACGTCTATGTTTTGCTAGCACAGGCAAACTTGACAAAAATGAGCAGGACATGTAATAATGTTGATTGATGTGACCTCGAGTGTCAGGTCTCAAGCGAGAATCCAATTTGTACTCTGATCACATACCTGCAAAGCTGATGACATTTCCATTAGGCTTAAGTACAGATTACCTTATGTTAGCATGCTAACCCTCTACAATAAGCTACAAAACATTGTCAACATTGCATGTTAATGTCAGCAGTTAGCAAAAAGAACCCCTGTGAGTAAATACAGCCTTAACATGCTAAAGTACTGCAAAACTTTTAATATTTTTTCCATGACTTTGACTAAATGTTAAACTGCAACCATACAGTATTTTGTATTGTTCCTGTCGCTGAGATGAAGTTAATCCCTGCATCCTCTAATATATGGGTTAAAATACCAAAATAAATAACAAATTATAAAAATGATACCGTGTGATGATGTTTTCAACATTTAGTTTTAGTTTCTTTGTCCTAGATGGATATTTTTAACAGCTATTCTTCCTCCAGTTATTAGCTTATCAGTTTCTACCAGCAACCTAGGCCTTCTCAAACGTGGGAAAAAAAGGTTTTGTTCTCACATTTCTTCTAATAGAACGAGGCTAGCAGGATGACCTCTTTAAAACCTGCTTGCTACTCTCAGGCCTGAGCCGTCACTTGTTTTCACTCTTGCTGCTTATAACCTTCCCGTTCTTGTCATTAGGAATTAAGGGCAGCGATGGTGAGGAGGCGCAGCACGTGGTGGCTGGGCTGATAAGGGGAAAGGAGAGTGCACTGATGGACCTGGGTTGGGGGGGCTAATGTTCAAAGAATCACAGCAAAAGTGCCCTCATGGATGCCCCTTTGGTAGATAAAACCAGATGAAGTGCCGTCTAGGGTGACCTTCTGGCGGACTAAATGTGGCACGGTGCCCTCTAGTGCCCTTCCAGCAGAAAATACATGGTTAACTGCCCTTTCAGTTGCCCTTGCAGAGGACAAATTGCAATACAGTGCCCTGAAAGCTCTCCGATGTGCTGGGAAAAATTTTTGGCACCGACATTCCTCAATTGAAAATTATAGACTTCAGATTAATACTAGTTTCCTGGCAGCAGGATTCTACCTCATTTTCATCACCGTTGATTCATCCAGGCAGTTTTTAGAATTCTTAATATGTAGAAGTAATAAAGTTAACATGTACAATTTTAACTTTGGAAGGAAATAAATGTATTTAAGTGTGTTTATTCCCCTTTCCTTTATTTTATTTTTTTTTATAGATGGTGCATCCCTTTACTGTATATTTGGTGTAATCCTCATATAAACTCAGCCACGCAATCTTTTCTAGGTTTAGTTATCAGTGGATTAAGTTGTGAGCTGTACACTTCACACCCTGGCAACAGGGCTCACAGTCGGAGCGGTTGTCCAGCAATCCAGAGGCTGCTGGTTCAGTCCCCTCTCCCCTGGGTGTCGGCTGTGCTAAAGTGTCCTGAACCCTTAATTGGTCCTGATGAGCACCTTGCATGGCATCGGTGGGTGAATTAGGCAACACTGCTACACAGCCACAGCCTTTTTATCCTGTTATGACATGCGAGGTGGGTTAAGTAGCATTATTTTTCATAAACCAACGCAAAGGTTGCATCTCACTAAAGAGGGTATAGTACTACAGAGGACCATCAAGCTCCGACTTTGGAGGAAAATTACTGGGGAAAGGTATTACAGAGGTGTAGTGTCTAAACACATCATAAAAAAGGTTTAACCTCAACCAGAGTTTCAAACTGTTTCACTATAAATATACACACTGAGTGCCCTTTTCACAATTTTCCCACCTGCCTCTCAAACAGTCCACCAGTGCTGTGAGCTGCTAGGTAACATGATGGCTGGACCTCTTATGCGCTTCGCCATGCTGCCGCATCTTCACCTGTCAAAAAAAGCCCATCAAGGGGCAGGTGTAGTAAAATAGCTGCTCCTCCACTTCTCTCCATCCACCACTAAAACAACATCCAAATACACATAAACCAGGCTGGGATTCTCCACTGTTAAGGCAATGCAATGTCCAGGTCCTATTTGATAAAAGCCTCCCAGGTCACGGTCCACGGTGTAGTTTGTGCATAACGTTAGCTTTGTATTTAAAGCTTCAAAAATCGCTAAAAGGGATCTTTTGTGAAGATTAGTCCTGTGTCAAAACATGTAAGTCAAATTTAGTTTGCAACAGCTTTTATTTTTTGTCATAATCCCAAATCCAATGCAAAAATCGCGTTCGCTGTTGGTTGAGGGAGCCCATGGTGATGCTAAACTTGGGGCCCACAAAAATACGTCATCCCTACATTCCATTGCGTCCCTGCAGAGATGTGGTCACAGGAAAAGACAACCATTTTAAAGAGCACCAATAGCTTCTGCACACATTCTCTTACCTGAATTACCTATGTAGAGAAAAAGAAATAGCTTTCATGATGGCTCCCCCTATCGTTGCAACGATTTATCTGAATGGTTTTGACTTTGACTTGAAGCAACTACTTACTTAAGAGTCAAGCAAGGATGACTCGGTCACATTGCTGGTGTCAGCACTCTGGCCACATAAGCATTTCAGGCATTCATGCAGTCCTAACTAATTGATATGTGTTAGAGAGCGTAGCATGCTGATGTGCCAAAGTCATTAGCTGAAATGTGAGGAATAATCATTTTGTTTCAGGGCCATAGGCCAAAGTAAGAGAGGCCTCATTTTAATTCTCCGGCCAAGTGAGCCACAAAGTAAGACAGGCTCACCTGGACCCAATCCAAGAGCTTCTCTTGGAAGTCAAGCTCTACTGAGTTTATCAGAGACAGACATCAATATCCTCCAGGCTGATCTCAATAGGTACACAGATCATTAAGCGTGGTCTCAGGAGTGAGTCCAAATGAATCTACAATCAGTGTGATAAAATGCTTGGAAAACACACAGCTATGTAGCCATCCGTTTGGCAAGTTTTTCCCTTTCAAAGCTGCATATAGCGCAGTATACATTATGTCTTCATACCGCTGTTCATGTCCAAGAGTTTATGCAGTGTACGCACAGATCCACTTCCGTTTTAATATGCAATTTTTGACTTTGCAAACTTAACTTTTTCCAGCTGAGAATGTTTGGCTACCATTTTCCCCAATGAGTCATTTAGCCGGGTGAATTTGACTGTACATACAGTAGGGTACAATACCTTAGTAATACAACCACTGTGGATTACCCTAATCAGGTTTTACATGATTGTGTGATACAAGAAAGCTTAATTCACACAGCAGTGGTGATTACATTACAGCATTTTTGTGACCCTTTTCCATTTTCACAATTTGTCTCAAATGAAAAAGGCTTTAAGCCCTGTGAAAAATTGCCTTTGTGCCTCATCTTTTCATACTGCCTAAACCAGGGAAAATTGGGTCAAAGGAAAAAATATGAATGAAACACAGAGAGGGAGTGAGAGAGATGATGATTTTGTTGCCAAGGAGTTCCTGTGACGTGTCGATTCAGAGCCAGCATGCAGATGGAGAAAGAGGTTTTACATGGAGGTAGGGGACCCTTCAAACGCATGATCCAAGCCTCATAATTTTAGACCACGAGGGACTGAGCCCTCATGTAGATGTCAGTGTGACACATCTGGCTCTGAAGTCTCACGTCTGTGAAGGGGGGATGAAAACACAGATGAAGGAAATACTCCAGAGTACTTTTACTTCCGCCCAAGCTCTAGTTTGACCCACAGTACGATAACATTTGCTTCAGTGATGTAGATTACAATTAAATCTACCCTCCATAAATTTGTAAGAAATAAAAGCAAACCACACATAAATAGCTTCATTAAATCATATATTTTCTTTGCCCGGAAATCTCTGTCAGCTGAGGAAGCTGCTGCTACAAGCGAAGGCACGATACCATAAACTCTTAACACTGCGATGCATTCTGGAGGTACGTCATTGGTAGAATTATGTGTCTGCTAGGGGGAACAAGTGGGCCTCTTTTTGTGAGACGGCACACATTTTGATCCCTTGTTCAACGTCTCACATCGAGGACATGGCCCACATGTTCCCTATCCCAAACCCAAGCCAAAAATAGCAAGTTGCCACATCACGACTATGATTTAAGTCGAATATGATTGGAAACAAGTGGTGGCAACGAATACTGTGTAAAGCTGGTAGAAGGAACGCTTCAGTGCCACGTACCATGACGTGTGTGGCGGCACAGTTCCTGGAACGTTCTTTACAACGACTGTTTCATCAAACAAGGGTGAAGTTTTCTCAATCTCACTGATGAGACCTTGATTTCACTCTGTTGAGCATAGCACCCTGCACACTTTAACAGATTCAGCCTGATTGGTTGCCTGTCATTGCTTTTGTTGTTCACTGCAACAAAAACAATACTGCTAAAATTGCAAACCGTACAGTTGAGTTTCTGGCTTCCTCCCAATAAAGGCAAAAACACAAAAATATTCTGTCCCCTCTTTGTTTTGGTGTGGCTCTGGTCAGCCTGGTGTCATCACCATGGAAACAATGCCAATCATTGTCATTCGATCCTTTCATGGTGGAGATGCTGGGAATTTTGGTTACACAAATCCCTGGTAACCAAACACAATGGGCAGTGCAGCATGTCATCTTGTAGTTCAGAAAACTTTGTCAGCCTGATTCACTGACATCAAAAAACGATTTAATAAGGAGTCAAAGTTTTAGTCTGATGATGTCACAGCAAAAAGCACCTGGCCAATAGGATCAGGAAGAGTTAAACTTGTAAAAGGCTGTGTTGTATACAGGCCTTAATGGAACAGGGCTCAAACACCCGCCCCCAACGAAAACCTGCACAGACTGTTGTCACCCAGTCCTGCCCTCTGATGCCAACCTGTCGCATGGCATTGTTGAACCAGGGGATTTGTGCATCCACCAGAGGAAGTAGTGCACAGACAAAAGGCATTTTAACCACACAACACATGTTTGCTTTAGCTCATGGCGCATCACTGAGTTTTAGTTGTAGCCCTCCAAAGGTAAATGTTTGGGCACCTGGATTAGTCACTGTTGTTCTGGTTTTATTGTACGACCCACACTCTTGTTCTTGGGCATTAAATCAAGAATGAAAGATAATCATAAAGTGTTGGCGCAGCCTTGTATCGCTACACTGTTTTGTCCATGGGTGTATTTTCCTTCTCCTCTGTCCTTTTTTCTTTATTTGAAAATGGTATCAAGGGGCCATTTCAGCCGCTCTTACTCTCTTTTCTTTTAAAAATAGATCTTTGTGTGCCTGCGCACAATTGCATATTGCAGTTCTGATGATATTTTTATGTCCATGTCAAATAAAAACATTTACAGTCCCCTTTTATCAAAATGAGATTCTTTTACTTCTTGTTTCTATGGATGAGTGTTGGAGCTTTGCGGTGCAGAGCTGCAGTGGAGGGGTGTTTTCATCTCCTCTCTTTACAGCGAAGAACCGATGTGAAGACTGGATTTGTGACACCCTAAATATTTTTGGAAACTTGGAAATTCAGCAAATTGTCGCCTTCTTAAAAAAATCGCCTGAGTCATTTTTTTCAAATTTTTTTCAGACAACACAAAAAAACAGAGACAAAACATCACAAGGACTTTTTTTTTTTTTTGGCAAAAAAAACAAACAACTTCTGTCAAAAAAATTACTTAAGCGGTTATTTTTTAATCAGGTGACGACATGCAAGTATAATGTGTAACTTGAAAGCCTCCAGGTGTCAAATAGTGAGAAGAGGCCCTAAGCAGGAGATGTCTTACTGTATGTCCAACGAGTTGATGTGAAATGACAAAAAGTTTCTTTCGTTAAAAAATAAAAATGTTAAAAACTTCTTGTAGCTGGTATTATTAATGTGGGAGAAGATAATGCCGATGTGTACATGTGGTTAATATTTGTAGACGACGGAGTATAAGTACACCCTGAACTTCATGCGTTCATCTTGAACTGTGAGTTTGAAATAAATGATGGCGTATTTAAAATCTTTCTGGAGGCAAAGAGCAAAAATGTTACACTGTTCCTTTAAACAGAATAAGTTCAGTTGAAAATAGATGAATCGCATTTATTTATTTAACATTTTGCAGAAAATAATCGAAAAATTCCTTGTCTGTCAGCAGTGTGGTGACTGCCATAGTCACACGCACAGTTAGAATTACCTGCTGAAGTTCCATCAAGTAGAAGTACTCCAGACTACAGTCTGTGCTGAAAGCTATCACATCTTTCAGAGCGCTCAAACTGAAACAGCCTGCCCACGTCAACGCTGCTAAACTGCGACATTTCATCAGTAATCCGCTTCCCACTTTAATTAAATCTGTAGTTATAGGTGTAGAGCCCTGACGAGCTGACACACACGCAGACACAGGCGGTGGACGGCACAATGAATGGGGGCGAGGGGGGGGGGGTCCTCCTTTCTGAATGGCCCCACTATCTTTTAGCAGAGATCGTCTGCAGTGGCTTGATAACTGGATGAATCCCTCTAATCTATTTTTCATGTATTCCTGATCCTCTTGCTGGTGTTCCCAGTTTCCTGCCAACCTCACACTCACTCACTCACTCACACACTCACTCACACACACACACACACTGTACACTCTGCTTCATTCACCTGTCAATGATGAGGCTGGGTGTAATTCCGGGATTGTTGTATTGTTGCTGTCCAGAAAAAACGAAGTGACTAATTCCCTTTACGAGATGTCTCTTTGATTCACTTTGGAGATAAGAACCAGAGTGGGACTGGAGAAAGAGAACGCATCTCAGCTGAGCATCTCAAAGGAGTCGTTCATCCAAAAAATGGAAATTCAGTCATTATCTACTAGCCCTCATGCTGATGGAAGGATGGGTGATTTTACCCAACAAAACAATGCTGGAATTACAGAGGAGAAGGTCCTGCAGCAATTTCCCAAACAATTGAAGTGAAGGGTTGCCACATTTTCAAATGGAAAAAACCCAATACACAATAATTAAACAATAACTGATAAAGAAACAGGGGTTGCAGGACTCCAGGCTGTTGCAGCTTGCATGCATGGTTGTCCAGACTGTAATAAACTAGTGCAGATTATAAAGGAGATTTAATAAAAGGTGTTTAATTCAAGGTCATCACGAGTTCATCATAACCAATACGGCATTGGATACGACCAGAAATGTGTTTTTACAGAATATTATAATGTCACACCGAAGATGAACTTAAGGTCTTTAGGATAAAAAAGATGCCATCACCTCATCATTTGCTCTCAGACGTTTGTGTAGAATTTTTGCCAAACGAATCCTCGATGCATGGGAGCAACAGAACAGGTCAGAAAAGTAACTCTTTCACCACAAAAGTCAAACATCGATTCTTCAAGTCTGATAAATATCTCTCCTTTCTTTGTGCATGGCGTGGTGGAGCGAAGTGACATCTTTAATGGGATATGCCCCAAAAAATAATATCCAGTCATCATCTCCTCACCTTGATGACAACGGGAGGACGAGTGAGGAACTAAACTGCTGGAGTTTAACAGAAAAGTGCTGTGGGAATCTTCAAAACGGCTTAATAAGGCAGGAGTTACAACCTTTTATTTTAACACTTTTTGTTAAATCCCTTTATAATCTGCACCCTAACACTGTCGCCTCACATCAAGAAGGTTCCACGTTCAAACCCCAGCTGCAGCACAGGATCTCTCTGTGTGGAGTCTCCATGTTCTCCCTGTTCCTGCTGGGTTCTCTCTGGTACTCCAGCTTCCTCCACAGTCCAAAGACATCAAGAGGGGACGAGGCTGATTGATACTCTAAACTGACTCTAAGTATGAATGTGAGTGTGAATGGTTGTCTGTCTCTATGTGTTGGCCCTGCCATGGACTGGTGACCTGTCCAGGGTGAACCCTGCCTCTCACCCGAAGGCTGCTGGGATAGGCTCCACCCCCATGACCCTTAACAGCGTAGAAAATGGATGGGTGGATGTGAGTCTGGGCAAATATGCGTGTTAGGTGAACCATGATTGGAGGAATACTGCTGTTTAGGTGTGTGTTAAAAACACTGATCATGAGAGAAACCCGACAAACCTTCCATGTAGTTTATAGGAATTTGAAACACAAAAATCCTTCAGTATTAAGTACCTCATGACTGCCACTGAACCAAAACAACCCTGAGAAGAATGTCACCTCAGACACATGCAGGAAAATATAGAGGCAACTGAGCTTAATGGTAGTGATGTTGAAATACAACGGATCTGGTTTTCAACAGTAAAATCTGACCTGAATGTGACAATTATGACATTTTTAAATACAACATCAGCGAAGTAAGTGGTCGGTAAAAATGCTGGATTAGCTGGCGAACAGTCGGGCTAGCTGGACTACAGGTCTGCTCCCCCTCAAACTGCTAACACCCTGACATCCTTCAAAATTAAAATTATTCCAGACAGCTGAAATATCACTACACTGTGCCTCCTCGAGCTGCCTGTCAAAAAGTCCTCTCCTAGCAAAAAAATGAAAGAAGCCTCCAGCACACCAAGATAATGCAATACAATACAACAAGCCTGCAAGAAATCCTCTCTCCATACTGGAGTACTTTCAGTTTTTACTGAATGTTTTGGAGAGAGCTGTTGATTTGGATGAATGTGGTGCAGGTGAGCTAAACCGTAGGTGTTCCTCACACTTTGTCCATCCCAGCTGAATGAACTGTAGAATGAAACTTGAGTTTCCGTGATTAAATCGCTGTCATAGGGGATGCATTTAGGCAGGAGTACAGTGAGCTTGAAATTAGCCAAGTCCCACTGTAGTTTCTAACAATATGAGGTAGGTTGTTGGCTGTTAAGTTAAACAATCAAAGTGTTCCAGTATTGAAACAAAATACCTGCATTGAACAGAAACATAAAAAAACAAATTAACTAAATGAAAGAATCAAATAACGAGATATATGCCGATTATATTTTTTTATTGAACTTCTTCTCTTTGAGCAGACTGTCTTAAATTGGATATTCATTTCTTCCTATTGACAGCCAGACTGACCTTTAGGCTGTAAAGCGTGTGCAGGACAACAACAACAACAAAAAACAACTTTTTTTTTTTAATTCAAATGGAAATCAATGTTTTGTTCACATATATCTTCATCAAGATAACATGAAAATCCTAATGAAGATCAAAATCAATATGTTGACTGTGTTTGGTCTTGTTTTAATCCAGCCTGACCTTCTGGAGATATTATCATCTCTCGATTCACAACACCTCTCATCGCTGTGTCCACTGTCCAGGATATCACGTTTGGTAAAGGTTAACTATGGGCTTGGTGCTCACTCCCAAACATCACTTGGTCTGCGTAAAAATTAAACTGCAGCCTGCTGCTTCCTCAAGTCTAAAAAAAAACCCAGTTTGCACACATCCTCCTGTCCCAGCTGAGGAACGACTCGGCTGCGACTGGGAGACAGTGATAAATAGAAGTGTTCAGGTGACTCATAGGGAAGCCTTTAACTGCTTAGAGCAGGGTGGAAGTGCAGCACAACAGCCTTGCAGGGACTTTCTTCCTGGGTCTCAGTGGTGTGTCTCTGGGGTCTTGGTGCTTGTTTCTGACTCATTCCCACCAGGAACAAAGCTTACAGAGAAGTGCCTCCTTTCAAATACCGGTCTCCAAGAAATACACTTTTGTTCTTATTGACGATATCAAATAGTCTGTTGTGAATAGCACTGAGAAAAAGCTGAACTGCTGTAGGGCTGCCTTTGTGGTGGAAATTGAGAAATTGAAAAAAGACCAAAAACACGCATGACAACGTGAGGCTAAACTTGCTCTTCTGAAGTGAAGGAAACAAGGGTTTGTTTTTTTTACTTTAAAGTATTGACACCTTTATGAATCTGAGCTTCCTCTCAATCTATTATGGCTTTGCTGTCACTTTAAACAAAAGCATCTGCCAAATGAACACGTTTATAAATGTTTGTTTCATTATTTGAAACCAGTCAGTGGTCAAACCTTGGGACTGTCACGTTACACTGAGAAAGTTTCAAATAGGAACCGACACAATGGAAACACCATGTGGAACCGACTCACTAGGGCACTGCCCTCCTTGAACCAAAGTGTCAATAGCTGTGTATTTGAAATAGAGCTCTTCTTTGTCCCAAAAATATCTTCTCTAGACCCAAAGAGACTTATAAAATGTCCTATCACGGACAAAAAAGAACCATCTACTATTGGAAAACTGACAACTGGACCCAGCCAGAGGGAGATGCCGGTCCCGAATCCAGTCAGCCCCAAGAGGCACTGATTTCAAAGTTTCTAAATACATCAAAGCACTACTTCAACCAAACAGTGTATTTTGCATTTAAAGTACTTACAAAATGTTACCTTCAGCTCACGAAGATGTGGTAGTTTGTTTTAGCTCAGATCAAAGTGTAAGTTGATCGCTGAGCGTAAAGCTGGATGAAGAAGATGTGGATTATAGCTGACGATGCACTTCGGCGTTGAACAGTGATGTTTTTGGACAGTTTCTCTGTTGCTTGTGGTTGCTAACCATGTAGCGCCGTTATCTTCAGCCTTGATAAACACGGCTTCGGAGAACCTTTGCTGTAACGTTTCAACTGACAACCAAACCTTGCATCTGACCGCAATGTAGGAGCCCTCTCCTCCTCTGCTACAGCACATCCAAGGATTCCATTCCTTGCCAAGAATGTTGGTAATAAAAATAAATCCACATTTTCTGTTATTCATCCTGGCTAATCCCCTTGTTACTGCAGTTATTTAGTCCACTTGTCACAGGTTTCAGTCGTTCTAAAATGATGAATTTCCTTGCTTGTGTGTCTCATTTAGAAACAGCTATGGACTATGAAAAAAAAAAGACATGAATATAACATAGACTGACATAACATTCTTCTTCTTTTCCTTCAGCACTTCACGACTTAGGGCACCACTACTTAAACATTGGCGCGATAAGATGATGTCACTAGCAGCAAATAGTGTTGTGTCTGAACACGTTCAATGAATGATAGCTCATGAGCGCGTTCATATTTTGGAGGAACGTGAAATGAAGGCACAGCCCTGCTGCCTAGTGGACGCGACTGTGAACTCGTTCCATCTGGTGTCTGTGAGCGGCTCGCTCTCTCCTTCGTCTTTGTTCAGTGGGGTACCAGATTTCAGGTAAATATCTGGCTGAAAAAACTCCGTAAACACCTCTTAATACATAACGGAAAAACACCCAATCTGGCAACGCCAGCCACCAGTGTCGCGCCGCCGCACACGTCATCAAAACAGAACGCAGCATGGAGGAAGCGACAGGAGCGGCGTGTGGTTCCAGCCCACGGACAAGACAAAACTGGACTCAACAAACCAGCAAGGGTGCGTCGTACGGTCGTTTAAACGGGTTTTATGACAAAGTCGAGGAAGATGGGAAAAATCTTACATTTCTGTGCAAACTTTGTCCGCCGGGTTTCAAAAAGAAAATACGCGCTTCAGTCACATGCACCGCAAAGCTGAAACGGTAAATTGAGCCGAAGCACCCGGGTAGCCTTTCAAGGTTTGTGCAGGTAAATAAAGGATGTAGAAGGACACAAAACTGAAAATGAAGATGCAGGCTGACACATGGTTTCATTGTTAGAACTGATGAAACAACTGCTGTCTGTGGTACCACATGGGCTGGACCAATACTTTTTTAAAATAATAGCCCAAAGCAACATGTGGGAAAAAGAACTGAACGAGTTCATCTTTAGAACTGGGAACTTAGTTCAAAATTTTGAATTGTGAACTTTGAACTGAACGAGTTCCTTTTAAACTCTGTCAACTGAACTTTGAACTGGTTCATGTAGAAAATGAACTTTCCCAACACTGGACTAGAAGCCAAAATCCGTACATTTTGTTTAGGGTCTGTGGGCCAAAATTTCACGGTGGTGGAGCTTTGCACTCTGAGTGTCAAGTCTTTGACGTGCTTTATTCTCTCCTTGATTTGTGTTTGGGGATGACATTAATTAGATGTCCAGATGCGGATGATATTGTTGAAGATGTTATTTCTTTATTTACAATTTAATGCTTTAGTTCCAATTTACAAAATTCTCAAAGACTTGACTGCAAATAAGTCATGCATTTATAATACCTTTCTATTTCCATAAATACACTCCAACAGAGGTAAACAGAGATACATTTGGGGCGCTCAAAGCATCAAAAATGCATAAACAAATCATTTATATCTTTTTCCTGATTCAAACCTTTAAGAAAAAAAAATCATGGATTAAATAGTTATGACAAAGCTTGAAGTCTGCTTCAACGGTCAGACAAGCAGGCGCACTGTCACTTTGGATAAAGCAATGAAGTATGTAACGTGCATTACTTGCAAACCCCCCAGGGCAAATTTTAGCTCACTGCATGACCTGCCCCATATTTCACTACTTACCAGGTGCCGTCACTAACGTGGCAATAACAACTCTGCAATTTGCTATTGAGGCTGAAAGCCATTTGATTCTTGTGCAGAGCATTTGATCATCCACTGGTGTGTGGATCTGATGAGCCGCCGACGCTCCGTGGGAAAATGGTGCTCTGAGGAAATGTATTTACTGACAGAGATGCCACCCTCTCTGCTGGGGAAACAGGATCAGACTGGCTACCATTGTAACTAAAAGCCACTTGCATCCTGTCCCTCCGCGGGGACATAGATGTGCGCTAGGGGACGGCCAGGGCACCTTGGTGGATGTATGCCTACTTGTGTGCATGCATGTGGGTTACACGCACACCACAGCAGGGATAGTGACGGGTATTCAGTGTAAAAGCTGCAGGGTACAAAACACACTAATGGATCCCAACAAAACTCCTTTTTCAAAGCAGACAGTCAAACAATAACTTGTGAGGATGGAAAAGCACTCGGTAGCCTTTTTACAGCTCAAAAATGGGCCACAAACTTTTAATCCAAACATCAAGCTGGCATACCCACAGTATAAATATATAAAGGGCACTCAAAATACAAAATGATGAATTATTAATGCAACCTACAGCGGACTGAGGGAGGGCAGTTTCGATGAACAAACCCGACAAACTGCATGTATGGTACAGTATGCGTTCTGGGGTGTGCTTCATTGTGGATGTGCTGCTAATGGTATACTGACAATGCTTGTGATATGAGTATGTGAAGAGCGCCCACACATTTTGGCACAGAGATGATGTCTCATCACAGAGAGGTTGTCTCATGCAGTGCTTATACACAATGCGGGGTAACATATGGTGAAACTGAAAGATGAAGGAGTGAAAAGGACAGGTTTCTGCTTTGATTTCTATTTCAAGGAGGCTTTGTTTTTCAAAGGCGTTCAGCATCTTGTTCATACATTTAACTCCAGGCTTCTGCAGGTCTTTTACAGACAAAACCGCCTGTCCTCATTTGCATAGCATTTTTTACTTAATAGTTTTGATTGGGATTAGTGGCTGATGAGGACTTTTGTCAGCTTTTCTACCTCCTCTCCAGGGTCACTTTGAAGGTCTGCTTCCCCAAAAATTCCCTATTATCTCCAGCTGGCTGCATTAGCGCTGCCACTGCGGAGCCCCATGCTGAGAGCCTGCTGACCTTGCTGATGAAGGAGTTCTGGGCAGAAGCAGGTGACATCATCAGATGAAGACAGAATCAAGGCTTTTCTTCAGGGTGCTCTTCAGCTGCAAGGAGAACTCAGACACATTGCTGTTTTTTCAAGCACAACCCAAACGGTTTCACTCAGTTTGTCATTTGGACAGCCCAAGAATTACGTGATCATTGTCTCACATTGACACATTGATTAAACTTAATCAGTCACAACATTATTGAGGTAATACTTAACCCCAAGAATGGATTCTGCCCTTCCCGAACTCACAAATAGATGAAGTCACAAAGACATTTTGCCCTCCAGAATGCAAAAAAGGCCCAGCCATAAATAAAGCTAGTGGTGGCTGATGGCGAACAACAACAAAACTGACCACAAACATCTGTTCACAAACTCTCACGTGCATCATCTGGTATCTATGTCTCCTTCATCCAGCCATAAACTCACTAATCCACAAAAAGTTTAAACGGAGCCAAAAGCAAGCACAGTATAATGCTTCCAGTGTGGCGCTACAGTGAACAAGCACACATGAGCGTGAGGGAGTTGGTTCAAATGAACGCTGGTCACATTCAACCGGACGTGTTCTAATTTGCTCATCTTTTGCTCAAATCAAAGTGTTTGTGAATTGTGCCGGATAGGCAATGCGCTTGCAAGCACTTCTGTTTTCCTGCAGTAGCTTTAGCTTAAAGCTAAATACACATGGTTGGCTCTTTCTACATTCTTAACTCACAAAGAAATAACAGAGCAAGGGAAGAAAACATCTGAGCTCAAGACAATTTGTGAGGAGTTGAAGGGAGAAATACATGTTTTGGGTGAACAATTATTTTAGCAATGCATACGCAAAACAAAAGCTGCACGGTGGTGCAGTGGTCGGCACTGTGGCCTCACAGCAAGAAGGTTCCGGGTTCGAGTCCCGGCTCCGGCACAGGATCTTTCTGTGTGAGTCTCCATGTTCTCCCTGTTCCTGCTGGGTTCTCTCTGGTACTGCAGCTTCCTCCACAGTCCAAAGACATCAAGAGGGACCAGGTTAATCCAGACTCTAAATTGACCGTAGGTGTGGCTGGGAGAGCCAATGGTTGTCTGTCTCTGTGTGTTGGCCCTGCGATGGACTGGCGACCTGTCCAGGGTGAACCCCGCCTCTCGGCCATTGACGCTGGGATAGGCTCCAACCCCCCCCCCCGCGACCCTTAATGTGTAGGAATAAGCAGAAGATGATGATGGATGGATACGCAAAACAAAACAAAACACAACTGTGAAATAAAGTCCCAAATGATGTGTATTTGTGAGACGTGCGTTTGTGTAGAACCAGCTACCTCGGGGCTAATGTTAGTGTTTCCTAGAGACCCGTAGTCTCTTCAAATGTACCAGGCCAATTAGACTATTTCCACTGTCCAGTTACACTCAGCAGCCACTGTGACCTCCAGATTCCCTTCTGACATCAAGATTCAGAGAGATACGCACTGATGGTCATCCCCATCTCTTAGAACAGTAGTTAACACCTTTTAAAAAAAAAAAATTTAAAAAAAGCTGCAAAATATTGGAACTGATTTCCTTTGACAGAAAGTGAGATGAAGTCCAATTGACTATGATGAATTCAGAGCCATTTTAATGCTCATCACGCAGTCAACAGCTGTGTACCAGACTCTCTGAAGAAAATGAAGTAGCCCGACAGCACTTAGTCTGACACTGCAAATCAGTTGAAAATCCATCTGTTTGATTCCCTCTATCTCTTGTCGTGATCCACGCACACACGCATTTGCACGCACACGCACGCACGCACACGCATGCTGCTTTTTGGATATCAGTTAGTTTAGTAAAATTAGCTTTGCTTTCACTGTGTATTTTATTCCCTCCCATGAGGCCATAAGGTTGTACTACTCACCACAGAGCATTTTTTGCAACAACAGGCCTGCAATTATTTTGTGTGCGTGTGTGCGTGTGTGTATGCATGTTGGATGTCGAGCGAGAGGGAGTGTGTAGGTGCACAGGGCTCAGCTTAATTATAAATGTGATTAATGGCCTAAATGCAACACAGTGTGACGTGAGAGTAAATGATTTCTCACACTGCCCATCTTAAATGAAGAGATTCTATTTACTGCTCTGTCCCTCCCTTCATCGCTCGTCTTTCTCTGTCTCACTCACCTTCATCAATCTCCTTTTTTATGTCCTTTATGAACTTGAACATCACCTCCATTTGATTTTTTCCTCCCTTTGTTTTTTTTTCTTTTCTCTGAGATGCATCTATATTTTCCTCACTTTCTGTTTTGATTTCTGTCTCCATTTCTATTTGTGTCTGTTCAAATGTATTAACCCGACTTATATGGCCTCTTCATTTAAATTGCTCAAACCTGTGAGTTTATTCCTGATTGTCATAACATTGCTGTCATTTACATATCCAATGTGATTAAGGTCTTCATTTTCTTTTGCAATCACGTGAATTGTTCTGCTACATCACACGCGTGGAACTGATTAGCTTTGCTTCCCATCCTTCTTGTTCAGGGTCGCGGGGGGCCTGGAGCCTATCCCAGCAGCCTTCAGGCGAGAGGCGGGGTTCACCCTGGACAGGTCACCAGTCCATCTCAGGGTCAACACATAGAGACAGACAACCATTGGCTCTCCCAGCCACACCTACGGTCAATTTAGAGTCTGGATTAACCTGGTCCCTCTTGATGTCTTTGGACTGTGGAGGAAGCTGGAGTACCAGAGAGAACCCAGCAGGAACAGGGAGAACATGGAGACTCACACAGAAAGACCCCTTGTCCGAGCCAGGACTCGAACCCTGAACCTTCTTGCTGTGAGGCCACAGTGCCGACCACTGCACCACCGTGCCGCCTTAGCTTTGCTTTCATTTCATACAAAGGGATCATGATATCTGCTCTCTGTAAGTGTACACCGGTGACAACTGATTTCATCACACCCGTGTATACGCTGACTTCAGGAGGTGTTAGCACAGCTTAGCATCACACCTATTAACACTGAAAATAGCTCGTCCATCTCTGTGTAAAGACAAAGATGACGCCGAGCATCACCTCGGATTGCTACATATTGTTTCCGATTTATTCATCCCATAGCAGAAATGTAAAATGAAATACTTTTTTTAAAAAGGGTAATGTGCTATAGCAATATATATCATAACGCTATGAAGAACAATGTAACCATCAAACCACTATTTGTTTTCATTTTCTGGCATGAAGATTTATTGTGTTCTTTTATGAGTTTTAGAAGTTGTAGTAGAAATACTCCAAGTAAAATATTTCTTTGCTCCCTGTAAAAACCCATTTCCTACGATACAAACCCTTAGCTGAGTTTTCAGATCCAGGTAAACATGCTATGGAAAACTGACTGATCCTGTTCCTAAGGTGAGGCGATGAGGAGTTGCCTCTCTTTTTGTTTGTTTGTTTGTTTTCCCGGTGCATCACTTTCAACATCATGTGACAGTCACAACACCAGAGCGAGGAGACAGCTCCGGACGGTAGCATCTTGGACGTACCTCCAGTCCTTTGCAGCTGTAGCAAAAGCAGCATGGGGAGCAGAGATGCTTTACTGTTGTATATTTTGCTCCAGTTCATTGTTCAAACCCCACACTGGCCAAACCACGTCAAATGACATTGCTTGAACAAAGATAGGTTGAAATTTTGGCTGAAATGACAAGAAGTCATGGAGGTTAACTGGCAGAGATGACACGCTTTCATGTCCCCATGAATATTGCTGATCTCTTACCACCTGCAGTTAGCAAACGACCAGTTGTTTGTCAACCAGTTTTTTTAATGTTTCTGTCAGTGCCGATCAGAGTTGAGCTGACAGCGAACCACGTCTACTGCAGGGTCATTGGATCTGAGCTCCTCCCACTGCAGAAAAAAGCCACGTGTAAGTGGGTGTTATTGTTTGTTTGTTTTGGGGGGGCCACGTGTAAGTGGGTGTTATTGTTTGTTTGTTTTATTGGGGGGGAGGGCCACATGTAAGTGGGTGTTATTGTTTGTTTGTTTTATTGGGGGGGAGGGCCACGTGTAAGTGGGTGTTATTGTTTGTTTGTTTTTTGGGGGGAGGGCCACGTGTAAGTGGGTGTTATTGTTTGTTTGTTTTTGGGGGGGAGGGCCACGTGTAAGTGGGTGTTATTGTTTGTTTGTTTTTTGGGGGGAGGGCCACGTGTAAGTGGGTGTTATTGTTTGTTTGTTTTTTTGGGGGGGCCACGCGTAAGTGGGTGTTATTGTTTGTTTGTTTTTTGGGGGGGGCCACGCGTAAGTGGGTGTTTTTGTTTGTTTGTTTTTGGGGGGGAGGGCCACATGTAAGTGGGTGTTATTGTTTGTTTGTTTTATTGGGGGGGAGGGCCACGTGTAAGTGGGTGTTATTGTTTGTTTGTTTTATTGGGGGGGAGGGCCACGTGTAAGTGGGTGTTATTGTTTGTTTGTTTTTGGGGGGGAGGGCCACGTGTAAGTGGGTGTTATTGTTTGTTTGTTTTTGGGGGGGAGGGCCACGTGTAAGTGGGTGTTATTGTTTGTTTGTTTTTGGGGGGGAGGGCCACGTGTAAGTGGGTGTTATTGTTTGTTTGTTTTTTGGGGGGGGCCACGCGTAAGTGGGTGTTTTTGTTTGTTTGTTTTTTTGGGGGGGAGGGCCACGTGTAAGTGGGTGTTATTGTTTGTTTATTTTGGGGGGGCCACGTGTAAGTGGCGCATAATTGTGTTGATCAAGTGAATTTGAAGCAAAATGTGACAATGAGTATTGTGGGTACAAGTGGCCAAAATGAGTTTCCTCCGGAGGGTGGCTGGGCTCTCCCTTTGAGACAGGGTGAGAGGCTTCACCAGGAGCTCAGAGTAGAGCTGCTGGGGCATCTGGTCAGGATGCCTCCCAGACGCCTCCCTGGGGGGGTGTTCAGGGCAAATGCTAGGAGGCCTCGGGGAAGACCTCCACGACATGTTGGAGAGACTGTCTCTCAACTGGTCTAGGAATGCCTCAGGATGCCTCGCGCGGAGCTGGACGAAGTAGCGGGAAGTCTGGGTTTCTCTGCTTAGGCTTCTGCCTTTGTGACCCGATTCCAGATAAGTGGAAGGGGATGGATGGATGGATGGATGGATGGATGGATGGATGGATGTGTCAGTGACACAAGAAACAAAAACATGTTTTAGAAGAGTTTCCATCAGCCTGTTTGTTACAGGCACTCTAACATTGCTCAGTCGGTGCTGACAGGCGAGGGTGAAAAATGCATCAAAAGCTACGTCACTGTCCTCATTCGTTGGCTTATTACACCGACCAAAGCCCAAGATACTACACTCCAGTTTGACTGTGACAACACCGATCACTTCTTTTCATTGTGATGACGGTGTTTGTGACATCAGAAGAAATACAGAAAGGCAACTGCTCATCTCCTCACAGTGGGAACAGGATTAGTCAGCTGTTATCAGGGGGTTCATCTGGTTCGGTAAAACCTGTGTGTTCGGGTGCATGCAGGGGTGTATCTGTCAAGCCTCTGAGTAACTGGAAAGGAAACAATTTTCTGTTATAAATGGATCATAAATGGGTGTAGCCTTTCATTCACTCATCTTATAAAGGATTTATCAACTACTGTGTTATTACTTGCAATGTAAACACGTCATAAACCATTAATTAACAGTTGTAAATGGCATATGACCTAATTTCCCAAGCATCAATGATGGGTCATTTGGCAAAATAATGATTTGCTCTACTACTTAATTTTAAAGTTGCAAAATATTAGAGCTTTAATAGCCCATTCAACCTAGATGGATAAAAAATAAATATCAATGATTTGTTCATGGTTTATGAAGAGTTTACATACAAAGAACTCATGTAGGTCTTTGTGACAAGGACATTTATTTGTGAGTACGTGAACATTCACTTTGTGGTTGAATTATCACCTTAAGAATAGGATGCCACAGTTCAGATTGTGGAAAAAGGAAAAAGCTTGATGGGAAAATTAAAATTTCCCATCAAGCTTTGTTTGACACATCCACGCTTACATACCAGGTGACCAACCACTTCATTTCCATTTAGGCTCATACTCCTCTGTGAGTCACGCGTACGGTACCCCGGCGTATTTTCTCACCGTGAATGAGCAGACGCAGCAGAAAAAGCTTTTCATGTCTTTGGAGAGCGATCTATCAGCAGAGGCCTCAGGGGAGAATTCACAGTTTCTGTTGGCAGAACAGTTACACCTGAACAATGAAGAATTGCTACGTTTCTCGTCAAGATCACAAAGTGTCAAAAAGTTGGAGAGAACACTTGTAATTTTTGGGTGTAAACATAACGTGATAGAATGGCGCCGTCTTAAAAACATGCAGTCCTGCTGTCAAAGAAGTTCGCTTCGGTAAACTGGCATAGAATTGATAAGAATTTTAAGAACAAAATATTTCTGCATTTATTTTCCTGTTTTGTTTGGGCAGCAAGTTGTAAATACAGCACTGACATAATAATAGTCTGTGTTTATACAGCAAATGTGTTATTGCCTCTTTACACATCAACTGAACCATTTTAGAATTTGAGTCAGCAAATGTAAGTCCAAATATAAGCGTTAACACGCTTTTTTAAACTCTGCTTTGGTCTCCAACAACTCCTGAGAAAACTATTTGGCTCTTCAGCAGCTTCATGCTCCTCTGTGCTCACCAGTGTGGAGCCAGCCAGCTGTGTTGTGTTTGATGCCAAGTGTACAGCAGGTTTTTACTGAAAACATCTAAATGTGGTGGATGGGCGTAGTAACGTTTCGGGTCATAAGATCAGAATAAAGAGCTGAAAGATGCTAGATTGTTCTATTGACTTTGGAATTGCAGGATTAACTCAATGCTGACTCTGTTTATTTCTTTAAAACTTAATGGAAGAGTTTTTGCTGTTCGTTGACTTATAATGCTTGAAGTTAACTTAGTTTAGTTAGTATTTGTTACTTGACCATAAAATCAGAAGTCATATGAAGCCTTCGGCTATCAAGCCTGGTGATAATAATTGTCATTTATGGTGCAGTGGTCAGCACTGTGGCCTCACAGCAAGAAGGTTCCAGGTTCGAGTCCCGGCTCCATCACAGGATCTTTCTGTGTGAGTCTCCATGTTCTCCCTGTTCCTGCTGGGTTCTCTCTGGTACTCCAGCTTCCTCCCACAGTCCAAAGACATCAAGAGGGACCAGGTTAATCCAGACTCTAAATTGACTGTAGGTATGAATGTGAGAGTGAATGGTTGTCTGTCTCTATGTTGGCCCTGTGATGGACTGGTGACCTGTCCAGGGTGAACCCCGCCTCTCGCCTGAAGGTAGCTGGGATAGGCTCCACCACCCCCCCCCCACCACCACCACCACCACCACCACCACCACACACACAACCCTTAACAGAATAAGTGGTAGAAATTTGATGGAGGGTTGGAAAACTTCACATAAAAACTGAGCTATTATTACATATTTATCTTAATCTGAAGTACAAATGAAGGTGTAGTTGCTGCGCAAAATACAACAATGTAAAGTACGTGTCTATTTTGTGTTTACTATATCTAGACATATAGAATTCACACTTTTAGAAACACTTAATGCAGCCTTAATCCCTAAAAAGTATTGAAGTAGTAAACTTCTCTGTTGCTATTCACCACTGCTAACTTGAGCGTGGTAGACGTACAGTAAAGTCAAGTATCCCTGAGATGTTTAACACAACTCTGGATGAGAAAGCAAACACGACCACAATCATTAGACACACCTGAAACAACCCTCCTCCTCTTCATATACCGGCTACATTTCTTTTATTCCTTTTATTTTCTGATTTTATATCAGAAAAGATGCTTTTCAGTTTTGTAGCTGTTTGCGACCAAATGTAGGTCTTTTTTTTCAACCCTTACATCAGAACAAGACCTATGCATACAAGAGTGCATGTTCACTGCACCATAAGTGGCTGTAGCAGTCGACTAAATGAGGCAGAAACAAAACTGACTGTTGCCAGTTCAGAATAAATGAAGAGAAACCAAGCTGTGTGCACTTGTTATTTCTTTTTAGACTCTTCTCCCATTTCTACCGAACCATGACCCCGAAGCTGAGATACACACCAAACCGCGGCCTCTGTGTACCAGTACACCTCTAATTAACGTGTGTTTTATACCATCTGTTTTCCATCACTTTACTGCTTCTACCTGAGCTGATGTGTCTGACTAAACACAGACTGACGTGATTCATTCCTTGTTTGTGCTTGATGTCGACACCTGACTCCGGCGTGCTGTGACAGCAGCATCCTTGTGCTGAAGGTAAACGGCTCACTGCTGAAACAAGCCCTCCCTGCTCTCTGATAACTGTGTGAAGGTCTTCTACACCTCCTCCAACCCCCCCCCCACACACACACACACACATACACACACACACACACTCTCACAGACCACAACAACTTTGATTTCAGCGGGAGTAGGGAGAGGGGCTGAGGCTGAGCATGAAGGCAATGCATCAAAATGCCTTTGCAGTGCTGCTGATAACACGCTGCTGCCTCGGGAATAATAGATTTGATTGAATTAGCCATCCATTTTTCTCCAAGCTCATACATCTCAAAGTGGCTTGATCCCACTGGCGGCTCAACGCTTGTGATTGAAGAGTCAAGGGAGGGGGCGGTGGACAGAAAAAGATTAAGACGGAATGTGGAAACAGCGGCTGGCTAAAAGGGGAAGAAGTGCGTTTTAATTTGCTTGAGTCGGACTGGAGGGGGTCAAACAGGACACCCGAGCCTCTCTTTTGTCTCTTGTCCTTCAGATCTTGTACTTCAGCCTCTGAAACCAAAGTCGAGAAACGTATAATGGTGCTTTTCCTAAAGGGAGCGTTCAACCATCAAACAGCGGGGGGAATGAGGTCTTCCCAGTGCTTGACAATTAGACACGCCCAACAAGAAAAAGTCCTTCACATGAATGATTAGATTGTATGCCACATTAATCAAAAGTGCATTGAGCAGAAGTGCGCTATGTGGCATGTCTGAAAGCATTTCATCCAGAAACATCTGAGACCTGAGATATAAAAGGAACATGCTACAAGGTGTCTTTACATTCACACACCGGGAGAATATGAAACATGAAATGGTGGCCCCTTGGAGTGGAGGAAGAGGGAAGAGGTGTCACTGCAGATCATGTTAAAGCCTTCAGGCCCAGACTTTGAACACCATGACTGCTTATTAATATTCCTGACTCAGTGTGGAGGCTGAGATGGGATTGCTGCGATAACTGAAGTACATGGCGATGGACACAATCCCCTGAATTACCTGGAACATGACCGGAAAGCTAAAGCACCCATAAGGCAGCCTGGAAGTAAATCAATGCCTGTAATTGGTTTGTTTCCCTCCCTCTGTCATGTTCCCGCTCTCTCCCTCGCTAACTTCTCATGAACATAGTTGACACAGTCCCAATTTGTTGTATTTATGAAAGGACAGGAAATAATAAGAGTGAGGTGACTGAGCAGGAGACAAAGAGATTAAGGAAATCTTGAAAGCTGCACTATTTCAGAATTACAGCTGTCAGTATTTTATTTGCCTAAAGATCCAATCGGGGGGAAAACTGTGGTTCTATTTGTAAGCTGGCATGTTTTCACGCAATATGATTTTTGGAAGATGAATAACTTGTAGTAATGGCTACCGTGAGCTGTGCCAATCAAACAGATACAAAATGTCAGAGTGAAAAACATTTCAAATCCAATGATGAACAGTCGGGTCTGTTGTTTCCATTAATCTTTATTTTCTGTCTCGTCTGCTTGTAAAGGATATGCTGCGGCGAATCCAGCCCACTGCAGATACCTGTCAAGGTTGCCTACTTGATGAGGGGGACGGTTTTTTTTTGTTTTCCAGGTAATTGTTTTCCCTGTAGCCACGATAAATACTTCTCTAAAAGAAGAAAATGACTTGATATTGAATTCACTTAGGTATCAAAAGTAAATAGTACTCATTCTCCACTATCTTTGTGGATGTTTGCGTGTTCAGTCCTCGAACCTCTGGCTCTGAAGGTCTGGTTAAAGTGGTGTGTGTTACAGCTGAAGATGGGGGGAGTTCAGTTATGTAGTACCACTGCCCTCATGCTTTGCCATGTTTTCTATGAAAAATCTCTTTTTTTCCCATTAATTAGGAGCTGAGTTAAAAAAAAAACGCTTTGAAATGTAAAAGTCCCCTAAAACATACAGTAAATACTCAAGTAAAGTACATCGTTGGTTCCTCAACATTGAGACTGAACATAATAAAAACAAAATAGACCCTTTGAACCACCGACAGTTCATGTGTCGTTTCAACTGCACCGCACATTCATCCCGTTGTTAAAGATTTGACAGTCATACAAAGTGAATTGAAGTTCAACAACTTATTTCTGGGTTTTAAGACTCATTCTAGCACCACTCTAGATGGTCAGTGTGTTAATAATGTGAATTTCTGGACATTAAATCACCCTCTTGTTGGGGGTGAAAGTAATCTAGTATGGTCTGGTACTGCAGTACTACTGAGAGGGGAGAGGAGCTGCCTGTCAAAACCCGCATTCAAAATCAGTCAGGGTCACACTTTTAGCAAGTAAACATGTCTGCAAATGTTAGATCATCTTGAAAAATAAAACACATGACTCCTGATCAATTGCTTCTGAGTTGTTCTGAATTTCTTCCGAACGGTCCGCGCCGTGTTTTGATGCTGGATGGAACGCGGCTGTCTTTCACAGCAGCGTTCCAGCTAGTTGACGTTGGCTCTGGCTAACTCGCTGCAGCTGACTGGCGTTTTAGGGTTGGTCAAAGAGGCGTTTGTTGCAAAATCTCTGAAATTTAAAGTGCGCAGGATAAATTGGGATGTTCCACGATATTCTGTTTATTCCAACAACTCAGACAGCAGCTCAGAAGAGTTATATGCTACATGCTAGTCAGGGACTCCTCTGTAACTTGATAGTACGCAACTGCACACAGACATCTTCCTTTACTTCCAAAACCGTGCTGGTCAAAGGGTGTGTTTGATTTATTATCCTGGGACATTTGATTTTTGATCATGCAGAGAACAATTATATAAATCTTTAAGAGAAAGAACAGAGAAGCTGAAACGCCGAGGAGAGTCGTGGTAGTAGTACTGGCAAGAATTTGAAACGACTAACAGTTGTTCAAACATTAGCTGAATCATCACTGAACGAAACAGCTATCATCTTATTCACTGGGCTACTTGACTAAATGGCATCCTGAAAATCTGCATCATGAAGCCCAATCAGCTTCACAGTGCAGTGTTAAAATCAGGCATGGCTGTCACCTTTGACCTACAGTCAGGAGGGCTGCGATTCATCCCCCAGGAAGGAGGAAAGCTTTGCCTTGCAGGTCAGGTCCCTCTGTGGCTGCTGGAGATGGAGCTTACCGCCTCCTTCCTGGAGGCTGTTTTGCTGAACCCACTGGAGCAGAGCAAAAAAATTCAGGGTATAAAATCCGTGATTTTCTAAAGAGAGTGTGGAATGACATGAAGCACTGCTGTTTGAAATAAACAACAGGAACCTGGCAGAAGAACTGAGATGATCTGTTTACGGCGAGTTTCTGATTATTTGATTTTTTTTTTAAATAAAACAATGGATGGAAGGATGGAGGAATGTATGATAGATGGATGGATGTGATGGTTAAATTTGGTTTGTAGCATACCCAAGGAGGAGTCCACGATGTTATAACCGTTTTGTATTTTGTCCTTTCGTTTGTTGTTTTGGAGACGTCGCCAACAGCACTCTTATCTGCCTTCCTGCTTCAACATCTGTCGGGCTCAAAGGAAGAAATGGACCCATGCTGGAGGAGACAGAAGGCACTGAGGAGAAGACCACCTTTGCTTTCACTCCTCCTGCATACCACAAATGAGCCGTGCCTGAGTACGGTTTGCTTGAGGGCATATTGATCAGTTTGACCCTAACCTTGGGCTCTGATCCAGGTCCCAAATGTGAAAACCTTCCCTTGAAGGTAGAGTCTGTGGAATGATGAGTTGTGGCTTGTAAACATAACATTCATTCATATTGCACCCTCCTCCTGGACTCAACGACACCAGCAGCATTCAGCTCCACTCCTGACAACATGAACTCCCCCACCCAGCGCTGTGATCACCTGCCGCCAGCTAGCACTCATTAAAAATGAGCTGGGACATGCTAAATGCTGGTTAGCATAAGCTAAAGGCGAGCTAGGACAAGCTAACTGCCAGTGTTTGTCACCTGCTTGTCCAGCAGAGGGCAGGCCACCTCCACATTGCTCCTGAGCCCCAGCCCCTCCTTCAACGCTCAAAAGCAAACAAAAGCCAAAGTGAGATTTGCTCTCATTCTGGAACAAGTTTTATGTGCTGGCCATTTCACTTCTGTAGGGATGTATTTCCTTTTCTTCTCTGCTGTATGCACATTCAGCATTTTCTCAGGAATTAATTCAATTTAGTAGCTGTCTACTCACGCGTAACCTCACCTACGCGCTGTCATCGGGTGGGTGGGGTGGGTGGGCGCGTTCCCTCTCCATACCCAGAAATGTCCTGAAAAACAAAAGGAATACAAGCAGGGGCAGCAGCTCTGCAGACACAGTCACCAACACACATCTTGAGGCCCTTTCATTTGTGAAGTCTATATTTTATTTTTAAAGGAAAACTCTACAGACTCGACATGTAATTGATCTAGACCAGTTATCGAACCAGCAGGTGAAACTATTTTGAACACTCCTTGATGAGAGACTGGTGCTATATTAAGAGGAGCAGCCAATGAGACCCTTGCATTTGTGGAACTCGATCACTCAGCCCCTCAGTGTTGGCCAGACACTTTTGCAAACAAAAATGTGACAGTAAAAATGTTGAATATTCCTCTTTTTTTTTTGCTAAGAACAGCAATTCACTGCAGCTCCTCGTCAGCACCCGTATGCTTTTTTGGTCATCATTTGTGAACCACAACCACTCAACCACCTGTCCCCATCTTTTGTTGATGCAGCAGAACATTGTCAGAGTGTGGATTGAAGACCAGTTTTTCCAATCTCCCACCTCTGAACTCAGCCACTCGGAGAACGAACTGACCTTAGATCAGAGTTTACAGGTTTGCTCATCTGGCCCCTGCAGTTGTGTACACAGATAAATGGCTCGCTCTATTTTCTGCTGTCTGAGGTTGAGCGAGGCTGCAATCTTGCTGAGATGAAACATAGGGAGGGTGATGTGCTCTTTCACCTCTTCATCTTTTCCTCTGCGCTACTTCTACTCTTCTCTCCACACGTTCCCTGACTTCATCTCTCACCCTCCCTCCTGCTATCCTTCCATCCTTCCTTCTGCTTCCCCCTCCCTCTCCTTACGCCCTGCATTACCTCAGATTTATCACTCATACCTCTGCCACTGGTAAGCGCTGAGGCTGTCCCAAGCAGGGTGGGGGCATAAGAGCACCAACTCATTTCTGAATGAGGTGACAGCCATGTTGGTGGAGCTGATGGAAGGTCAGATGCTGTAGAATGAGATGCCGAGGCCATGTCAGTCTGCCTACAGCTCGTGGCGGAGGTGAAACGTGTGGTCACATCACTGTCTTCATAATAACTGCCTGCCCTCGTGTGAGTGTGCAAGGGGAGTGTCTTGATACATGAGTGGCTCTGAGTGCTGTATGGAGGATGTGAGTGTTTGTTGCTCTGTCCCTATCGCTTTGTTGTTTTTTTTCACAAATGGCAATAGCTTTGATGTGAAGAATGGAATTTCTAACAGCTTGAAGTAGCATGAAGACAGATGCTGCAATACTTGTGGTGTTAGCGGGAAAGCAGGAAGTGTTGCTCGGTTTTTCTGAGTGTTCAGAGCTTTCTACGTTGTCATTCATATCATCCATCCATCCATCCATTGTCTTCCGCTTATTCCTACATTAAGGGTCGCTGGGGGGTGGAGCCTATCCCAGCGTCTACGGGCAAGAGGCGGGGTTCACCCTGGACAGGTCACCAGTCCATCACAGGGCCAACACATAGAGACAGACAACCATTCACACTCACAGTCACACCTACGGTCAATTTAGAGTCTGGATTAACGTGGTCCCTCTTGATGTCTTTGGACTGTGGGAAGAAGCCGGAGTACCAGAGAGAACCCAGCAGGAACAGGGAGAACATGCAGACTCACACAGAAAGATCCCGTGCTGGAGCCAGGACTCGAACCCTGAACCTTCTTGCTGTGAGGCCACAGAGACGACCACTGCACCACCGTGCAGCCCCATTCATAGCATATTTATTCTAAAATGACCATTTCCATGGAAGACATCTCTCACGTAAGAGGATTTACATTTTTATATGTGAGGATGACCACTTTCTTTCCATGGCCTACATTCAGGAATTTTAGCAAGTAGTGTTTGGAAGTAATGGAGATGTGTTCCCCCAGATATAATTCAGCTAAAGTAACATTTCACCCACCTACCATTTATTGTTTAAGCACTCACAAATAGGCATTTAAGCTCACAAGATGGTTTTCCTGCATCACTTCTTTGTCTCTCCACAATGCAGAAAGAGCCAGCCACATATGTTTAACCTGAAGCTGAATCCTCTCAACCAGCAAACTGTTGTTTATAAACTCTGAAGCACATCATCTGCTATAATCCAGGCGTTTGCTCGATAATCCACCGACACTGATTTGAAAATAAAAGAAACACCTCCAGTTCAGTGCTGCCGTGAACAAGCGCGCAACATGATCAGCTGGCACATTCAGTAGAACCGATTCACTGCATGCTAATCTATGCTCATTCGTATTCGGTTCCTTTTTAAATCAAATCAAAGTGTGTGTGAATTAAGGAACATGTGGCTGGATAAAGAAGATGTGGAATATATCAGGCAATGATTTGTAAACCAACATTTTTGGACAGATTCGCTGTTGTTTTGTTGGAGCTGTTGTTAACTCTCAGTCGTCATTAGCTTCAAGCTAAACACACGGCTGGTTTTCTGCATTCTGGAGTCACAAAGAAGTGGATGCATGGGGGGACCGTGCTCAAGACAACGGTCACCATATTGGACCATTTCAAATTGTGGAATCTAATGTGTCACTGGGGGCTACTTAAACATTATCTGTGGAGGAATGTCTTAGTTTGAGGGTGCTGTGCAGTACTTGAACTTACATGACACCATCTGAAATAAGCTGGTGCCAATGGGTTTTTCAGTGTCCCAGCTAGCATGTTCCGACTCCACAGTCGCGTACTCGTGTCTTGCTCAAGACTGCTGGTCACATGATGCATGTAAGAAATAAGAGCATATTGAACAGCGGCTTCAGTCCTGAATAGCCCAACATCTGACGTGATGTTACAATTAAATGTGAAGATACATCAAAATTAAAGCAAGCACTGAAATTGCACAGTGCACGCATGCACAGCATAAGTAATTGCAGTCTATTGAAAACAAGACACAAGTGATGTCGGGAAAAAGGCTGGTGCATATTTTGGAGGGAGCTTAGCAGGCAGCACTAACGTTCATACTTTGCGTGGTGCTGCACCGACTGAATGTCACTGTGCAATCAACCATTCTGCATATAATACACATTTTTTTGAACCACCTGCATGTTTAAAGTGCACTTATTGCAAAGGGAAATGTTTTGCCACACAGCTGATATGTAGGCTAAGGTTGCAAAACCGAGCAAGAAACTGCTGATGATACAATGATGGAACTGCATCTTTTCCTCTGTAATTCCACTGAATTCACTTATAATGACATAATTTGCATGTAATTTCCAGAAACATGGGTGCATATACATGTCTGCACATGCACAGATTAAATAGACCCGTGTACATGCACTAAAACAGAAGATTGGTCAGATTTATCCGATTTCTCTTATTCAGATAAAGGCTTTTAATCAATAAAGATATCAGACTTTGATGTTTATATAACCACTTGAATAATCTGACAACTCCAAAAATCTTAGAATGATCGGTTTAATAACATTGCTGCAATGAAGATATCTGACAATCAGAAGAAAAAAAAAAACCCAGTTAGCGATTCAAAGGCAGGAAGTAAATGATGGCCCTGTTTTTGTGTAAAAAAGAAAAGACTTCCTTTTTATTTTTTATAGTTGACATATTAATTCTTATGTCATTTTCTTATATCTTCATGTTCAAAGGAAAAATGAGACCCAAAGTCAGCCAAAAAAATAAAAAAGTATGTATCAAGAACATCCATCCATCCATCCATCCATCGTCTTCCGCTTATTCCTACATTAAGGGTCTTGGGGGGGGGGGGGGGGGGGGCTGGAGCCTATCCCAGCGTCAACGGGCGAGAGGCGGGGTTCACCCTGGACAGGTCGCCAGTGTATCAAGAACATATTTGTCATTTATACTGAGAATGTAGCAGTGACCAATCTACATGTTTGTCACATGTTGCTCCGTGTCAATGTCCAATCCCAGGATAACATATCGGAGGACGGGGTGACATATTTTTTACCTTTTATCAATGAATTCATTGTGCAATCTTTCAAAATGCCCGTGTGTGTTAAATAGATGTGACAGCAGCATCAAGGACACGGCTGCAAGGCGAGGGTCCCTGTCTCACACGGGGACAGAGGTCCATTGTAATGAGGTCTCCCCAGGCTCCGTGTCAACCTACCTGTCACACACACACACACACACATATGAATGACATTAAGTCAGACCACTGTGTGCCACTCGAGTCATTACATTTGCTTTGATCGATCTGGGGAAAGTGATCCAAGATGGTCCAATACCTTCTCCTGACAAACAAGGGGTCCAGTGTCTGTCGATGCAGGGCCAAGCATTGTGTTTCGCTCTGATGTGGTGCTTATCGCCTGATGGGTCTCTGTTTCACTCTGGCCAATAATCAAGCCCACGCATGACTTCCCCCGTAGAAAAATCCCCACGCTGAATCTCACGCTAGCCACCCCTCCTCCTGGGCATGAATTAGCGTGATTACACGTATCAGATGGTAGTTCTGATAATTCCAGCCACCACAGCGATGCTAAGAGCATAAACACACACACACACACACACAGTAATACTTTGGTGGTGGGGAGAACAGAGAAATGCTCATCATGAGTCCAATTTTCACATTATACTGGGTAAATCATTGTTGCCAGGCAATAATCTAGCTAGGATTCGCTTATCATTGAGCTCTGTCTGCTGGCCCAAGACCCTCCGTCACACCCTTAAATAATGTGTGTGTTGGTCATGGCCTCATTAAGAATGGAAAATAAAGAGAAGTGTGTGTATGTGTGTATTTGACTGAAAAAAAGCAAGCATATGCCAAATTTAAAAATCAATACATGAATGTGTGTGTGTGTGTGTATTAACATCTGAATTTAAGTATTTAACTTTTCCAACTTACTTTCAATGTGGACGAGCTCTCTTCCACAAATAAACACCGCCATCTAGTGTTGTTTTTTGTGGCTGACGCCTGCAGAAGAGCAATCACAGACGGCCGCCATGGATGAATCAGAGACTGAAATGCCTTCAGAGCGGCAGTGCCTACGTTCAGATTGCTCAGTGTACAGTAAACTGTCTTCTAGACCACCCTGTCTGAAGCTCTTTCTTTCCCTATCAGCTCCACAGATGCACACCGGTGCACAAGCGCATGAACGCGCACGCTCACGTTGGCACACACACACACACACACACACACACACACACACACACACACACACACACACACACACACACACACACACACACACACATAGCAGAGAGCATCTAAGATCAATAGTGTTCTGGGACCTCAGCCAGAAACACTTGTCCTCGCTGTAGTCTGTGCTCACTACCTGTGACTCATCTTAACAGACAGAATATTACACTACTCTATGTGATTGGTCAGCTTTGTCCGTCTGTCTGTCCGTCCGTCTAGCGGCAAACTGGATTACACTAAAAGTTAAGCAGTACATATTTTAAGAGCTGAGTGCAGGAATCTACTAATGCATTCATCAGCATTTTGAGGTTTTATGAATGTCTCAGGAAATATTACATGGGCCTCTATGATAAAGTTGATAAAGTGCAAGTATATGAATTCAGACATATGTACAAAAAGCAAGGGTGGTTTTTAGCCTGGTGGACTCTGTGCCAAGAGGAGTTTATTTTATGTTTTCACTTTTTTGGTTTCATATGTTTCATATGCTGTGACAGTGCGACAAGGTCTCTCACAATACAAACACCTTCAAGCAGCTTTAGGGCATCTGTCAACTCCCTGTAAATCCGCACGTTCCTTTGACTTTCTTCCTCCTCACAGGCAGCAAAAATCACCGGCACATTTAGAAAATGTGTTTTTGTGCATTCAGAGCCATTCTTGACCGGGGAGATGGCTGATAGAGCAGCCTGACAGAAGGCAGGAGGCAACACCAAGATTGCACAGACATTTTTGCTGCTTGTGAAGATAATGATATGGCTCGTGTCACAGAGAGGGGGCAGAGAAGGAGGGGTGTGAGCTGAGGAAACATGTCTGTAGTTTATTACTGCCTGTGGGCACAGCAAATCTGAGGGAGAGGAGACAGAGCTCTACATTTCTGGCCCAAAAAAGGGAACAACAGCAGAAATAGCCCAGTTGATATGAGAATACATTTGAGGAGGGGATAGCATCTATCCAGTCCCCAAACACATAAGCCACTATCTAATATACGGCGGTGTAAGGTAGTTATGATGGGCCCCGGTGCACAATATCATGGAGGGCCCTTGTGCGGTGGTTCTCAAACTTTCTCCAATAAAGTAACACATTTGAAATATTCTTCAGCCAAGTATTCCCTGAACAGTGCTAAACACATTTAGTGAGAATCGTGCTACAATACAGCACTGCCCTATCACTGTCTGATTAATTCATCAAACATTTCAATTATTCAGAACCGAACCCTTCATTTATTTGCTCATCTATAGCTGTTATAATGCAGTAGCACTGAAGCAGCATTGTAGCTGTACTGAACTGCCTCTTTTTGATGAGTTGGACTTTGAATCTTGCAAGAAACAGTGTGTTGCACTTTGGGTGATCACTTTCAGCAGCAGTGAGATAACTGCAGTGATCAAAGTCTCCTCTGGACAGTTTGTTTCTCTGTCGTGTCACTGCAGGAACATCGGCCTCACACAAACTTGTGATCAGTCAACAGTTTGCGGCAGTTAAATGAAATACTGGGTACAAAATGTGGTGCGTTGATCTATTAAAAGTATATTCATTTAACTTATTTTAATAATCGTTCGGGATGGCCCGATCCAATCATGTGATTCGAAGCTGGGGCCAACAATCACATTTGAAAGTGACTGGAATCAAGAGGAAAAGATTGATTTATTTTGTTGATTTACAAAACCAATGTAGCAATGCTTACATTTCAGGGTTATCTGGGGGTACAAAGAGATTGCCAAAGGGAGCAACAAAGGTTTAGTTTTAAGTTACAAATCATCAACGTTCAGTGTCACCGTATACACCATCAACAGAAACAATGTCCTGAGTCTTATTCTTGGCAGGCGGGTGAGTGGCAGCACCCCGTAGCACAGGGCTAACATGAAGCTGACACTTTAGGGCAGCAAACATGCCTGCACTTTGTTAATTTTTTAGATTGGAAAGCAAAAACAGCACAACAGCGGCTTGTAACATCTCCAAATTGGGTGTTAGGTGAAGCGGAAAGAAAAGAGGTGCCTTCGACACTGCTAATTCGATAGGTCACCTGGAAAAACAAACACCCAGCCCAATACTCTTAGTTCACCGAGACAACTCAAACAAAGTTACTGAGCCAGCCAACACTACGAGACATTTGGAAAACAAAGAGGCATCGCCCAAGGACAGGGAAATGGCCAGAAATATCACAGCCAAGATCGCTGAGTTCATCACGCTGGATGAGCAACCACTGTCTGGAGCAACAAATGTGGAATGTTGCCATCTTGTGGAGCTCTTTGAGGCCCAGTAGGAGATGCCCTCTTGCCACTACTTTACCAACACAAAGATAATGCCCCCTTACGACCAGCATTGTAGCACCTACTCCTTTTATTAGACGCGGCTAGACGAGTTCTTCTGTTTGCCTGATGACGTCGCTTAGCCTCACAGCCCAATGGGTCGTCTCCAGTTATGATTTACACTAGAAAACGCTCCATGCACTCTAGCGGGTCCCTTCTAGAAGAGCATGTGAAAAAGGTAATCAAGGAGATGCTGAACAGCTGGCAAGACAAGACATTTCAAGATATTTTGTTAACAAGTTTTGTGTAGCACCACTGATGACCTAGAAAGGGATGTTATTCAATTTTCCTTGGTTTTAAACCAATGCTGCGCTAACTGAAGCTGTGGTCAGAGTTTCAAATTGGTGACTGTGACTGTAAATTATATTTGTATTTAAAAAGCCTTCAGGGGCAACTTGGATATGAGGGCTTTCTTTCGCTTCTTTTCAGAAACATCTGATCAGAACTCTCTGGTCTGTCTTCACCAAGTGCTGTCCCATCAGGTACACTCAGCCAGTCAGACAACGAAACACTGCTTATCAAACTCCAAGGAACAAGCCGGGGTGTCAGTTTTGGCAGTTTAATCAGGATCAATTTGCAAAACTTTTGACAGAGAACAGAGACGTACAAAAGTATAACTTCAATTTTCTTGCTAAAATGAATACAGAAATCAACTCCACATAGACAGCAGCCGATTACTTTAACAATCAGAGACCAAATTAAAGCACCGCCAACTTTAAAAAGGTATGAAGATCCAAACACCACATTTTCACAAAAATGAAGATCACATTTTTAATTTTGCTAATAAACAAGCCTACCGACAGATGATGCTACGTGAGGCTCTGATGAAGAGGTTGGCATCTGATTGGAGCAAGCAGTACCATGTGGTTGCCTTAGGAAAGGTCTTGAGAGGAAGTGACACACAAGACAAACAAACATGTTCGACAAATAATCCATCCATCTGCTACCGCTTATCCTGTTAGGGGTTGCAGTGGGGCTGGACCCTGGACAGGTCACCAGTCCATGGCAGGGCCAACACATATAGACAGACAACCATTGGCTCTCCCAGCCACGCCTACGGTCAATTTAGAGTCTGGATTAACCTGGTCCCCTCTTGATGTCTTTGGACTGTGGAGGAAGCTGGAGTACCAGAGAGAACCCACACAGACACAGGGAGAACATGGAGACTCACACAGAAAGACCCCATGTCCGAGCCAGGACTCAAACCTGGAACCTTCTTGCTGTGAGGCCACAGTGCTGACCACTGCACCACCGTGCAGCCTTGTTAGACAAATAATATTTAACAAATTCACCGCAAACCAAGAACAAGCAGAAAATGTGTCTCACTTTGGCATTCTAGCTCTGAACAGGCAACACAAATTGAAACTCTGCTACACATTTTTACCTCTCACGATGCCAGCACAAATAAAGTGTTAATTAGCCTTCTGTCACACTAGCGTGGTACTGGGGTACATAGTGGGGCAAGGTGTTCTCCAAAAGTGCTATCAAGTGAGTGTTGCTCTCTTTACACTCAGGACCCCATCTCTCAATCTTTAATTATCTGCAGCAAGCATGTCCAGCGGTGTCTTGTCAAAAAATTCACACTTTTGGATCCTTCTTGTAGACCTGCGGACGGAGGTTGGAAAGGCAGCTGCAGTTTCCCAAGTCCACTTTAAGCACAAGCCTCTCTATAGCTGTTTTAATGGCAGTAAACTGGGTAAGCAGGTTAGTGATGTTATCTTAGTTAGTGCTAAATCTGTTCTCATCTTCTATAACGCATACTGGTAGTGCTTTCATCTCTCCTTGTACACCTTGTACTGCCTTCAGCAGCCCATCAAATCTGGATAGCAGTCAGGATGTGGGCTACTCGGCAGGAAGCGTCTGTTGTTTCATGGTTGAATTGGTGTTAGCTTGTGGTGCACGTTCCAGGGAGGAGTTCACTTTTGAGTGTTTTTGTGCCAGCTGTGTTGGTTTCAGTGGTATTAAGAACGTTTCTTAGAACAGAAACAACACGTGTAACTCCACTAGTTCGGTACGGCAGTCAATTAGTCTAATTTTCAGGGTTCAACCGGAGGGCTAATAATATTGTGCGCACCATGAAGAGAGTTTTGCTGCAGAACCTTTCAACAGTACAGAAGACAAAATTTCCCATAATTTCTCTTCCTGTTTCTCCAACCACTTGTATCACTCCTGTGTGTCATATTATTCGGGTACTGTGATTCTGTTTGGTTTGGGGGCTACAGAAGGGAGAAACGCTCCCTGAATATGAAAAACCTGCGAGAAAGAGGGCAATGGAGACAGAGTGAGGGGGTAGAGAAAAATGAGTGCCATTGGCGGCTTTATGAGAAAGAAAGACAGGGAGGAGATGAGATTCCTCCTTATCTTTCAGGGCTGGGCTGTTAAGACTTTGCAGATTTGTATCTCAGCTGGCAGAGAAGCACGCGAGGCTGGCTTCATTTGGCCTTCACCTGATTATCTATTTATCAACATTTCTGACCATTACCCCTTTTGAGAGCCCAAGGATGTCTTTAAAAATGGACTTCCAGTTCTTCAGAAAACAAAGTCTCATCCTAAAGAGAGTGCAGATCCTCTCATCCTGCCAAGGCGTTTTCTGTGCCATCAAGCGTGCGCCAGGCTCTAAAGGAGCCCAACAATTAAAAATCGACCCTATAGACAACAATTTTGTGACAATTACTGGCCATCTCATGTATAACCTGCAGAAAACAGGCTGTGATTGAGGAGAGATGCCAGCAGCAGTTGGCTGCAGATGCTCCCTCTGTTCAATGCTGATTTTCTCTTCATCTGATCCTTTTTCCTCCCCACAACCATGTTTCTGGATGATTGGAATCAAACAATGAGATGAGTTGACCGGCTAAATGTGGTTTTAAAATGATCAGAGGCATCGGTGGCAGGAGCCTGTGTGAACAACGGGCTTACTAATGGGTAGCACAAATGAATATCAAGTGCTGCACAGACCTGAATGAAGCCTGAGCTCTATTTTTCAAATGAGTGAAAAACAAATAACCTCACAGTACAAGCCAGAATTATGGGACAATGTTCCATGTCTCATTAATTTACAAATGCCTTATTTTCCAGTGGATATTGTCCACTGCTGTGACCTTTATTATTTACGACTAGGCACATCATGTCTAAACAAGGACAAAGGACAAAACTTCCATCCATCCGACCATTTTCTTCCACTTATCCTAATTAAGGGTGGGGGGGGGGGGGGTTGGAGCCTGTCCCAGCGGCTTTCAGGCAAGAGGCGGGGTTCACTCTGGACAGGTCACCAGTCCATCACAGGGCCAACACACAGAGACGAACAACCATTCACACTCACATTCACACCTACGGTCAATTTAGAGTATCAATCAGCCTCGTCCCCTCTTGATGTCTTTGGACTGTGGGAGGAAGCTGGAGTACCAGAGAGAACCCAGCAGGAACAGGGAGAACATGGAGACTCACACAGAAAGACCCCGTGCCTGAGCCGGGACTCAAACCCTAAACCTTCTTGCTGTGAGGCGACAGTGCTGACCACTGCACCACCGTGCTGCCGGGACAAAACTTGTCCACCATATTTTCAGAGGTTTGATTTTTAATTTTTTTTTTCATTAAAGTTGGGTTCTTAGAATGTTTCTCCAAGAGCAGTGAACAAACCCATTAAGCCCCGGGGGTTCTTGGAAGCTGAAAGAAGAGAAACACACCACTGGGTGCAAATAATCAGTTCCTCATCAGTTAATAAATTATGATATTGATGTAAAAACATTTTTTAGGATGAGGTGAGTGAGATTAGAGCAGGCCCTGAAAAGCCCTGGAAATTTGAGCATTGGCATTGTTGTTATTTTAAATACATGAGTTATGACGCAATTATGATTCTTGAAAATGGCAGTTGCTAAGAAGTGTCAACACTACAGAGACCGTTGCAGACATTAATCATATCAAACATGACGGTAAAGTGCTTTCATACGTGGTGTAGTTGGCTCATAACGTAACATTAGCTTTGTAATAATAATTGTATTAATGCTTCAGAAAACAAGTGATGCCCATTTGTGAGGATTGTCATGCTGAACAAAATGTGTAAATCACATCATCTTTAATTTGCAGTTTATTTTCTGCAATAATCCAAAATGTAAAAATTCCTTTGGCTTTTGGAAGAAGGACCCCATGGTGATACAAAAATATGTCACCCCTGCTCACTGTATTGAAAAACACTTAAACAGTAGCAGCTCTTTAAGATCGGAGAAAATAAACATGTCATTTTTAGCATTTGAATTTTCTACGATACTTCCTATCTTCATGCTAAGCTAACAGTGTCCTGACTTCAGCTCCATTGACAAAATGTTGAACTACATCATCGTCAGAGTGCAGTACTTCCATTCACCATTGCACCGCTAACCTTGGGAAGGTCAGCTGCTCTATCAATCACATCTATGTTAGACCACACCTCCTCGCACACTAACGAGAGCCATGAGTAGGAGTGACAGCCATCTGTTTGCTGTCTCGAAGAACAGCTCGTACCTGCTGCATCAGTATCATACTCATACTGCTGCATCATACTCTTCATAACGTGACATGGCAACTGGAAAGATTCCTGGCAGCGTCTCTAAACTGAGCCTCCATCATGAAATTATTTGTCGTCGTCTGACAGTTCCCCACCCGCTCATGTATATTTCACGATATCCTGTTGTGTTATTATTCATGTCAAACATTTGTCTAAAGGCTCACACACACACACACACACACACACACACACACACACACACACACACACTGGACAATGTGTTTTCTCATTTCCTTGAGTCTCATCCTCCTCACAAACAACCCAATCACTGCATCGACCTTGCAGAGGACAGTCTGGCCATAAGACCTGTTTCTGTTTTTTTCTGTTCCACTCCATCCTCTTCCATCTCTCCCTCCCTCTTCCACTTTAATCCTCCTCCACTCTCGTGTGCTGTCTGATTTATATGACCAGGGTGAAGACAATGGCCACTCAGAGCAGAGCATGGGGGCTTTCACTGGCGTCACCACTGTCCCAGTCAGTGTCCTGGCAGCTGTTGAAGAACAGGAGTTGCTAGTAGTGGTGACCTGGAAGTGATGTCTGATCACTGGTTACTCCTTTGGGATGTAATCAAATTACTATCGTGTCTACTTGATTTCTAAAGTAATGAGTTAGATAGCAGTAATGTTACTTGTCTCTTACTTAGTTGAGGGTTAGTCAGAAGTGGAAATGGGGAGCATTTCCTGCACAATATAGCCAGTAACAAGCTTCATCAGACCTCCACCTATGGCTGGTGCTGGACTGTAGAAGTCCAGCTCGGGTTGTTTTGCTGGAGGACATCCACTGGCACCGGGTCGGACAGCAGAAGTCCAGGCATTGCTATTTTCTCAACAAGCTTAACTGTGCTGTGCTGCCCTCTTCAGACGTTTCAGCTCACTGGATGGGAGGTTTTTCATGGTTGGAAATGTTGTGGTGACACATAGTTGATGTAAACGGACAAGAGTTTTCTGTGTATTTCTCTCCTACCTGACATGCTTGGTTTGTTTACACTAGAAGCCATCACACTCTCTCTCTCTCTCTCACACACACACACACACACACACACACACACACACACACACAAACACACAAAACGTCATATATCGCTGTGACACAGCAGTAATGTATTGTTACTTGGATTTATAATTATGATTTAATTATTGTATGGAAATAATAATGTGTCAAATTACTCCATTATCAAAAAAAAACAACTTTCCAGAGACACCAAGTTCTTTAACCATAAACAGCAACAACAGCTGACATGAGAAAAAAACCACAACGCTAATATTTTATCTGTCTGGATGTTTTTTATTCCCTGCATATAACCGGCATGTTTGACAGCATTTGGCCATTGTTTTACACGTTAGTCTTATTTTGTATTTATTGCATACTTAATTATACTCTGTCTATACTACATAAATATATATATATCTTACTTATAAAAAATACTCTTATATTTACTACCACTGAGACTGTAAATTACATTATATTAACACATTAAACCTGTAAATGTGTCATCAGACAAATTTAAAGTTCCCTTAGTTTCATAAAACATTGCTGATGCTGATATGAGGAAACAAGACACTCTGACACTGATTCTTCAGCTGATATTCTTTAAAAATATAACTGAAGTTACAGATAAAATGTCTGATGTCCTCTGCTGAACTCTATCAAGTTAACTATTAAATGTATGCAATGGCTTTGTAATGAACAATTATTTTTTAATGGACTGAACTCTGACAGCCCAGTGATGGACTGGCAACCTGTCCAGAGTGTCCCCCGCCTTCCGTGAGATGAGAGCAGGTAGAAGCACCATCTCCCACAACCATTAAAAGGATGAGAGTTACAGATGATGGATGGAATAATGGACGGAATAATGGACTGATGGATGGACAAACTCCAACAAATTTTCTTGTTAATCCAAACGTATCATATTTGGCATACAGTAGCGCTGCAGAAAGTGTGAGGTTACTCAGGGAAAAGAATCTGACTGGATAAATGCCTGCAAATATGTAGGGCTACACGGCTGTCTGAAGAGAACAGCAAAGCACTGCAAGAAACGATGTTTGTGCACTGAAACAGGCCGCTCAGAAAAGCAGGTTCAGCTGCATGTTGTGTAAGAAGACACGTGAGAAAAACAAGAACAAATGACCAGCAGAAAGCAAATCATTTCACCATATTTGTGCAAATCAAGAGCAGAGAACAGCAGGAAAATCAAGTCAGTGCATGATGTCCCAGAACAGGCCAGTGAAATGTATGAGGACATCATCACAGCATGAAGCACGTGGAGACAACGAGACAGCGACCCGAGCCAAAGTGGACTGCAACAGGAGCCAACAGATCTTTGCAGAAATGATGATAAACAAAACACTGGTGAACCCCCTGCAAGCTGCCACATCATCCCCACACATCTTCTAAACTCAGACACACCACTGAAATACGTTGAAAGGGCTTCTGATGTACAACAAGATCACGTTGTGTCCAGTAAGGAAATGCAATGTTAAAGTCAGACAACTCAGAAGCAATCGAGTGTACAGACTGGAGTTTCAAGAGGTGGACCGATTGGCAGAATCCCTATACTGGGCAGCAAGGCCAGGTGAGCCATAAAGTTAATGAAAGTACAGTACATGAGTAACTTGGTCACTGATGAAAAAGTGAAAAAAAGAGTCTTGTCTGAACTGAGTCTTGTCACGAGTGTGAAAAAATGTGATGAATACATGACAATGGAGACAATAAAGACAAAGTTTTTAGATGTGTTTGCTGTTAATGGCTGTTTGAAAGGCAAATGCAGCATTAAAATAGTCCAGTGTGTACCACCAGAGAAACGACCAAAAGTACTGATTCCTGTGATGACACCTCTCAAAGAGGAACTCAAGGATCTGGAGAGAAGAGGGAGCATCTCCAGTAGAGCGTAGCACAGATTGGATACGTAGCATGGCCACAATGACATAATGAAACACAAAACTGAAGATCTGTATGGACCTAAAAACCCCTGAATCGGGTAATGGAGGGAGCCATTTTCCTCTCCCAGAAATGTCAAGGGCTAAAATATTCGCGGTTTGTGGTGTGAAACAAAGCTTGCAGCACATCATATTAAAGGAAGAATCAATCTACCTCACCATATTCAGCAAAAGTTTCACTAGTACACTTACGACCAATAGGTGACAGCAAAGAGACAGCTAAGTGGTGACAGAGTGATCCTGCTGCTGAGTGAAGCCACTGCTTAGTGCTCCATGGAGACTGCAGAGGATGCGACTCAGACCGCACAGATAGGATGTAGGAGTGCTCTACTTACCGGCTTGAGATGAGCTGCTGGCAGACTCACTGAGCAGGGCACACATGTCAGGTAGACATTGAAACAAAGTTGGAGATGAGTTAATTAACTACCAATTTCTGCTGAGAAACTGAGCGAAATTGAAACTCCTGCAAAAGGACACAATGCCACAGAGGTTGACAGATGATTCTAAAAGGTGGACACAGAACAAAAAAGATTCCAACAGACATTCAGCATGACCTGGTATTGTGTTTAGAGAACAGACAGATACCTGATGCACGCAGAACTGACGCTATTCACCATCTCCATTGCGCTCACCTAGGAGTAGAAGGATATTTCAGAAGGGCAAGGGAATGTGTATCCTGGCAAGGGATGAATGAATGCATAAAGATTTTAATCTACAAATGTGACATATGCAGGTCAATGGACCCCAAACATCAAGGAGAGACACTACACCCTCATGATATGGCATACAGACCCTGGGCAAAAGTGGGAACGGAGCTCAAGCCAGTGAATTTTGTGCTCACGCCATGGGCCTCACCTTTTAACGAGCACCACAGGTGTTTATGAGGCATGGCCTGGCATAACCATGGCACATTGCTATTTTGGAAACAAGGAAAATGTTAGCGCCTGAGACCGAGAAGACGCTGGGCTTTAGTTATTGTCATCAATCAGATGAGCAGATTTGCAGCACTGCAATGTGGTTCTATTGATGCCCAAAACCATGGTAACATTGGCCACCACCTCCTCTCAGGCCTGTTCCACCTCCAGTGACTGTGGTGGATGCCTGCTGCCTCCCTGCATTAACATAAGACATCCCTGCACACCTTGATCTGGAGCAAGAGGGCGTCCATTTCCTTGGACAAGAAGCGTTTAATTTTTCTGAGGTGAAATGCGTGTGCCATTGAAATAGTAACACGCCAAGTCCTGGCTCAACCAGGCCTTCATAGGGACAACACAAGGAACTTTGGCTGCGTCCGAATTGCCAAGTGGCAACCTGCAACCTACTGCTACACGGCACAATTCAGACACCCTCTAAGATTGGTGCCGAAGCATGACCTCTGCTGGCAGAGCACAGATACCGCAATTAGGTAGACAGAACCAACAAAAGCCCCACCTGCTGGCCTGACTGTTGTACTGCACTCCACTTGGAGCAGACCCGTAATTCATTCTCTATTATTAAGCACATTAACGCACATGTACAGGTGTGTACACACACATTGCATTTGGTGTGAACACACCTTTAGTCATCAACAATGACTGTAAATGTTGGTGCTGTATAAGAATGGGAGACTGTTGGTGGCGCAAGTTTGCGTGTCCACAAGTTTTTAGGGGACGAGGAAGGGGTCCACGGTGCATTGTGGGCCATAGGTTGCCCCATAGGATGCACCTGAACCGACCTACAATGTGGGCGTGTTTAGGCTGGAATTTAGGTTGCGAAGTACGTCACTACTCACGCCAGTTGTGGTTTCGGACAGCGTACGTTGTAGCAGTAGGTCGTAGGTTGCCACTTGGCAATTCGGATGCAACCTTTGACTGGTTTGTCTACCAAACCAGTCAAACCAGTTTGTCACACCAAACCAGTTTGTCACACCAAATTTACACATCGCTATATTCGCGTCATTATATTTCTGTCAGGTCCATTCACGTCAAGAAACACAAGAGATGATAACGAGCTTGATTTGTTTATTATAGTACAAATTGGCGGTATGGCTCTGTTCAGAGGAGTCCCCTGATAATTTTTCATGAGCACCATGAAACAGGGGACCAGCAGCGTGAGGGAAGGTTCTCCCAGTTTAAGACTGGAAGAGCAAACATACCCCCCGTGAACAGAGCAGCAACATGACATGGAACAAACTATGCCATGTATACATGACAAGGTGGAGCTGGGGAGGTGGAGGGTAGCAAGTTGCGAGCAGGAGCAACTGTACAGCAAATAGCAGCAGCAGGCTGCAGTAGATAGCAGCAGATAGCAGCAGGCTGCAGTAGATAGCAGCAGGCTGCAGTAGATAGCAGCAGATAGCAGCAGGCTGCAGTAGATAGCAGCAGGCTGCAGTAGATAGCAGCAGATAGCAGCAGGCTGCAGTAGATAGCAGCAGGCTGCAGTAGATAGCAGCAGCAGCAGCAGCAGATTGTAGTAGGTAGCAGCAGCAGCAGCAGATTGCAGTAGATAGCAGCAGATAGCAGCTTGCAGTAGGTAGCAGCAGATAGCAGCGATGAAACAGGCAGAGCAGCAGCCAGAAGCTAGCAGAGCGGGAGTTGAGGCCGGGTGATATTTAAGTTGAGAGGGCCAATCAGAAGCAAGGGATTTGATCAGCTGATGCTGAGCAGCTGTGATCAGCTGATTGATCAGTTTGATTGATGGACAGGAAGCCAATAGCGCTTGACTACCACGGCCTGACAGAACTAACGCTAACGCTCGATTTGTGTGAATTTGACCACTGCAAATACGCAAATTTTGCATATTTGCATCATTTGCGTCGCGTTATCCGCATCATTCGCTCCACCCAGCAAATATACAAGTGAATTCACATCTATTTGCCTCTCTACATAGACTTTACATGTTATCTTAACGTGCAAAAAATTTGCGTCACGTTTGGTGTGAACACACCTTAAGGGGTAGGCAACTGGACTTCTTTTTGGTGTAGAAGAATTTTACCTCTTACCCAAAAAGCTTCTACAGTTCCTTGGATAAGCAGTGAAACATCTTCTACTCTGAAAAGTAACAAAATGCTGCAGCTGCTCAGCAAAGGACGCAACACTTTTCAAGAATAGACTATAGTACACCTGCAAAAAATGAGTGGTAGCGGGTCAAGAAGGAAGCCAACACAAAGCCACTGTCAGGTTTGGTCATCAGTGAATTAAATACAGGGACGAGCGAGTACATCATTATTTGTATCTGTATTTGTAATAACACCAAAACAATCTGTGTCCGTATCAATATTTGGACGGGGAGGGGCTTAGCCCAGAAATTGGGGGTGCTTAAATTGGAAGTGGGTGTGCCTTAAAGATGAAAATGTGTGATAACTTGCTGAATGGGTTTCAGGAAATTCATAGGGACTGATCAGAAGTTCATTCATTCTTTCATTATTCATTTGGAAATTGTTTTCAAGAGCATCAGACTGAGCTTTAGGGACAATGTTTTTGAGTAGAGGACTAAATTAAGTATTTACACCGCTATCAAGTTTCTACTACCACTGACTTCATCCTGACTTGTAATATGGAGCAGCTGACTGATGGTTCAGTGTCACTGTCAGACAAATTACACACAATATCGCTCATTGTCCTAGGAATATGAGTTTCACATAGATTAGATCAATAAACAGAGATAATTGTGTGTGTGTTTGTGTGCATGCAGACACATGCTGCACCAATATCAGTAGCGAATACTCGTTTCATCCGAGTATCTGGCACATCCGTAGTCCTCAGGTTATTAGACTGCTTTACCTGAAAGACTCTAACCAGTGATGCGTGTGTGTTCAGGACAAGACTGTCAGGGGTTGAGGTGCGGGGAAGTGGACCCAAATGCAGACAAGGGAAAGGAGGGTGCACAAAAGTGGTTTATTAAAGAGACTGAAGGCTTGAGACCGGGAAACCTGGAGGTTTAAGACTGGCGGCTCGTGACTGTGACCACGACATTTGATGTAGACTTTGGCATCACGACACAACAATGACCCAAGACGGAAACACAGAGGTTAAATACCCGAGGGAAACGAGGCACAGGGGGTGTAATCAACCAGCTGAGACACACGAGGTAATCACAGGGAGGAGCACAGGAAGACAGGACATGACTACAAAGTAAAACAGGAAACACAAGACAGGGATCGTGACAAAGACAAAGTTGTTCTGTTGGGTATTTCTGTCAAGGGAAAAAAAACAAAATTACAACAAAAAAGGAAGAGGAAAGGAATGTTTATTCATATTTTATTTCTATTGATGGCACCCAGTAAATCTTTTTTCATATATGATGGAAAGTTAACTTTATTTAGCCTTAATAAAGAGGCAAGAACCAGGCACAAGTGGACAGAGCTGCTTTTTCCAGGTTAGCAAAGAAAAATACCCAAGTGATTGTTTGTTCATGGCACTTTGCCAGCTTCTGGATTATATGGTGTTGTATATTCATGTTGTTCAATAATTGCCAAGTGGCCATTGTGTAAAGTCTGATTATACAAGCTTGTTACCTTTACTTATTTACTCATAAAATTCCCTTTTAATCACTGTTTGCTGAGCATCATGTAACGGGAATTGAATAGTTACAGGAGGGCGCACTGCATGGGCGGAGTCAACTCACTGGTGAGTTACACACACAATTCATTCATCGTCTTCCGCTTATTCCTTTCTATTAAGGGTCGTGGGGGGCTGGAGCCTTTTGCCTCTACGGGCGAGAGGCGGGGTTCACCCTGGACAGGTCGCCAGTCCATCACAGGGCCAACATACAGAGACAGACAACCATTCACACTCACATTCACACCTACAGTCAATTTAGAGTATCAATCAGCCTCGTCCCCTCTTGATGTCTTTGGACTGTGGAGGAAGCTGGAGTACCAGAGAGAACCCAGCAGGAACAGGGAGAACATGGAGACTCACACAGAAAGACCCTGCACCCGAGCCGGGACTCGAACCCAGAACCTTCTTGCTGTGAGGCGACAGTGCTGACCACTGCACCACCGTGCAGCCCTACACACACAATTATTATTTTAATTGTTGGACACGTAACTCTAACAGTTGGATGTGATTCATTCAGGTCGGATCATTTCTTCTTGACCTTATTGCAAGTAAACAAAGTTGTATCACATGTTTAACCATCAGATGCTTTATTCACCATCACAGATGTAGAAATTTAAATATTCCATTGTCCGATTGACTGTGGAAACCCTGTTGACCGCAGCTGTAGTTTCCCTCCACTCCTCATGTGTTTGCTTGCTTTTTACACCTGATTTAAGGCTACCAAACAATACCAAATGGTGCGTGTCTACCAGACTTGTGAGTGTCTCCACTTCAGCCTCTGAAAAGTTTTGATTTGATTGATTTCTCCTCTCATATTTGTGCTGGTTTGTACGCTCATTTGATAAACGAGGGCCATTGTTTACACTCTTTAAGTTAACACCATGCCGAAGCATCTCAGCTGCATGAGGCCTTCAGCAGGGCAAAATGCTAATCCAGAATGGTTGCAACATTGGGCTGTTCACATGTAGGGAGTCACATGATCAGGGTGGGCAGGTAAAAAGTCTCATGACCAGCATCCATGAAACAGCCTCCAGAAAGTCATATAATCAAACACCTTCATCACATTTTGACAGCATTAACAGCACAAAATACAAACTCAGTTCACGAGCAAGTAGGAAAATACAGGGCAAATACAAATGATCCTGCACACGTAATATTTACTGCAATACCAGTGAAACAACTTTAGACGCTTCAGAAACATGACAAAAAGAGAGAATCCAATTCTCCAATCCACCCAGAATATGGTGTTGCTTTCAGGGTGTATAAATCCAGAATGTCTCTCTTTGTAGGAGTTTCTTTCTCCTGTATCCACCCCTTCTTATCATATGTTCAATACCACTGATCTGAAGGGAGTTACAGTCACTGTGACCTGCTGCTGAGGAGCCATAGCACATGAAAGACTGTCAGTCCTTATGGCATGTTTATGTTCTGCAGCTCCCTCTTTACATTACGTTTTGTCCTCCCACAAGAAATCAACCACATGGACACTCAAGTCTATAAACCACATATAAGATGTTGCAAAATGTGTGGTTTATAGACTGAAGTGGTTGAATAAAGGCTTTTTAACTTGAACCCTTCTGAGTCCCCCTGAGTTATCCAACTGGAGAAAGTTGGATTTTCCTTTTTTCATGTTTGATTCAACTGACTTAAGTGTGGCTGTGGAACTGGAGATGATGCAGTGCTTACTGCTTTTTTAATGAAAGCGCCTGTTCTTTTTTTTTTATCAGTCTGTTACCCGACAAGCAATCAAATCGAGGGGAAAAACAATTGAGCTTCATTCGGCCGTGTCGAAGCACCGGGTCCATTGACCTGACCTACTGCTTATTTGTTATTTTATGAAAAGAAGCGTGCTGACGGAGGAATAAATCCAAACAGTGTACAAACGGCAATGAGAGAAGTTAATCCTTTACACAGAGAAGTTGTTTGTCTGCACTTGGCAACGAGGAACCATGTCTATCTTCTTTGTAACTGAGGCAGCCGCAGTAAGCTGTGCTTCTCAATTCTGTTTGTGTGTGTGTGTGTGTGTGTGTGTGTGTGTGTGTGTGTGTGTGTGTGTGGGGGGGAGGCCTCTGTGTGTGACTATCAAGCTGGCTACCCATCAGAAAACAATGAGGACTCTCCCTCCCCAAGTTTTTTGTTTGTTTTTCCTTCAGCTGAGCATGGATCCGCCTCGTCACAACCGCAATATCTGTTCTGATACTCATTTCATTCGAGCGTCTGGTTCCTGGTGTAAAGGTCAAGAGAGACTTCCACTAAATTTGAACATACATTAAACCAGACTTACACTTGAGAACTCTTGAAAATGTCAAAGTCTTGAATGTCAACACCTTGGTTTGATGACACAGTCGTAGCCACCTACTGTAAAACTTCCCGTGCCAGCTTCCAGGCAGTTTTCCCCTCCCCTCATTCTTGATGGTGTGCTTCAATTTCACTGTTAACAGGCCTATTCCTTCATGTGCAGGGTGTCACCATAAACTGCAGCATTACTATGAGATTATAATCCAAGACAATAATACATACAGTATATATAATTAGGATTGATCTTTCTGCATCATGAGAAGACTTATTTTTTAGTTTGTGATACTTTTTTGAATATTTCTGTATTTGTGCACTGTAATATTGAAATTTCTTTTTAAGTAGAAGTGTGACAGACATCTTTTCCCATCTTTTTACCACCACACAGATAGACATCATCATGACATTTATAAGAGAAAGTGAGATACAGCGCTCATCAGGTGGTCAACTACGACTGTAAATTGGGCGCCACAGAACAGTGGCCACATGACGTGTAACGAAGTTGGATTTAAAAATAGGCCTGTTTGTCATCATTCACTCTGAGGCTTCGCCATTCCAGTCATACATGATGCAGGATATTTATGATGGCCTGTAACGTCATCCAGCCTGAAACATTTAAAGGATTGGGAATGCTGCAGCCTCTGGGGGCTGACGCAACAACACAACACATTGCTCCTGCAGCACCGTCATTAACATCTGACGAGATGTTTTTGTTGTCACCTGATGGGCGTCTCCTATTTGTGCAGGGTGTCAGTGGTGTGGTAGCAAATGTGTCCTAGAGACAAACCATTCTGTGAATGGTGTAGGGGGTTTTTACAAAAATCCAATCCTTTTGTGGCTTTTGCAGCGTCCCATTTTTAATTTGTTAATATTTGTGACTGTGTTGTGTGATGATCATGTTCACGGTAACTTTGTACATTTTATTTTTTAGTGTATTATTTTTTGGTGTCTAGTCTGTGAGAATTGGCGGTTTGCCTGTTAAGGTGGCAGCACACAAGTCAGTTAGGGTGGCACATTAGGATCTCCTGCTGCTCAAATCCAGTTTCTTTTCTTTGTATATTTACATCCTGTCACTGTGTTCACAGGGGGGGTGAAAGTAAACATCTTATGATCTGCATCTGCCACAAGCCCCCTGTGTAAATCCAGCTGCTACATGATCATCTTAACAAGATAGCACGAGATACTGGCGTCAAACGTGTATCAAATTCGCTGTGAGCTGTAAAACTTGCAGCAGTCCCATGTTTATAGAGTACAAATACTCTTAATGAAGGCACGAGGGGTTGCTTAACGGCTGCTGATCTATATATGTTGGCCCTGCCATGGATTGGAGACTCGTCCAGGGTGAACCCCAGAACCCTTAACAAGGTAAGTGGTAGAAAATGAATGTATGGATGGATGGATGGATGGATGGATGGATGGATGGATGTGTTGGGGCATGATGAGCCCACCCTGCTTAAAATACATCATCACAGGGGATCTCGTTACCGTCAAGGACCCAGCAGGATCACAACAACATCCTTGAACAAATACCATCATGGTTTTCCTGAAGTTTCTGGCGTCTTCATCAGTACGCATGCATGTAGGCAGATTGTGCCATGACACAAGCACATAGTTTCCAGCTCAGACAACAAGATATGAAACATGGTCACAAGGTAAGCTAAGTTGCTAACAAGTCTGTTCTTGTGAAGTCATGGAAGTAATTAAACTTGCCAATAAACTGCAACATTATTGATTTAATTTCTGGCATTAAATCTGTCATTAGCTAATAATCTAGCATGACTCAAGTCAAGTCAAGTCAATTCTATTCATGTAGCGCCAAATGACAACAAAGTTATCTCATGACACTTTACAGGTAGAGCAGGTCCAGTACCTCACTCCTTCAATGAATCTACACCCAACAATTCTCCATCAGCAGCACATCCTGCTACAGTGGCGACGAAAACCTTCCTTTCAACAGGCAGGAATGTGGAGCAGATCCAGGATCAGTGGGGACGGCCTTCTGCTTTGACCAGTTGGTGGGAAAGAGAGCAGGACATTTTTTTTGTTCAAAAAAGTGATACCATAAATGAATGTTCTCGAAATACATTCGTAAAATTGCTGCAAAATAATTTTTCAGTTTTAAAAACAAGTTCTGTTGTAAAATTATAACTGTGAAGAACTGCTTTTTCGGAGAAAAGTTTAAAAAAAAGGACATGCAAACATTCATTCACTGTCTTCCGCTTATTCCTTTCTATTAAGGGGCTGGAGCCTATCCCAGCGTCTACGGGCGAGAGGCAGGGTGGTCAGCACTGTCTCCTCATAGCAAGACGGTTCTGGGTTCAAGTCCCGTCTCGGACATGGGATCTCTCTGTGTGAGTCTCCATGTTCTCCCTGTTCCTGTGTGGGTTCTCTCTGGTACTCCAGCTTCCTCCACAGTCCAAAGACATCAAGAGGGACCAGGTTAATCCAGACTCTAAATTGACCATAGGCATGGCTGGGAGAGCCAATGGTTGTCTGTCTCTATGTGTTGGCCCTGCCATGGACTGGTGACCTGTCCAGGGTGAACCCCGCCTCTTGCCCATTGAAGCTGGGATAGGCTCCACCCCACCCCACCCCCACCCCACGACCCTTAATAGAAAGGAATAAGCGGATAACGATGAATGAATGAATAAAATATTTGACAACTAAAATATGACCCTTGGTAGTTCAGATCTAAATACTCAAAATGCCCCCCCCCCCACCCTCACCACCCTACCCAAAGAAGCAAACCAGAGGAAACACAGTCACTCTTGCCTCCCACACGATCCCCCTACCCAACAACACAGTCATGCAGAAAATAAAGAAACCCAACAACTAAAGGAAAATAAAAATCTGACATAACTGACAGTTTGAGTGGAGAGAAATTATGACCATCACTCATTCCCCTCCTGTGCCCTTACAAGGGGGTGGAACCTGCCTTTCAAGGTAGCTAATTCTTAGTTTGATGTCACAGGTTTCTCAGTTGGAACAGTTGAGCTGAAAGTGCTCATTGTCTTCCCTCAGTATTTCTGTGTAGATTCCTCTGCCTCCTGTTTTGGCGAAACCTGTTTTTGTGAGTTCGTGTTTCAGTTGAAATATGCTTACCTCCTGTGTCTTCTTTGCCTTCCCTTTCTCAAGTGAAACCCCCCGGTTCCTGGCTGTTAACCAGCATCTTCATCCACAGCCCTGTTCCTGATGCTCCTCACCTATCAGCTCCTCACCTATCAGCTCCTCACCTATCAGCTCCTTACCTGTCCGCTGTCTCCACGACCGCTTTACCTTCTGACATTTGACATCAACATTCTGTGCGTTGTCATCTTCTAAAAGAGAACAAAAATTTCAGGATTGAAAGTAGTGGGCATCATGATGTAGCGTTACTACTTCAGTGGAAGTTCACAGAAAGATCCCGCACCCGCGCCGGGTGCTCGAACACAGAACCTTCTTGCTGTGAGGTGACAGTGCTAACCACTGCACCACCGTGCAGCCAGGCATTTTCCTTCAACAATTTGTTAAAATTGCAAACTATTGCACCGAATATGTTACCTTTTAAAACAAAGCGTAGTCTTTGTTTGGCCCCTGATCAGAGCATAAACACTGAAATGATATGGAATGATCATCCTCTCTTCTCTATTATTTGAGTCATTTCTGGATGCCAGAGAAGACGTTTAAGTCTGATGAATGTTCAGCATAATCCTAAATCATCAGCAATGGTCAGCTAAAACAGCACAGACCATTGCTGCCGATGAAGTAAACTTATTATCAACACTACAAAAATTCAATTTGTTTCTTATTAATAATCAAGATTTAAATGTCAGATTTCATGTGTTGTCAGCTGTTCTGAAGCCTCACCTGAGCAACATCGGTGGCGCTGCCTCTGTCTTTAATTCTTCAGGGGAAACGACGAAAAATAAACTGGTATTCTGTCATTATCCTGTCAGACAGACAGACGGACGATTTAGAAACATGATGAATTTTACTCACTGCAATAACACGTATGCACAGACACACACCTGTTTCTTCTCTTAGGCTTAGGAGGAAGGGCCTCGGCGTCATCCCTTTGAGGGGTGACCTGAATAGGGCGGGACATCCTCTCTGTATCCCTCTTTTCCTCTTTGATGTTCTGCAGATCAAAACAGGTCAGAGTATTGAAAGTGGGAGTAAACAGGTGAATATTTCTGCTTTGAAGCACAATATACTATATACAGTCTGCAAATGTCATCAAATGACCACGGATTTAGAGATCTGAATCCATACATTAACATTAAAAGTAATATTTAAATTGCAGCTTTGTTCCTCTTGATTGGGAGGGAGAACTTTCTCCAGGGATAAAATAAACACAAATGATCCAGCAACCAAACCAAATTCCCACAAAGGAAGCAGGTCAAAAATTAACTTAAAATTCCATGCGAAAAATAGCTTTTCAGTTTAACCAGGACTCAGCCTACCTCCACCTAGTGGACACCTTGGAACTGCAGCTTTTGCTCAGATATTTTGCTCCTTTTCATTGTCCTTTCTACATGTAGTATTCCACAGTTGTCTCCCAACAGCATTGTGTAGAACTGCTTATATCTGGCCTCTCATTGCATGTTTCTCAGGTGTATTGAATTGTGAATAATGAAATGAGAGCAGTCATTTTCTCTTTTCTCAAAATTATCTGAGACATTTGTGGATCCCACAGAAAGTCAGAAATTATTTCAGAAGGCAAAAGAAAGGTCAAATGAAAGCCTGAAATAACTGCTAAGATTAAAGCAGTCTGCACCATGCTGTCGCAAAGGAGTGCCACGGTCTCCGTAACACGGATTCAGACAAGAAACCTTTCATATGTCGCAAATCGAAGGAACCAATCTGAAGAAAGGCTGCATGGGGTGGTGTATGGTCATGTTCACTGAGACAGATGCTGGTTTGTGTGTGTACCTTGAGAACGCTCTGGTCTTTCTGAGGCAGAGGTCCGGAGGGCGAGTCCAGACGGTGGAAGCTGTGCTGATACTCTGTTTTACCAAAAGCAAATTTGGCCTTAAAGGAGGACTCAGCCTTGCTTTCAATTTGCTGCGACTAAAACAACAAAAGAGATGCTACATTGATCCAGGAGTCAGCAGTCTTCTTTCAACCAGCAGACATGGCAGATTCCTTCAGACCAGAAACAGGGGAGGTCAGGGATAGTTGGAACACAGGTCACTCATGATGCCTCCTTTTGCTCCAGTCAGGACCTGGTAAGTGGTAAACTGTATAAAAGGTGCACAGTTGCCCCTTCTATAGTTCACCGTTAACCCAGCATTTCCTGTCTGTGCTGCTGAGGTGTCCACGACACCACTGAACAGCACATCCTGGTAGTTTGATGACACTTCATTAAAAGAGCTCCAAGCCAGAGACAGAAATGTTGAAAATGTTTCACCAGTCACCGATGCTCCCCACTTCAACTCTGACAAGAACCAAGTTATTGGACGGTACTTTGCTGTGGTATATTGAAGTACTGTACCGTCTGTGCTCCTCTGGAAGGTACTGCAGCTTTTAGTGGTTTCTTCCACGTGAATTGCGTCGTGTACTCTGATTGAAAATAAATAAACAATCATGAATGTAACAGACAATAAAAGTTGAACAAATCAATGGAACGTTCCTCTGAGGTGACCTGTTGGGTAGAGCTTTGAACGCCCAGGCTGAACCGCTGGTTCTCTGCCGGTGTCTGAGAAATGATAACAATTATTGTGACATTTTTAATGATCGTCTTTATTTGACCACATTTGAAAACAAAAGAAAGAAGAAAAATATAGAAGAACAAACACAAGCCTAACCACAGAGACAGATTTAAATTCAGTTTCAGTCACTGAATGTGAGAGTTCAAATTCAATTCAGGGTAAGAAGCAGTTATCTATCTATCAACGGGGATCAGCGTTGGGGCTGGAGTGGGGGCTGTGCCAGGGGATCCTGCTCTCGCCCCGGAGGGAGCTATATCCCGGGGACCCCGGGAGGCTTAACTGCTTTACCTGGTTCGCCCACGTGGAGTCCGATTGTTAAAAAGGGACGACATCCTGGCTCGGCGTACGCTGGTGCCAAACCCTGGGTGCGCACAGCCACCTCGGGGCAGCAGAAGAGGAAATGGTCTGTTGTTGGCCCCGGTGTTGCTGGTGACAGCAAAACTGTCAAGACCAAGCTGGTGAGTGTTTTTGCTTCCAAGTTCTCACCTGGTCTGGATGCGGAAGCTCTCTCTGGCTATCTTGGTAAAAAACTTGGCTGTGTGGTGTCATGCAACCAGATCGGGAATGAAAACGGCAGATACAGCTCTTTTAAAGTTTCAGCTGAGTGCCATGAGGTTGGAGAAGTGTACGATGGCCGGACGGGGCTTTTGTCTGCTGAGCTGAGAACGGTGTCAGCTGGTGCAGGGAGCACTCATGAGATCCCCCATATGACTGGACCTCTTCGTGTTTTGTCCTGCAACTGTCGAGGCCTGCGTCTGGGCCAGGGCGCAGGTGACAGGGTTGTTGACAACCTCTTGGAAAATTGTGACGTGCTGTGCTTGCAAGAGACGTTGTTGGCAAAGCAAGACTTGACCAAATTAAACACTCTTAATGTCAATTTTCATGGTGCTGGGGAATCTACAACTGATCTCAGTTCAGGAATAATCAGGGGTAGGATACCTGGGGGTGTGGCCATCCTGTGGAACAAGAGGCTTGATTTATTGATGAATGTGCTTAGGCTTGATGTAGACTGGGGTATTGGTGTACAGTTCAGTCACAATGTTTCTTATACTTCATGTTTATACACCATTTGAATGTATTCAGAATGAAGATGAATATCTCTGTAGGCTCGCTTTTATTTATGCTTTTATTCAGAGCAGCACGACTTCTTGCATTTATATCATTGGGGATCTGAATGCAGACATTGCTGACAGAGGCTCACTGTTTGCTAATCACATCATCCAGGTTTGTCAGGAAAACAATTTATTGCTGTCAAGTAAAGAGTTACTCCCCTCAGATGCTTCTACAAGTGAGGCCTGGCATACGGCCTCATGGTTGGATCACTGTATCAGCACAGCCGATGCACACGACTATCGTGGGATATAAAGAGTGAGGATTCTGTGCGGGGCAGCAACTGCCTGGGGTTAGATTGATCAATGTTGAAGATATTCCGATGCTCTCCAGTGACAGTTCTGATCCTAATACTAAATTCCCGGACTGGTCAGCACTCTCAAGGGAGGATATTGCCACCTACGATGCTGATACAGATAAATTACTGAGTAATATTAATTTTGCAGTAACAGTATACATGTGCCAAATAAAACCGACTGTTGGGCAAAAAGGGAGGTGTATTTGTCAGTATTTGTCAGAATTCAGTACTGGCTTTCATCTGATGAAGCATATCTGTCAATAGAACTACTTGAAGAATCTTGTAAATCCATGAATGGGATGATGTTGGTTTATTATTTTAAACTTGCCCAGTCTCAGTTTATATGTGACTTATCTCAAAGACAGTTGACCCAATAGACATCAAACTTCCCACGTTCTGATCAGGTGGTGCCTTTACTTGATAGTTCCCATGGAGATCAATGGGAGACAAGAGAGGAGAAACGTCTTGTTTACTTGCTCTCATTTACTGCAATCATGTATTTAATACATACCGACATGAAATAAAGGTACCAATGATTTTTAGTAGATTTGCCTACACCAGTACACTTTTGGCCGCTGACAAAAGTGAAAACTTAAAAGAGAAATCCAACCCAATTAGGTTACACCTGTTAAAAAAACAAGTTGCCTACTCTAGCTCAGGTCAAAAAGTTTAAAGTTGACACTTACAGTCTGCACTTTGACAGAATTGTTTTTGTCATTTTCTGTGATTTTATATTCAGGATTACGAGTGACTGTGGAGACACAATATTAAACAATGTGTCCTACCGTGGAAACAAGATTATGGGCTCAGTGCAACAAATTGAATATAATAGAACATGAAAGGTCATGGCATTATTACAATATCGAACTTTTTGAAACTTTTTGTCAATTTTAAATATGTTGCTTCATCTAATTGTCTGTTTTCTCATTATGCTTTGCAAAGAACTTCATTTGCCGGATGATGGGGAGAACAACAAATTCCAGAGAATGCCATGCCTTGCCCACGTGCTTGAGTTCACATTGAAAGATGCCACGAAGCACTCGAATGCTGATTCACTTATAACAAGAGCAAGAAACCTGGTACATGCTGTTAGGAAATCAAGTCGTCAAGTCAATTCTATTCATGTAGCGCCAAATGACAACAAAAGTTATCTCATGACACTTTACAGGTAGAGCAGGTCCAGTACCACACTCCTTCAATGAATCTACACCCAACAATTCTCCATCAGCAGCACATCCTGCTACAGCGGTGACGATAACCTTCCTTTAACAGGAAGGAATGTGGAGCAGATCCAGGATCAGTGGGGACGGCCTCTGCTTTGACCGGTTGGGGAGAAGAGAGTAGGAGAGTGGAGCAGAGACAAAGACAGATAATGGAGGAAGACATATACAGAAGGAAAGGGAGGGACAGAGATAAAGAGAGAGAGAAAGGGAAGAAAATGATGGACCGACGGGGACATGAACAGGTGGAGCTACGGGTGGCAGCTTGAGCCTCTTCAGGTCTGGAGCCTCCTCCAGCAGCACCCAGGATCTGGGATGAGGGGAGCCCAAAGGAACAAGACGAGTTAGTAACACATATGAGTATGGTTTATATATGACACATACAGGAGGACAGAGAGGAAATAGAGGAGAGAGAAGCCCAGTGCACCATGGGAGATCCCCCAGCGGTCTGAGCCTATAGCAGCAGATCTAAGGGCCAGCCTAAGCAGAACCAACTACAAGCCTGATCAACAAGGAGGTCTAAGTCTGCTCTTAAATGTAGAGAGGGTGTCTGCATCCTGGACCGAAACTGGGAGACTCCTCTTCTCTCCTCCTCTCCTCTCCCCCCTCTCTCCTCTCCTCTCCTCTCCTCTCCTCTCCTCTCCTCTCCCCCCTCTCTCCTCTCCTCTCCTCTCCCCCTCTCTCCTCCTCTCCTCCCCGCACATTTTTGGAACTGTCATTACCATGACTTGTTGCACTTTGTAGTTTGGCCTTGGTGTCTCTCAGTCTCTCTGTGTTTCCACAGATCCACCAGAGCTCCAACCGCCGCCTGCATCGCCCCCCCCCCCCCCCCCCACTCTTATTCCCTTCTGTTACACCGGCCCACGCTCCCCTCCCATGAACCAGTCTGCCATCCAGTCCCCCATCAAGCTGGCTTGCTCTCCCTGCCTCCCCTTCCATGAACCAGTCTACCATCCAGTCCCCCATCAAGCTGGCTTGCTCTCCCTGCCTCCCCTTCCAGAAGCTTCCTTCTTCAGCTGTTATTAACATTTCCATGTTTCCCACATTTTGTATTGTAAACTCTTTTCTTGTCTGTAACAACATCGACTGCACGTCTGTCCCTCCTGGGTGAGGGATCCTCCTCTGTTGCTCACCCTGAGGTTTCTCAGATTTTTCCCTGTTCAAAGGGTTTTCTATGGAGTTTTTCCTCAGTCCATGTGAGGGTCTAAGGGCAGAGGATGTTGTTATGATGCCATGAAGCCCTTTGAGACAAACTGGTGGTGAAAACGGGCTCTACAAATAAAATTGCCTTGCCTTGCCTAGAAACCACCAGTAACCCTGCATCCTGGGAGCGAAGGGTTAACAGTATACATGTGCCAAATAAAACCGACTGTTGGGCAAAAAGGGAGGTGTGTTTGTCAGTATTTGTCAGAATTCAGTACTGGCTTTCATCTGATGAAGCATATCTGTCGATAGAACTACTTGAATAATCTTGTAAGTCCATGAATGGGGTGATGTTGGTTTATTATTTTAAACTTGCCCAGTCTCAGTTTATATGTGACTTATCTCAAAGACAGTTGACCCAATGGACGTCAAACTTCCCACGTTCTGTTCAGGTGGTGCCTCAAAGAAGGCTGAATCTTTCTAAGGACCTGTTGAGAGCAAAGCAGTTCACTCAGGGAATGTCTTGAATTCAGCATTTGAAGTGGCCTCATTTCCTTCTTTACCTATGGCTTTTAAAGGCGTTATAAAAATTGAGTTATTACCAAGAGTCAGGGTACACCCTGTGCCCAGTCTGTCGCAGGGCCAATACATAGAGCCAAACAACCATTCACACTCACAGCCACGCCTAAAGAAAAGTACACGTAGAGAACCCACACAGGTACAGGGAGAACATACAAACACAACTAGAACCGGAGCGTAACCTAGGACCTTCTTGAGGCGACAGTGCTAACCACTGCACCACCGTGCTGCCCCTACGTCTGAGTCATGTTGCTACAAAACAGCTTCTTCAACATCAACATATATATGGTATCGTATTGAGAAAATAATTTGTATTTATAATCATTTCTCAGGGAAGAGCAGAAAGCCAGCAGCTCAACACGAGGGGGTCATCTTTGGGGATCCAACCGAGCCACAAATCTACCGAACAGGTAACCTCAACAGAACCAACACTTTGTATCTGGGAAACATTCTAGTTAGTCAGCTTTAAAGAATGTTGTAGGAACAATGAACCTTTCATTTCTTTGGGTGCATTGACTGCTGTCCTGATGTCAAAGAGACTCACCAGAAAAACACAAAAGGAAATGCACCTCCACAGTGCCTGAAAAAGGGTTTTATTTCAGAACGGCCCTTTGACTTTTATTATCTGTCATTTATTCATTGATTTACTTTGATCTTTTTTCATCAGAGTACCAGGAGCAATTTACTCTGAAGGAACCCATTATTGCTCCAATCCCCTCCCGAAAAACAAAGAAGGTACAGTTCTCAAATTTACTGCAGCAAAGTCACTGGTATATTTCCAGCTTTCCAGTGTCTCAGAGAAACAGGAAGTCTTCAGAATTTTTGCGGTGCTGTCTGTGAAAATTATGAACTGATTCACGTCTCCTTTGTTGTTTCAGTTGCAGCTACATGGAGGCAGCATTGACCCCTCCAATAAGGAACCTTTTAGCTCCAAAACTGAATATCAGCGCAGCTTTAAATGTCCGGTCTTACCTGCCAGACCAAAGCCCCAGAAACATCTGGAGAGCCGGAATGTTTCCATGGTACATACATGAGCCCATATTTGCATGCATGGCCACAACCACACACAGCCTTTCTTTGGACTGGTTTGTCAGACGTGTGACGTATGAACCATTTGCTGTCTGAATCTGTGTTTTTGGAACTGTACGTCCACCCTGCAGTGCAGTCTCAGAGCACAAGCGCTCAGCCCAGGCAGCATCAGCTGATCAGTTCCACTCACAAATGTCTCGTCTGTTTTGATTGGCAGAACTTCTTGAAGTGGCAGCAACCGCCAGTGAAGACGCCGCGGGTCAAACCTGAGCCTGAATCCCCTTCTTTGGCGATTCTGCGTGACAACAGGTGTAATTTTTGTCCACAAGTGTGTTGTGTGTGTGTGTGTTTGTGGAGTGTGAATTCATTTGCTTATAAATGATCTCTTGGACAGGATGGTGACTGAATACATGTCAAGTTTTCGTCCTCCCAGCTGCACGACAGTGGAAGGAGCCGGTGCCACGTACATCCCCCTGGTGAGGTTTCAGTGGAACTGAGAATGCAAAGGAATGCTTTATTCACAAGTATTCCAAAAATGACATCTGATATTGGAATCTTCATTTGTCATATTTATGAACAAAATTCTGAGTGTCATCTATAATGTCATCATCAGCATCACATTGGCACTTTCAGCTGGCTGTTGGTTTTATTTCAGAATGGCCCTTTGATTTTTCTTATCTGTCATTTATTCATTGATTTATTTTGATCTTTTTTCATCAGAGAACCAGGAGCAATTTACTTGGAAGGAACCCATTATTGCTCCAATACCCTCACGAAAAACAAAGAAGCGCTGGGTGGAGATGAAGAGGAGCAGGAACCCTCCATGACAGTGCCCCTCTCCTCTATGAGCGCCTCCAGGCATTTTACAGGGCTGGTCAGGGTGCAAATAGTGGACGTCAGTGATAAGAGGGACCCAAGACCTTCCTCCTGGGCCATAGCCCTCCCAGTCCACCAAATAGCGAATGGCCCTACCCCAGTGCCATGACTTGGGGATCTTATTGATCATGTATGGTTCTTCGCCATCAAGAGGCCGGGGAGAGAAGAGAGAGCGCTGGTGAGAACTGGCTTGACACAGGTGATGTGAAAGATGGGATGTATCCTCCTACGGGTCCAGGGCAACTCTAAATGGACAGCAGAAGGGTTCATCACTTTTGAGCTTGTCAGCTCAGTGAAATTCACCGAGCGGTGAAATTCACCGAGCTCCTCCAGGGGCTTCGTCTGGATAACTGCCACTTCCAGTGGCATTTGGGGATGACGACTGGCCAGTTTGACGAACTGCAAGCTGGGATCGGTGACAGAATTTCATGAATGGACACCAACTTATTCAACCGGTTCTTGTAATTTTGACACGTAGTGTCACATAGCACCAGGGTCCCACACAGCCACAATCAACTTGTCCTCCATCTGGTGACACAGTCCTGTATTTTGTTGAGACGAGGAATTTTTTTTAAAGCTTGTGGCTTTGTAAAGACCAGGGGATTCTGGGAGTGTTGAAACACGAGTGACGGGTAAGAAGAATTTTTGCTGTTGCTGGGGAACAGCATATTGGAGGGGTTGTCGACAGAGTTGAATTTTTCCCTCATACGTGATTTATTTGGACAAAGGGATTAAGAGAATACTGGCAGACGTGTTGCTGTGTCTGCAATGATGTCTGAAGGAGACAAGACCCCCAAGCCTGGTCTCTCACCCCTCAGTTCTGGGGCCAGAACACCGGATCCCTGAAAACAGGGTGTTAAACCGTTGGTAACAAAGCAGCAACAACAGTTAATTTTGGAAAGTGACAGTGCTTATGACACTCTGTCAGAGTCCAACTGAAAATTGGGGTGATTGAATGTGGACAAGTGCAGGTGACCACAGACCGTGACACGAAATCATCCAGCCACCTCTCAGCCACTTGGATGAAGGAGGTGTCCGTCACAGGTTGATGGGAGCTGGGGTCACATTCATGAATGTGTATGCCATTGTCAGCATGATATCTGATCTTTTAGCTAACGGTTGGTCCACCTGTGCAATTTTTCTGAATTAAAAACAGTGACTTTTATCTATATTTTGTCCTTATTTGTGAAAATATGAATTTGATTCCATATTGTAAAAAAAATGGTGCGGTGTTTTTCAGTTTTGTGAGAAAATGATGTGTGATTTTCTCTTATTTGTTAAAAAATGACATCTGATTTTGTCATTTGCTGTTGAAAATGTATGGGAAAATAAAAGTTTTTTGATGGTGAAAAAGATCGTTTCAAGATTATTTTCTAACCCACGACTGTTAGGTTTTACCCCGCTGTACCACTAGACTTCCACACTCTAAACAAGAACGGCGAAGGTGTACCAATCAGTGGATTATAATCTGGGAGATCCTGGATCATTTTGTGGGCAAGCGCCCTTCATGAAAAGCCTTTCAGAGAAAGATGAAGCCGGCTCCAAATATGACCAAAAAAAAGAAAACACTGTTAAAATTGTTTGATAGTCAAGAGCCTTGAATGTTACACAAACCGGTACAAATACCTTTATGTAGAAACACAGTCATATTTGGGGTGACATAGCAGTTTCAAACTGACCTGGTCGCTATGACTACGTATTTTACAGAGAGAGAACTATAAGCCTGAGGCTGTAGCTACTGGAGGCGTGAGCCCCAAGATGAAGGTCTGAGGGTTGTGATTGGGATGAACCAAAACGGGAGCTCCTGCTCCTACATAAATCAATGCAAGTGTTGCAGAGCCCCAACCAGTGACAAAGTCTCTTTCTCAATAACCCAGCTCACGAGTGAGAAGCAACAATACTTGTATTACTTTAGTATTACATGAATTACCTTCCATCTAGTCTTAAACACAGGAGATTCTGCCTTCCAGTGTCCTATCTAATGACAGTAACGACAGTTACTGTTGTCAGGGCTGCTGCCAAAATCATCTTGTTCACCATTTTTGAAATGTCTACAGAAAGAAGACATCTTAAAGTGTCAATAAATGATATGATGCCATCTCAGGTTATGTATTTTATATATTTTATGACACATTTTTTACTTCATTAAATGACTTATCCGTCAACCCTGTTACGGACTAAAAGGTTAATGTTCCATTTATCCAGAATTAATAATGTGTAACAGCTTACACATGAATGAGCAGTACATCAGTCCCTCTTTTCACTGTGATTTTTTCAGATCGTTAATATATTTTTAAACATTCAGTTTTATCTTTCAGACTACAATGAACAACTAAATAGTGAAAGTAGACCTCATTTTAACGAAGATATGTTAGTATTTGTATGAGAATGGCATTGGATAAAAGGTCTTTTTCATACTGTCATCCAAATCTTAATTGGAATGCCATTCTAACTGTATTTTTTGAACATATTTATCAAATAAATGATAGCAACTGGACTGATGTGTAAGTAACAGGAAAGACTGGACACGTTCTGCAGAACACTTTTTATATTTATAGCTTGTAAAAAAAATACTGCATTTATTGTTTATTTGATTATTTTTATAGTAATAGAACAGTTACAGAATCGTGGACATTTAAAATTAGAAAAATGTATTGCAATGAATGTTCACAAGAAACAGCTTAGCTGCTGACAAAACAGGAATGAATGAAAGTTGGTTACATTCTTCAGATTTCAAACATTTGAATCTTGTAAAAAAAATTACTGTTTGTTGTTTTATATTTTCACAGTCATAAAGTCATAGATCTGGGGGGCCGAGGGACGACTGTCATGATCCTTCTCACTCTGAGGCTCAAGGTAGGAGACTGAACTGGGACCGTTCTCTGCTTTGTAGAGACACAAGTCCTTCTGCTTCCACAGGTCACGGCATGACTTTGCTGACAGGAGGTCTCAGCGATAGGCAGGAGGAGGGTGAGCGGCCCTTTTTGGAGACTGTAGTGACGGTCATCCCTTGGTCTCACAGATCCAACGTTACATTTTTACCTCATTCTTTGAACTGAACTGAACTGAACATCACTCTGATTTGACAGTGGCCAGCTTTTTTGTAGCACACAGTTGGAAGAGAAAAAATGCAGCAAATGCTTTGCTTCATCGTCAACATGGACTTTGCTCCAGTCTTGCTACATCAAAGCTGTGAAAAAAGAATTAATGGACTTCTGTTTTTATAGTTGAGGATTTTTTTTTCCTGTTGTTGTGAGGCCCTGGCAGATTATCACTCATATCATTCACTATTTTTCCACTTATTCCTTCCACCTTCCTACCTATTGGTTATCAAGCCAGCTTGCTGTACTCCTGCCTCAGCTGTTGGATACCAGCCTGTTCAGCTCCTGCTCATGGACACCCATCCACTCCTCATCTCAATGGGCCTGGCACACAACCCTCCCCATCCAAGAAACCCCTGCCCAAAACTACTAAGAAGCATACAATAATAGGAGGTCTAGAACTCTGATTTCCCTGTTTAAAAAAACTGCAATAACCTCACAATAATTGTTTAATTATAGCGGAATATCTTGTATTTTTCTCCAAGCAGAGCTTGTTTGTCAAACTTTTTACAATGGACCTGTCATGGACTCTAAAGTTTCCTGCTCCTCTTACTCCCCACCCACATTTGGCAATCTCCACTAGAGGTTTTGGTGGCCTCGCAGGCAGAAGGGATGTGGCAAAGAAAGATATCCACCGTCCCCATGCTGGACCACCTCCCCCATGACCCACTCCTCCTCATCCCCTGTCACATACGCCCTGGACTCCATTGCTGGCCTCCAAGACTCAGAGGGTAACAGTAATACTTACTGATGTTGATCATTTTCTCTGAGTCTGTGGATGACTGCCAGGGACATCCTTGACCCCCTCATCAGGGAGTTCCACCGATTGCTTCCTGACCAGTACCCCTCTCCCCCGTCATGGAGGAGAGGGGTCCTGTCATGGACTCGGAGGTTTCCTGCTCCTCTTCACCTCCACCCTCCTGCCCTCACTCGTCTGCTCAGTCAGATCCATCCATCCATCCAACATCTTCCACTTATTCCTATTCAGGGTCGTGGGGGCTGGAGCCTATCCCAGCTTCAATGGGCAAGAGGCAGGGTTCAGCCTGGACAGGTCACCAATCCATCCCAGGGCCAACATAGTTAGACAAACAACCTTTCACACTGACATTCACACCTACGGTCAATTTAGAGTCTGGATTAACCTGGTCCCCTCTTGATGTCTTTGGACTGTGGGGGAAGCTGGAGTACCAGAGAGAACCCAGCAGGAACAGGGAGAACATGGAGACTCACCCAGAAAGATCCTGTGCTCCAGCCTGGACTCGCCCTTCAAGATATATTATAAATTCATACCTCTGAATTTATAAACTTGATGAATGCATTCTCAACAGAAACGCACATTGAAGACATTCAGAAAAGAGATTACTGCTCACCTTCAGGTAGCAGGGTGGCTCCTTTTGGGTGCTGGTGTTTAAAAAGAAGTCTGCTGCCAAAGTCCACTGCACCCTATTTTTGCTGCCTCTGAACAAGCACAAGGAAGGGGGGGGGGGGGGGGGCAGAGATCATCTGTCTTCATTTTGCCTTAAGAGAGTTGAAAAAGAAATTCCTTGTTTTATCAGTACATCAAAACAACATATTCTGATAACAGAGCCATGGTTTGGTTCTTCATGAATGTCTACATTTTTACAATATTTTAGGGCCCCGACTTGTCTTGGGCCAGTGAAATCCCCCTCCCTTTCCCAGGATAGAGTCCCTTCTGCACAAATACTTGTCAATAAATTCACCTTCCAGCTGCTCTGGATATTACAGACCAATTTAAATTAGTCACCTTTGTCACTGAAGAATACTTATAAATAGGTTTTTTCACGTGTCCCAGTGTTGTCATTTTATACCAGAAGACGCATATCAAGACAGTTCTTAGCTGCAGTATCATGAAGTACTGTACCTTCTGTACTACTCTGGGAGGTAATCCAGCATTTCTGTTTTGCTTCCCTTTGAATTGCCTCTGGTACTCTGATGAAAAATGAAAATAAAATAAGAATCAGTATAACAGATAATAAAAGTCAAAGGGCCGTGCTGGAACAAGACACCTTTGCGCAGCACTCTTCCATCACTGTAAAGGCGCATTTTCATTGCAAGTAGACAAGGGGTTGCATTTTGGTTTTCTGGTGAGTCACATTCAGAGTCACCAATGAAGCCAAAGCACCAGAAAATAGTGCAAGGCTCAATGTTCCTCCAACATTCTTGGTAGTTGACAAACTAGAATGTTTCCAGACAGAACGTTCCAGAGAGGTTACCTGTTTGGCTGACATTTGACCCAGCAGGAAAACCAGGGACGGCCCTCTTCATACACTGAGCAGGTTGTTTTCTGGTGGTTCCTGAAAAACAATAATTATTGTCACCTTTTGAACCATTGTGTTCATTTGAGATATACAGCATGTTTTAGTGATGGTCTCATTCTGAATGACCTTTCTCATTCATGAACATATAAAAGACAAGTCATACAATCATAATCCTGGAGGCAGTTTTAAATCAAGCTGCAAGTTCAGAGTTCAAATTCAAGTGAAATGGAACCCACACTAAGACACAGTCACTGGACAGACAGTTTAGGATACACTGTGTTGATGGAGAAAAACCTGCCTTGTTTTCATAAAACTGCAGAAACTGACCTTCTACATTTTGGTAGGTTATTTTCTGCTGTTAGTCAACAGCAGGTTTCAGACTGTGTCTGTGTCTAGACTGTAGACTGCGTCGAGAGCATCGTCAGACTAAATGTCCTGTCCAGACATGGAGTCAACATGAGACAGGTCACAAGTGGACGGCTCATTGTCTAAACCACATATAGAATCGTTTAAAAGACAAGTAATTGTGGTACTTCATTCTATAAAATCCAACTATTTTGCCTCTATCCATGTTCTCCAAACTTTCTGTTCCTCTAAACCTCTTCTAGTAGGAATCTAAAATTAAAGCTTGAACTTGAATCTGACGAGTTTGTTTTTGTTCACTCAGGTCTGGATACGTACCATCCAGGTTGGGGCACACGCCTTCAGCAGCCACCGCCTTTGGCTTGTAGGTCTTCTTAAATTTAGCCTGAAACACACACACACACACACACACAAACACACACACAGACACACACACACACACACACACACACATCTAATGTTTGACATATAGTCTCAATTATCATTACAGTTATTACAGGACATCAACAGCCAGCTGAAAGTGCCGATGTGATGCTGATGATGACATTATAGATGACACTCAGAATTTTGTTCATAAATATGACAAATGAAGATTCCAATATCAGATGTCATTTTTGGAATACTTGTGAATAAAGCATTCCTTTGCATTCTCAGTTCCACTGAAACCTCACCAGGGGGATGTACGTGGCACCGGCTCCTTCCACTGTCGTACAGCTGGGAGGACGAAAACTTGAGATGTATTCAGTCACCATCCTGTCCAAGAGATCATTTATAAGCAAATGAATTCACACTCCACAAACACACACACACAACACACTTGTGGACAAAAATTACACCTGTTGTCACGCAGAATCGCCAAAGAAGGGGATTCAGGCTCAGGTTTGACCCGCGGCGTCTTCACTGGCGGTTGCTGCCACTTCAAGAAGTTCTGCCAATCAAAACAGACGAGACATTTGTGAGTGGAACTGATCAGCTGATGCTGCCTGGGCTGAGCGCTTGTGCTCTGAGACTGCACTGCAGGGTGGACGTACAGTTCCAAAAACACAGATTCAGACAGCAAATGGTTCATACGTCACACGTCTGACAAACCAGTCCAAAGAAAGGCTGTGTGTGGTTGTGGCCATGCATGCAAATATGGGCTCATGTATGTACCATGGAAACATTCCGGCTCTCCAGATGTTTCTGGGGCTTTGGTCTGGCAGGTAAGACCGGACATTTAAAGCTGCGCTGATATTCAGTTTTGGAGCTAAAAGGTTCCTTATTGGAGGGGTCAATGCTGCCTCCATGTAGCTGCAACTGAAACAACAAAGGAGACGTGAATCAGTTCATAATTTTCACAGACAGCACCGCAAAAATTCTGAAGACTTCCTGTTTCTCTGAGACACTGGAAAGCTGGAAATATACCAGTGACTTTGCTGCAGTAAATTTGAGAACTGTACCTTCTTTGTTTTTCGGGAGGGGATTGGAGCAATAATGGGTTCCTTCAGAGTAAATTGCTCCTGGTACTCTGATGAAAAAAGATCAAAGTAAATCAATGAATAAATGACAGATAATAAAAGTCAAAGGGCCGTTCTGAAATAAAACCCTTTTTCAGGCACTGTGGAGGTGCATTTCCTTTTGTGTTTTTCTGGTGAGTCTCTTTGACATCAGGACAGCAGTCAATGCACCCAAAGAAATGAAAGGTTCATTGTTCCTACAACATTCTTTAAAGCTGACTAACTAGAATGTTTCCCAGATACAAAGTGTTGGTTCTGTTGAGGTTACCTGTTCGGTAGATTTGTGGCTCGGTTGGATCCCCAAAGATGACCCCCTTGTGTTGAGCTGCTGGCTTTCTGCTCTTCCCTGAGAAATGATCAGAATTATTCTATCAATTCTATACTACATACATTTTGATGATAAAACCCAGTTCTGTAGCAAGATGACTAGGAGGTAGAGTGGCCCTCTAGCAACCAGAAGGGTCGCTGGTTGGACCCTCACTCACACGTCAGATTGTCCTTGAGCACGACACTGAGCCCCTGATTTGGTTCTGATGAGTACGTTGGCACCTTGTGTGACAGCGTCCACTATCAGTGTGTGTGAATGGGTGGATGCGATGACATCATAAAGCCCTTTGACCACTGCTAAGGTAGCATCAGCATGATGCCAATCACAAGTGGATGGCTCCATTTTTGGAACTACATACAGTCTGAAACACAGATTCTAGTCGACACGCAAATAAAAGGACGATCTTTAAGACTGACAAGACCTTCGTCCAATCAGTGGAGCTCGGGTCAGGGTACATACCAGGTGTTCGGGGCACAGGCTTTGAGCAATATTCATGTCGCTCCACTACCATTTTATCAAGTGTCTCTCTGTGTGAAATACTATAACAGGAATATGAAATGTTTCTCTTCCAGGTGTTGTCCTCGTGGTCACCTGTTACACGGGTGGCAGTCATCACTGACATCAGAATTTCACCTGCCACAGTCATTTTAATGGTCACTGAAGAGCATGACTGACATCACAAGTAACCGATGGCGACAGTGGAGTTTGGTGACGTCACAGGACAGCTTGACAGAGCTTGTAAAAAAAAACAAAAAAAAACACAATAACTCAGATTTTAAAAAGCCATTGGTAAAGAAGGAAATGAGGCCACTTCAAATGCTGAATTCAAGAGGCAAGGCAAGGCAATTTTATTTGTAGAGCCCGTTTTCACCACCAGTTTGTCTCAAAGGGCTTCATGGCATCATAACAACATCCTCTGCCCTTAGACCCTCACATGGACTGAGGAAAAACTCCATAGAAAACCCTTTGAACAGGGAAAAATCTGAGAAACCTCAGGGTGAGCAACAGAGGAGGATCCCTCACCCAGGACGGACAGACGTGCAGTCGATGTTGTTACAGACAAGAAAACAGTTTACAATACAAAATGTGGGAAACATGGAAATGTTAATAACAGCTGAAGAAGGAAGCCTCTGGAAGGGGAGGCAGGGAGAGCAAGCCAGCTTGATGGGGGACTGGATGGTAGACTGGTTCATGGAAGGGGAGGCAGGGAGAGCAAGCCAGCTTGATGGGGGACTGGATGGTAGACTGGTTCATGGGAGGGGAGGCAGGGAGAGCAAGCCAGCTTGATGGGGGACTGGATGGTAGACTGGTTCATGGAAGGGGAGGCAGGGAGAGCAAGCCAGCTTGATGGGGGACTGGATGGTAGACTGGTTCATGGGAGGGGAGCGTGGGCCGGTGTAACAGAAGGGAATAAGAGTGGGGGGGGGGGGGGGCGATGCAGGCGGCGGTTGGAGCTCTGGTGGATCTGTGGAAACACAGAGAGACTGAGAGACACCAAGGCCAAACTACAAAGTGCAACAAGTCATGGTAATGACAGTTCCAAAAATGTGCGGGGAGGAGAGGAGGAGAGAGGGGGAGAGGAGAGGAGAGGAGAGGAGAGGAGAGGAGGAGAGAAGAGGAGAGAGGGGGGAGAGGAGAGGAGAAGAGAGGAGAGGAGAGGAGAGGAGAGAGGGGGGAGAGGAGAGGAGGAGAGAAGAGGAGTCTCCCAGTTTCGGTCCAGGATGCAGACACCCTCTCTACATTTAAGAGCAGACTTAGACCTCCTTGTTGATCAGGCTTGTAGTTGGGTCTGCTTAGGCTGGCCCTTAGATCTGCTGCTATAGGCTCAGACCGCTGGGGGATCTCCCATGGTGCACTGGGCTTCTCTCTCCTCTATTTCCTCTCTGTCCTCCTGTATGTGTCATATATAAACCATAGTCATATGTGTTACTAACTCGTCTTGTTCCTTTGGGCTCCCCTCATCCCAGATCCTGGGTGCTGCTGGAGGAGGCTCCAGACCTGAAGAGGCTCAAGCTGCCACCCGTAGCTCCACCTGTTCATGTCCCCGTCTGTCCATCAGTCTCTTCCCTTTCTCTCTCTCTTTATCTCTGTCCCTCCCTTTCCTTCTGTATATGTCTTCCTCCATTATCTGTCTTTGTCTCTGCTCCACTCTCCTACTCTCTTCCCCCCAACCGGTCAAAGCAGAGGCCGTCCCCACTGATCCTGGATCTGCTCCACATTCCTTCCTGTTAAAGGAAGGTTATCGTCGCCGCTGTAGCAGGATGTGCTGCTGATGGAGAATTGTTGGGTGTAGATTCATTGAAGGAGTGTGGTACTGGACCTGCTCTACCTGTAAAGTGTCATGAGATAACTTTTGTTGTCATTTGGCGCTACATGAATAGAATTGACTTGACGACTTGATTTCCTAACAGCATGTACCAGGTTTCTTGCTCTTGTTATAAGTGAATCAGCATTCGAGTGCTTCGTGGCATCTTTCAATGTGAACTCAAGCACGTGGGCAAGGCATGGCATTCTCTGGAATTTGTTGTTCTCCCCATCATCCGGCAAATGAAGTTCTTTGCAAAGCATAATGAGAAAACAGACAATTAGATGAAGCAACATATGTAAAATTGACAAAAAGTTTCAAAAAGTTCGATATTGTAATAATGCCATGACCTTTCATGTTCTATTATATTCAATTTGTTGCACTGAGCCCATAATCTTGTTTCCACGGTAGGACACATTGTTTAATATTGTGTCTCCACAGTCACTCGTAATCCTGAATATAAAATCACAGAAAATGACAAAAACAATTCTGTCAAAGTGCAGACTGTAAGTGTCAACTTTAAACTTTTTGACCTGAGCTAGAGTAGGCAACTTGTTTTTTTCACAGGTGTAACCTAATTGGGTTGGATTTCTCTTTTAAGTTTTCACTTTTGTCAGCGGCCAAAAGTGTACTGGTGTAGGCAAATCTACTAAAAATCATTGGCACCTTTATTTCATGTCGGAATGTATTAAATACATGATTGCAGTAAATGAGAGCAAGTAAACAAGACGTTTCTTCTCTCTTGTCTCCCATTGATCTCCATGGGAACTATCAAGTAAAGCTTGGAATGCTGTTTATATCCATCCATCCATCCATCCATCCATTGTCTTCCACTTATTCCTACACTAAGGGTCACGGGGGGCTGGAGCCTATCCCAGCGTCAACGGACGAGAGGCGGGGTTCACGCCAGTCCATCAAAACTGATGAGTAAAGGCGAGAGCCTTTAGGAGAAAAAGAGACAGCAGCAGCACGCTGGCCACTTCCACAATGCTGCCTAATGTATGCAGCAGTTTAATGTAATCATGTGGTTACAATCTCCATATTGTTTAATGTCCAGTATTTTGTTGAGAGGGATGATGTTTTAAAAGCTGGTGTCTTTATAAGGGCCAGGGGATTGTGTGAAAGTCCCAATTACTCCAACTTTAGCTAGCCTGTCAAAGGGAGTGCGATAGAGACCTGTGGCTCAAAGACTTTGAAAATAGTAAACTGTATTCATGTCTCCTTTGTTGTTTCAGTTGCAGCAACATGGAGGCAACGCTGAGCTGCCAAACAGAATATCAGTGCAGCTTCAAATGTCTGGTCTTACCCGTCAGACCTCAGCCTCAGAAACGTCCGGAGAATCAGAATGTGTCCATGGTCCATGAACTTTAGCACACACTACACACAGCCTTTCTTTGGACTGGTTTGTCAGACGTGTGACGTATGAACCATTTGCTGTCTGAATCTGTGTTTTTGGAACTGTACGTCCACCCTGCAGTGCAGTCTCAGAGCACAAGCGCTCAGCCCAGGCAGCATCAGCTGATCAGTCCCACTCACAAATGTCTCGTCTGTTTTGATTGGCAGAACTTCTTGAAGTGGCAGCAACCGCCAGTGAAGACGCCGCGGGTCAAACCTGAGCCTGAATCCCCTTCTTTGGTGATTTTGCGTGACAACAGGTGTAATTTTGGTCCACAAGTGTGTTGTGTGTGTGTGTGTTTGTGGAGTGTGAATTCATTTGTTCATAAATTGTCTCTTGGACAGGACGATGATAAAATATCAGTCCAGTTTTCGTCTTTCCAGCCAAGTCAATCTAGAGAGAGCCGGTGCCACGTACAACCCCCATGGAGGTTTCAGTGGAACTGAGAACACAAAGGAATGCTTTATTCACAAGTATTCAAATAAGTGAAATTTCATTTTAAGATTATTTAGAATACATGTCAAATATTATATTTACGAACTACAAGCCTAAGGCTAGAGCTGCTCCGGGCGTGTGCCTCAATCTGGATGGTACGAGTCCAGACCTGAATGAAGTTGGCCCCCTGCAGCTCTGGCCCATTCCTCAGCCCCTCTCATCGCCTCTCTTTCCCATCACATCACATCTCATGTGACACTAGGCCTTGAGGGGCTGGACCCCCCAATTTTAACCACATCGTAGACATTCCGGGCTTGGGCAGGGCTGGACTGGCCATCTGGCATACCGGGCAATGCCCCGTGGGCCGATGCACATCTTTGGGCCGGCCCATAGTTTTTTTTTAAAAGTGCATAGTTTTTAATCGACCGTAACGGTATCGGAGACGCGAAACGCGGCCCATTGGTTGATTTTCTTGAAGGACGTTGGGCCAGTCCAATGAAATCTCTCAGCTCTCGTTGAAGCAACGTGGCATCAGCAATGAAAATAAATGGAACTGGATTTGTACACTGTACATCCCATGTACACCAGGGCCGGCCCAGGACTGTGATTGACAGTGCTGGGCCGGCCCTGGTGTACATTAAACAGTATCTGGGGATATTGTAGGCTTATATCCAAATGCTCAACCTAGGAAATAATTATACATTACTGATTTTATTCAGTCAGACTTAAAACATACATAATAAAAGCAGCTTATAGGGTTTGTGCACAACCTTGTTCTACCTTGTGTGTGTGTGTGTGTGTGTGTGTGTGTGTGTGTGTGTGTGTGTGTGTGTGTGTGTGAACTGCCTTTATAGCCTTTGTTGTCAAATCATGCTTTGAGTAGATTTGCTGTCCAACTTCCAGTGTTATTTAAGTTTGCCATAAAGTTCTAGTTTGAGTTTGCAGGTGTTGCAGCTTACAGTTTTTATTATCACATGATATTAGTGAAATATTGATTTGCTGAAAATGACACTAACATCCCTGCCTCTCTCTTTCTCTGTGTTTAGTCAAGCCATGCTGTGGCAATGGAAGTGGAGGAGTCAGATCAGACAGTTGGAGACTATTTTAGTCGCCCTTCTTCCACACAGAGGAATGATTTTTTTAAGTTTCATCCTCAACAAAATTCCATAAACCCTGTCGTCCAGAGGCTCTTCGTTAGCACGGACGGCATGACGTGGAAATGGCTGACTTATTGTGGTCAACGTCATGCTTTGTTTTGTTTTGTTTGCTGCTTTTAGCAAGCCCAGTGATCCAAGCCTCTTCATTAGAGGCCTGACAGACTGGAGGCATGTGCTCCAAAGAGTAGAGGAGCATGAGAGAGGCATGGCACATAGACAGTGTGCTGAGGCATATTTGTTAAACTGCTCCAGAGCAAGATTGGCCACCTCCTTGAGGGAAGACAGCTGACAGGACACCGTGAGCAGGTGAAGAAGAGACGTCAGGTGTTGGAACGTGTAGTGGAAGAAGAAGGTCTCTGTGAGTAGTGAAAGAGTATCACTCTTTTAACATGGTTGCTCTCTTCCATGTAGAATACTGCACTTTATTTTAATTTTTGAAACTTCAAAATGTGCACATACATCCTCTGGTATGGCGTGTGCTTACACATATCATGTAAATAACCATGGAGGGCTGCCAGGGATCAAAAATGCCAGGACCATTTTTTGGTCCCAGTCCAGCCCTGGTTCTGACTTTAGGTTACTTGTCCTGTACAAGTTAACCTGACCTTAATTTATGAAGTAAATTGCTTTACCAACTCATGAAAGTCATATTTACTTGACCAAAATAAGTAAGAGGAACACCTTAGTAAAGTTAACAAGTTCATGCTAGTTCACACAAACATGAGACTTTACAGTGAAAATAAACAGGACTGGGCTGAGAACACTGGGGCCTCCGACTGGCATGTCTATTTCCAAAGACAGCTGAGGTCCTTCAAAATCATCCGGACAATGCTGTGGCTGTTTTATGAGTTTGTGGTGGCAAGTGCTATCTGCTTCTCTCGTACTGCTGCGTCAGTGGACACCACACACTCAATAAACTCATCTGCAGATCCAGTGACGTCATGGGGGTGCAGCTCTTCTCTCTATCAGGAGAATCAGAGAGGAAAATAGTGTTCATTCTGCGGACCATCCTGGACATTGTGAGCACACTCAGCTAAAGACTTGTTGCAGTGACCACAAAGTGCCTTCGGAAATCTTTACTTCCCGTGGCAATCAAACTTTATAAGTCATCCCTCTGAGCAACAATAACAGACTCAGTCAGTCATACTCTTATTTATACATGCACAACTGTTTATGTATAACTACGGTCATACTTCTATACTGTATACTCCTGTCATGTTTGCTGTTGAATGTATTTACGTACATATAAATGTTTCTTTTTTCACATCTGTTTTTTTTTATTTTTTTTAACCTGTCCTGTTCAGTAGCTGGGGCAAGCAGCATCCATGTTCCTGGTGCCTTGTTGTTCTGAAGCAGTTTTACTCTGCAAAGGAGGAATCTGATAAACTCCTCCTATCGCCATTTGTGTTTAACTTTATTAGGAATGGTGTTGGTTCATTGATAAAGCTACCTCCTGAGGCTCAGGAGTGGATAGAAAGAGAGAACAGGGACAGGACAGGGAAGACAGGGGGGGGAGACAAAAACAACAACAGCAATAGCAGAAAAAACAAAAACCAAACAAACAAAGAAAAAGTAACAACAACAACAGAGAGGAGGGAAAAAAAAGGAAAAAACATTGGTTGCAGAATTTCCAGTGCAGGCTTCCCATTGGGTTTAATATAATTTTAAGATAATTTAAAGATAAATGTCTGAGTGTGTGATTATGGGTCAGTTGTGCGCTCCATGCGTGTATATGTGTATACGTGTGTGTATGAGTGTGTGCTACGGTTTGTCTTGGATGCTGTGGGTAGCTGGCTGTGGCTGATGTGGGGGGCCAGGACACCCCCAGTCCAGGATAGCAGGCAGGTCAGGACCAGGACCCCAGAGCACCCAGAAACCCCCAGAGCATGGGAAGCCCCAGGCCACCCCTCCCCAGGAAACAGCCACAGGCCCAACCCATGCCAGGATCCGTAGGAAAGTATAGGAGCAGCAACTCACACCCAGAAGCAACCCACAGAGAGACGGGGCAGACAGAGGACACCCCCCCCCCCCCCACAGCATGAGCAGAGCATATGCCAGGGGCATAGGGCCCCTCCGGCCCGAGACCTGACCAGAGCCCCCTAAGAGGTCCACCAGCGGCGAGGCCGACACCCACCCACACCCTACACCCAGGCGGGGCAACCACAGCCCACCACAATGACCGCGCCCACCGCCCCTGTACAGAGCTACCCCCCCCCCCCCAACCCTCGATCCCCATCCAGGATAGCAGGCAGGTCAGGACGGGGCCTGAGAGCTGGCAGACTTGACACGCAACATAGGAAGACTCAGATACGTTTCCCCTGCCGCCGGCGCCGACCGACAACCGTCAACCACACCGTGTTTGACCTCGGCTATTTCAGCCAGCAGCGAGAGGCAGCTAGCCCCAGGCCAACCCACAAGCAGCCATCTGCAGCGGGCGGGAGCCACCAGGCCAACTCGGGAGCAGACACCAGCAGTGGGCCGCAGCCACCCGCAGTGGGCGGAGCTAGCTGGCCGGGGAGCAGATACCACCAGCGGGCAGCAGCTAGCCCGCCGCGTGAGGCAACCAGCGGCAGCTAGCCAGCAGCGTGAGGCAACCAGCGGCAGCTAGCCTCAGGCCAGGCCACAACGATGCCATCGAAAGGGTCGAACAAGATGGAGGCGAAGACTGAAGATGAGTATGTATCATTAGCTCACGTGAACGAGCAACTACAACAACAAAAAGAAATGTTCACGGCATCGATAAAACAACAACAGGACAATTTCAGAGGATTTGTGAAAGTCATCATGGACTCAACAAACACCAGCCTCGATACACTCGCCAAAGAACTGCAGGATATAAAATCTAGCTTGCAATATACACAAAATATGTGGACGAGATCAAAGCCAGCATGTCAACACAATCTGACCGCTGCAACTCACTACAGTCTGATGTGTTCAAAGAATGCGACAGCCTTTTGGCAGTCACGGACAAAATTGAATACTTCGAGGGTCAATCCAGGAGGAACAACCTGGTCACTGACGGAATTGGAGAGTCACCCGGGGAAACCTGGGCAGCAGGGCTGGACTGGGACCAAAAAATGGCCCTGGCATTTTTGAAACTCTCGTGGTCCACTGTTCAGACTTAAGTTCCTACAGTTCCTGTAGTGCTGCATTCTTAAATCTTTACAGGGCACCTCAATGCTACTGATCTTTTCAACTTCTGACAGTCTTCGTATTTTCTGTGCAAGGGGAAGTTCTGGCTTTCTTACAAACCGCTTTAGTTTATGGAGATCATTTTCATATGGAAAAGCTGAGATAGACTCCAAACAACCATAAAGTTGCGTATCTGCTGATCGAGGGACTAAGGCATGCACGTTGTACACTAAAGCATCTTTGCCATAAAGCTCCCCAAAATGACTAACAAATGTTGTGAGCAGTGTATTTGCATAATTACTATACAAAGAACACAACTGAGGACTGACAAGGATACACATACCTGTATAAAATAACATAAAGTTGTTATAGAAATCACTATCTAAATATGGTGCCAGAGCAGCTGAACCAGTATACAACACAAACTGCCTTAGTTCAGTCGCTTTCCAGCGGTCTAGCTCTCTCAGAGACCTTGGCTTTCTTGCAAACTCAGCAGGTATATTTGCACGCATCTTAATCAAATTTTCAGAAATTCTGTCGACTATGTTAGAGGACAAACGAAATTCCAATGGGCCCCTCAGCCACACATTCAACAATTTACGCATGACAGCTAAACATGCAAGGTGCATGTAATCCAGAGGGAATCTGGATACCATGCCCACATCTAGACCAGTAAGTGTGTGTGCTCCCTCGTGGTGATGAGACTCATCGGTTTGGCCTGAAAAGGACGAATCACTCCGTAGGACTAAATCATTAATGGGGTGTGTCATTCTATTGTTAATATAAACACCTGCCTGGCAACACTTATCACATCCGTGATATGCATTGTGAGCTTTTGTATTTTTTACAAACGCTCTAGCTGGGGTAGCACAAATAACACAATCCAGTTCAATGAAAAATCTTTTCCCTCTCAAGAAAAATCCTTCCTGCAGCCGCTTGAACTCATTAGTAAAATCTCTCAAATACTCATCAGGGACATTTGTTTTTTTGTACCACAAAAAAGTCCGATGACAACAGGTTCCTTCATCGGACCACTTGACAAAAGTCCTAAAATGGGCCACAATTGTAAATTTGAGCTCTTGAACAGTGGCAAGCCGTCAATATTTATTTGTAATCTAAAAGTAAATCCGTCTGCAATGTTTTCTACTAGCTGGGTCAGGGTGTTCCGCAGTGCTGCCAGGAGACCTCTATAGTGATACAAACCACCACATTTTTGTTGGACTTTATATTCCGTCTTTGTTTGAAGGATGGTTCGTGCATCCTTGGGCAGTTCTGGGTGGTACACTCTCACTAAACAAACTACGGAGGGCTGTGAGGGCTACTAAAGAGACACTGAACTGTACAGCCCACTTGGCTAAGCTTTCAACAAGGCTCACTGGCTTGTCAACAAAATCTGATTCAGAGTCAGAAATGTCTTGTCTGTCTGCACAGAAAATATCAGAGGAGTGACAAGGGGCATCTAAATCGTCATCTCTCTGAGACAGTCTTGAGTCATTGATGCTTTCTTTGTCACTGGTGGTAGGTCAGGTTTGTTTGATTGTTGGATCAGACATCTTCTGCAGTGTCACGCAGGCGTTTCTCTAGGGCAATGCGAGCCCTCCGTCTGACACCTGAGTTTGTTAACAGAGGTTTACTCCTTTTCATCATCTGTATAAAAGATATTAATTTTGACAAAAAACAACAACATTACAGTGCTGACTGAATACAGATATTTGTTGAAAATAAAAATCTCTTAAAGGTATGAAAAAGACGACTGTCAGTTGCCCTGTAAAACATTTTGGTGACCAAAAAAATACAAGAAACAGAAAAGCCATGAAATATACCAGTGGAGCCATGTAGTGAGGATGGGAAAATTATAATACAATTTGAAATATTCTCATGTTGCACAGAACTGTCCTTGATCTCATCATGATGACATACATATACTAGTTATAATAATTCTACTACATACCTATTTAAAAGTCCATTCATGACACTGCATGCACATAATTCAGCTAATTATGATGACATGTGCAGTCCATGGCATGCATTCATTGCTATGTACCAATATCAAGGCCAGTTTGAGGTTGATTAACCCTACTAAAGTTGAGACGATCTGAACTCCTGTGTGTTAAAAATCCACAATTTCACTCTCAACTGCAGCCTGCTAGCTAACAATTGCTAGCTACAAATTTGCCATACTGATGCAGTTACGGGCAAAAAAAGAGCTACATAATTAAGTTCAAACATTTTAAGAGCTTTAGCACTGAATCTCAAAATAAATCAATAGTAAATTATAGTGAATTATGAAAAATAGTTCCATCACATTGTGTGACTTAGAGAAGAAATGTGGCGCTGGCAGCCTTCGCCCTCCAGTTAAGGTTAAAAAAGAGGGGAAAAATCGCGCACTCGTGCCTCCAGTTCCGTTCCGCGTCCGGCTGGACTCCGCCGACAGACAGACTGCTCTCACCATAATTCCTGCTCCCGGAAAACTGAGCCCGGAACGGTGTCGTGTCGCAGCAGTAACCCGGATGTGACTGTTACGCGGATCTGCCGGTTTGGAAGCGGATTCGTCGCGGAGTCAGCTGCTGTCTGGGTAAGGTCTGTTTTTAGTTAACAATAATTTTGATACATTTATCCTACATTCTTAGTTTTAATTTTCATTTGTTCTTGTTTTATTACTGTGAAAATATAAAACAACAAAACAAAAAATACAGTTAGAATGGCATTCCAATTAAGATTTGGATGACAGTATGAAAAAGACCTTTTATCCAATGCCATTCTCATACAAATACTAACATATCTTCGTTAAAATGAGGTCTACTTTCACTATTTAGTTGTTCATTGTCGTCTGAAAGATAAAACTGAATGTTTAAAAATATATTAACGATCTGAAAAAATCACAGTGAAAAGAGGGACTGATGTACTGCTCATTCATGTGTAAGCTGTTACACATTGTTAATTCTGGATAAATGGAACATTAACCTTTTAGTCCGTAACAGGGTTGACGGATAAGTCATTTAATGAAGTAAAAAATGTGTCATAAAATATATAAAATACATAACCTGAGATGGCATCATATCATTTATTGACACTTTAAGATGTCTTCTTTCTGTAGACATTTCAAAAATGGTGAACAAGATGATTTTGGCGGCAGCCCTGACAACAGTAACTGTCGTTACTGTCATTAGATAGGACACTGGAAGGCAGAATCTCCTGTGTTTAAGACTAGATGGAAGGTAATTCATGTAATACTAAAGTAATACAAGTATTGTTGCTTCTCACTCGTGAGCTGGGTTATTGAGAAAGAGACTTTGTCACTGGTTGGGGCTCTGCAACACTTGCATTGATTTATGTAGGAGCAGGAGCTCCCGTTTTGGTTCATCCCAATCACAACCCTCAGACCTTCATCTTGGGGCTCACGCCTCCAGTAGCTACAGCCTCAGGCTTACAGTTCTCTCTCTGTAAAATACGTAACCATAGCGACCAGGTCAGTTTGAAACTGCTATGTCACCCCAAATATGACTGTGTTTCTACATAAAGGTATTTGTACCGGTTTGTGTAACATTCAAGGCTCTTGACTATCAAACAATTTTAACAGTGTTTTCTTTTTTTTGGTCATATTTGGAGCCGGCTTCATCTTTCTCTGAAAGGCTTTTCATGAAGGGCGCTTGCCCACAAAATGATCCAGGATCTCCCAGATTATAATCCACTGATTGGTACACCTTCGCCGTTCTTGTTTAGAGTGTGGAAGTCTAGTGGTACAGCGGGGTAAAACCTAACAGTCGTGGGTTAGAAAATAATCTTGAAACGATCTTTTTCACCATCAAAAAACTTTTATTTTCCCATACATTTTCAACAGCAAATGACAAAATCAGATGTCATTTTTTAACAAATAAGAGAAAATCTCACATCATTTTCTCACAAAAATGAAAAACATCACACCATTTTTTTCACAATATGGAATCAAATACATATTTTCACAAATAAGGACAAAATATAGATAAAAGTCACTGTTTTTAATTCAGAAAAATATCACAGGTGGACCAACCGTTAGCTAAAAGATCAGATATCATGCTGACAATGGCATACACATTCATGAATGTGACCCCAGCTCCCATCAACCTGTGACGGACACCTCCTTCATCCAAGTGGCTGAGAGGTGGCTGGATGATTTCGTGTCACGGTCTGTGGTCACCTGCACATGTCCACATTCAATCACCCCAATTTTCAGTTGGACTCTGACGGAGTGTCATAAGCACTGTCACTTTCCAAAATTAACTGTTGTTGCTGCTTTGTTACCAACGGTTTAACACCCTGTTTTCAGGGATCCGGTGTTCTGGCCCCAGAACTGGTGAGAGACCAGGCTTGGGGGTCTTGTCTCCTTCAGACATCATTGCAGACACAGCAACACGTCTGCCAGTATTCTCTTAATCCCTTTGTCCAAATAAATCACGTATGAGGGAAAAATTCAACTCTCTGTCGACAACCCCTCCAATATGCTGTTCCCCAGCAACAGCAAAAATTCTTCTCCTGTCTCTTGGACAGGATGGTGACTGAATACATGAATGTTATGTTAATTATGAACTGATTCACGTCTCCTTTGTTGTTTCAGTTGCAGCTACATGGAGGCAGCATTGACCCCTCCAATAAGGAACCTTTTAGCTCCCAAACTGAATATCAGCGCAGCTTTAAATGTCCGGTCTTACCTGCCAGACCAAAGCCCCAGAAACATCTGGAGAGCCGGAATGTTTCCATGGTACATACATGAACCCATATTTGCATGCATGGCCACAACCACACACAGCCTTTCTTTGGACTGGTTTGTCAGACGTGTGACGTATGAACCATTTGCTGTCTGAATCTGTGTTTTTGGAACTGTACGTCCACCCTGCAGTGCAGTCTCAGAGCACAAGCGCTCAGCCCAGGCAGCATCAGCTGATCAGTTCCACTCACAAATGTCTTGTCTGTTTTGATTGGCAGAACTTCTTGAAGTGGCAGCAACCGCCAGTGAAGACGCCGCGGGTCAAACCTGAGCCTGAATCCCCTTCTTTGGCGATTCTGCGTGACAACAGGTGTAATTTTTGTCCACAAGTGTGTTGTGTGTGTGTGTTTGTGGAGTGTGAATTCATTTGCTTATAAATGATCTCTTGGACAGGATGGTGACTGAATACATGTCAAGTTTTCGTCCTCCCAGCTGTACGACAGTGGAAGAAGCCGGTGCCACGTACATCCCCCTGGTGAGGTTTCAGTGGAACTGAGAATGCAAAGGAATGCTTTATTCACAAGTATTCCAAAAATGACATCTGATATTGGAATCTTCATTTGTCATATTTATGAACAAAATTCTGAGTGTCATCTATAATGTCATCATCAGCATCACATTGGCACTTTCAGCTGGCTGTTGATGTCCTGTAATAACTGCCATGATAATTGAGACTATATGTCAAACATTAGATGTGTGTGTGTGTGTGTGTGTGTGTGTGTGTGTGTGTGTGTCTGTGTGTGTGTGTTTCAGGCTAAAAAAAACTCCATAGAAAACCCTTTTAACAGGGAAAAATCTGAGAAACCTCAGGGTGAGGAGGGGAGGAGGGATCCCTCACCCAGAAGGGACAGACGGACAGGAGATGTTGCTACAGAGAAGAGAACAAGAATAAGCAGTATATGGATGTTGGGGATGCTCATGAGATGTGGCACATTTTCCTTCAACAGGAGCTGTGAGGAAGAAATCTGCTGCGACCAGCACAGCAGACACAGAAATAAACGCCATCCGGTGCTTCAACCTGGCCACTGACCGTGGGGGTGGCCGGAGAGACCGGGAGCGGGCCAAAGAAACATTGACTGAGGTAAATGGAATGGATGGAAGTGTTTTTGCAGTTTGTGTTTTTTCTTTAAAGGCACTGTATGTAAGAACATGGCCAAAACTGTCCACGGAGTCAAATTCTAAACACTGCAGTGTGTTGTTTCCCCTCCCCCATGCCAGCCACACACTAACCTCTGCTCTGCTCACTCACACAGTCAATTTCAAAGTAAAGATGATCATGCCTCTCTAAAACATGTTAGACAGCATTAGTTAGTCACACATAGCCTTTTGGCACAAAACTGTCACTGCACCAAGCTGAATCTGTCAACACCTCCCCCTACTGTGCCACCACACCCATCTTGGCACACCTCAGGCTGCCACACTCCCAAACTGAGCGTGCGCCGTGTTGCGCTGCATGAAACTAGCACTGCACAGGGTTCGCCACCCTGTGCCACCTTGCACTGCGCTGAGAAACTAGAGCCCAATGAGTCAAGTCTGGTGAGCTGCTGCTTGGGTGCGACAAACACCTTCAGCCATACAAGCTTTTCTGGAGTAGTTTGCCCAGGCCTGATCTAAAGAGATTCACATGGTTTAAAAGATCAATGTGGAAAAATCCAACCAACGTCCAGCGTCGTCTTATTCCTTACTAGCAAGGGTCGTGGGGGGTGGAGCCTATCCCAGCAGCTATGGGCGAGAGGCAGGGTTCACCCTGGACAGGTCGCCAGTCCATCACAGGGCCAACACATAGAGACAGACAACCATTCACACTCACAGTCACACCTACGGTCAATCTAGAGTATCAATCAGCCTCGTCCCCTCTTGATGTCTTTGGACTGTGGAGGAAGCTGGAGTACCAGAGAGAACCCAGCAGGAACAGGGAGAACATGCGGACTCACACAGAGAGATCCTGTGCCCAAACCGGGACTCGAACCTGGAACCTTCTTGCTGTGAGGCCACAGTGCTGACCACTGCACCACCGTGCAGCCCAATATGGAAAAATGAAAATGAAATTACAGTGATTAAAAAATGTCTTACATTTAACTTTTAAACATTTTTACATCTATAGAAACCCTAGTTATTTTTGCATCCCACTTGATTTGGTAGCCTAGTTACTGACAAATTATTTACAGACTAAAGGATAGTTTTTGTTGTGTATTTATTTGTGTTACTGTCACTACTTTGGCGTTACTGATAACTCTCCTCTTGGTCTTTTGTTTGCAGATACCTCCTGGGAATTAAATTGACAAGGTGTTTTGTTTCTCTGTTCTTGAGATGGATGTTGATTGTTTTGGAAGTTGTTGTTATTTTTTGGTTTGTTTTGTTTTTAAAAATTAAATGGTTATTCCAAACAAACAATTCTGAGTATATATTTACTGCCATAATCTGACTGATAAAGCATGGATGACTTCATGATCACCTATAGGGTGTCTCTCAGTTTTCCTTCTAGGCTTCTAATACTGTCAATAATTTACCTCACATACAGGTGAAGGGTCAACGTTTTGGAAGCTTTCATGTATTTGGTTCTGATTACTCAAAGTTTTCACTGGGCTTCGGAGGCCATTGTTTTGATGTACTCAGTGAAATTGGGGATGGCTGATCTCTAACATTCAGAGGGCCCAGGCATAAGGAAAACCCAGAATAGCAAAATTCAGAGTCCAGCTCTATCAGTCCTGCCTGAACGAGATGATTCAACGGTCTCTTGATTTACAAAGGAGCTGTACCATCCAGAATTACATACATAATGTAAGGCAGGGAATTCAACTAATTTGCTCCTTCAAATGATGTCACAGATTCTTATGTTTTTGTCATGCTGTTACAAAGCATCTGCCTTTTCTCTTTCATCAGTCTGTCTCAAATGCCTCCTCAAGGTCCTTTTAGTAAATGCATCCTCATAGAAATGTGCTTGCATGCCCTCAAAAGAAGACTGGAGAATCTGCAGGTGTGATAAGATGTGGAGGTGTTTTTTGTGAAATCAACAGAATTTTTTTTCTACTGTAAAATTACCAAATGGTGTTCTCTGGTTACTAATACTCTGGTTATTTTGCATATTTTCATTCTCAGAAGGACTAAGTGATAAAATGTGCAACATTATTTTAATGTAAGATGACAGGAACCTGCTCGCCACATAGTTATGGTATTTTCACTTTCACTAAAACAAACAAAAAGGTTAATTACAGTAAAGTAAGTAGAAATACCCACAAAATGAGCTGGGGATCTGGACACCAGCCCGAGTCCATTTGAAAACTGGCCCAGCTGCAGCCCAGATGAAAAAAAAACGGATCTGCACCAGTATCGCCAGAAGATACTGGTCCGAGTCCGTTTGGGAGCTGGCCCAGCTGCGGCCCAGATGAAAAAATGGATCTGCACCAGTACTGGTCCAGTTGTGCCAAGAGACACTGGCCCAAGTCCGATTAGAAGTCGGCCCAGATGAAAAAAAACGGATCCAAACCAGTATTGGCCCATTGTGCAAAAAGACATCGGCCCGAGTCCGTGATACGGATCCGGTCCAGGACTTATGAAGGGTCTGGGCCAGATCCGGGCCAAATAATTTTTCGCCATCTGGGTAGCTGCTGACAAAACAGAACTGAATATGTGAATGATGGGACACTTCACGTTCAGTATTTGTATCTTGTAAAAACACAACTGCCCACAATCGGGACAGAGACAAGACAGCAACCTACCCAGACAGCTAAAGGACACTGCCGCAGATCTGTGCCAGACCGTGGTTAAGATTCGGTGCAGATCCGGCAAACTGGTCTGCACCGGGGTCTTAACGCACAACGGCCCAATACCGGCAACAATATGGATTCCTGATCTGGAACGGACTTGGGCCAGTTGTGGTTCACATCTGGGCCAAATGCGATCCACATATACAGCACAATCAGGAACAGGTTTGGACCAGTTCTGGCCCAGCCTACAGCTATGACATTTGGTTCGGATCTGGCACAGAGCCATTATTCATATTTTACATCTGGGCAAAATGTGTACACATACAGCACAAAGAAATGCACAAATTGTCTTCAAAAATATTTATTCTTCAGTTCACATTTAAAACATACACTGGTCTCTTTGTCAGCACAACATTCTTTTGGGCTTTTCAGAATAAAATCCTTCAAATTTTGTTGCAAGCTGCAATCTTCAAAAAATATATATATTTTTGGGACACATACATCATTGTCATAACAACCTGTGGCCTACAGTCAAAAAGATGTCCTGATCCATTCATGTGATCGGAAATCGGGGCCAACCATGTGATTTTTTTCGCTCTGTGTGGCTGCTCTCATGGCCCGCACGCTCTTGATGATGCTCTGTGCGGCGGCTCCCCTGCTCCAGACAGAGAAGGGGTACCTGCCGAGTCTCAACAGCAACCCCCCCCCAAGCCCCCTCTCCAAAAATCAAAACAAACACACATCTCTCTCTCTGTGCAAGGTAGTTACTGCATATCTAGCTGCAGTGACAGAGTGAGTGACACACACACACACACACACACACACACAATGCACAACTTAGTAGGCAAGTCCAGATTCTGGACATTCACACAACCTGCTTAGTAAACTGCTTAGGTATCGCCTGGAAGCAAAGATTTGAAAGTGTGCTTCATGTCCACCCCCTTTCTTTCAATCTCTCCTCTTGTCTCTCTCTCTCTCTCCCTCCTTCTGGTTCGTTCCCCCTGTTTAAGCCTGTCATGTTGTTACATCACTCGTTATGTGTTCCAGTCACAAATATTGTGTTGTGATGATGATGATGTTAGGCAGTTCCTTTACATTGATTTCTCGAAAATGTTGAGGATTTATGTCATGTGGGGGAATCCCTGGCGCGCTCTCTCTCGCTCTGTTTGTGTGTGTGTGTGTGTGTGTGTGTGTGTGTGAGAGAGAGAGAGAAATGACACATTGGGCATGGTTTTATGTACATTGTGAACGTGCCGCCCACATCAGATCCTGGGTTTGACTAAAATAAATGTATATTTGGGCAAATGGAAGGATTCTGTGTGTTCTATTATGTACAATGTAAGTTATAACAAATTAGGAAGTCAAATCCTCTTACCTTGAAATGGGAAGTTGCATCAACATAGAATGTTAACACAGAGCTGTCAGTCACAATAATGCAGAAATCTGTCTGTTCAACAAGCTAGGGAAGGTTCTTGTATTGGTGATGTTTGAGTTTATTTTGTTTTAACTTGCATTACTAAGTTGAAACAACAAGCAACTAACAGTTTTCTTCAACAGATAATGTGTAATTATTCTTTGTTCTAACTCAGTGTCAAGTTGAGGCCGCAAGTGAGAAAACGTGAAATCAACTTTGGCAACTTTAACTCCTGAGCTGAAATGAAGACAAACCTCAAGTTGAGTTCACGTGTTTTTAAGGCAGCAGGTGAACTTTCATGTGCAAGTTGAACTGACTTGAAATGTTTTGCAGTGTAGTTCTGGCCAGAGTGAGGTGGAATCAGATGGTGAGCTATGAATGTAATGTTGGATCTGGGGGGCCGAGGGACGACTGTCATGATCCTTCTCACTCTGAGGCTCAAGGTAGGAGACTGAACTGGGACCGTTCTCTGCTTTGTAGAGACACAAGTCCTTCTGCTTCCACAGGTCACGGCATGACTTTGCTGACAGGAGGTCTCAGCGATAGGCAGGAGGAGGGTGAGCGGTCCTTTTTGGAGACTGTAGTGACGGTCATCCCTTGGTCTCACAGATCCAACGTTACATTTTTACCTCATTCTTTGAACTGAACTGAACTGAACATCACTCTGATTTGACAGTGGCCAGCTTTTTTGTAGCACACAGTTGGAAGAGAAAAAATGCAGCAAATGCTTTGCTTCATCGTCAACATGGACTTTGCTCCAGTCTTGCTACATCAAAGCTGTGAAAAAAGAATTAATGGACTTCTGTTTTTATAGTTGAGGATTTTTTTTTCCTGTTGTTGTGAGGCCCTGGCAGATTATCACTCATATCATTCACTATTTTTCCACTTATTCCTTCCACCTTCCTACCTATTGGTTATCAAGCCAGCTTGCTGTACTCCTGCCTCAGCTGTTGGATACCAGCCTGTTCAGCTCCTGCTCATGGACACCCATCCACTCCTCATCTCAATGGGCCTGGCACACAACCCTCCCCATCCAAGAAACCCCTGCCCAAAACTACTAAGAAGCATACAATAATAGGAGGTCTAGAACTCTGATTTCCCTGTTTGAAAAACTGCAATAACCTCACAATAATTGTTTAATTATAGTGGAATATCTTGTATTTTTCTCCAAGCAGAGCTTGTTTGTCAAACTTTTTACAATGGACCTGTCATGGACTCTAAAGTTTCCTGCTCCTCTTACTCCCCACCCACATTTGGCAATCTCCACTAGAGGTTTTGGTGGCCTCGCAGGCAGAAGGGATGTGGCAAAGAAAGATATCCACCGTCCCCATGCTGGACCACCTCCCCCATGACCCACTCCTCCTCATCCCCTGTCACATACGCCCTGGACTCCATTGCTGGCCTCCAAGACTCAGAGGGTAACAGTAATACTTACCGATGTTGATCATTTTCTCTGAGTCTGTGGATGACTGCCAGGGACATCCTTGACCCCCTCATCAGGGAGTTCCACCGATTGCTTCCTGACCAGTACCCCTCTCCCCCGTCATGGAGGAGAGGGGTCCTGTCATGGACTCGGAGGTTTCCTGCTCCTCTTCACCTCCACCCTCCTGCCCTCACTCGTCTGCTCAGTCAAACCATCCATCCATCCAACCATCCATCATCTTCCACTTATTCCTATTCAGGGTCGTGGAGGGTGGAGCCTATCCCAGCTTCAATGGGCAAGAGGGGGGGGGGGCAGAGATCATCTGTCTTCATTTTGCCTTAAGAGAGTTGAAAAAGAAATTCCTTGTTTTATCAGTACATCAAAACAACATATTCTGATAACAGAGCCATGGTTTGGTTCTTCATGAATGTCTACATTTTTACAATATTTTAGGGCCCCTACTTGTCTTGGGCCAGTTAAATCCCCCTCCCTTTCCCAGGATAGAGTCCCTTCTGCACAAATACTTGTCAATAAATTCACCTTCCAGCTGCTCTGGATATTACAGACCAATTTAAATTAGTCACCTTTGTCACTGAAGAATACTTATAAATAGGTTTTTTCACGTGTCCCAGTGTTGTCATTTTATACCAGAAGACGCATATCAAGACAGTTCTTAGCTGCAGTATCATGAAGTACTGTACCTTCTGTACTACTCTGGGAGGTAATCCAGCATTTCTGTTTTGCTTCCCTTTGAATTGCCTCTGGTACTCTGATGAAAAATGAAAATAAAATAAGAATCAGTATAACAGATAATAAAAGTCAAAGGGCCGTGCTGGAACAAGACACCTTTGCGCAGCACTCTTCCATCACTGTAAAGGCGCATTTTCATTGCAAGTAGACAAGGGGTTGCATTTTGGTTTTCTGGTGAGTCACATTCAGAGTCACCAATGAAGCCAAAGCACCAGAAAATAGTGCAAGGCTCAATGTTCCTCCAACATTCTTGGTAGTTGACAAACTAGAATGTTTCCAGACAGAACGTTCCAGAGAGGTTACCTGTTTGGCTGACATTTGACCCAGCAGGAAAACCAGGGACGGCCCTCTTCATACACTGAGCAGGTTGTTTTCTGGTGGTTCCTGAAAAACAATAATTATTGTCACCTTTTGAACCATTGTGTTCATTTGAGATATACAGCATGTTTTAGTGATGGTCTCATTCTGAATGACCTTTCTCATTCATGAACATATAAAAGACAAGTCATACAATCATAATCCTGGAGGCAGTTTTAAATCAAGCTGCAAGTTCAGAGTTCAAATTCAAGTGAAATGGAACCCACACTAAGACACAGTCACTGGACAGACAGTTTAGGATACACTGTGTTGATGGAGAAAAACCTGCCTTGTTTTCATAAAACTGCAGAAACTGACCTTCTACATTTTGGTAGGTTATTTTCTGCTGTTAGTCAACAGCAGGTTTCAGACTGTGTCTGTGTCTAGACTGTAGACTGCGTCTAGAGCATCGTCAGACTAAATGTCCTGTCCAAACATGGAGTCAACATGAGACAGGTCACAAGTGGACGGCTCATTGTCTAAACCACATATAGAATCGTTTAAAAGACAAGTAATTGTGGTACTTCATTCTATAAAATCCAACTATTTTGCCTCTGTCCATGTTCTCCAAACTTTCTGTTCCTCTAAACCTCTTCTAGTAGGAATCTAAAATTAAAGCTTGAACTTGAATCTGACGAGTTTGTTTTTGTTCACTCAGGTCTGGATACGTACCATCCAGGTTGGGGCACACGCCTTCAGCAGCCACCGCCTTTGGCTTGTAGGTCTTCTTAAATTTAGCCTGAAACACACACACAGACACACACACACACACACACACACACACACACATCTAATGTTTGACATATAGTCTCAATTATCATGGCAGTTATTACAGGACATCAACAGCCAGCTGAAAGTGCCAATGTGATTCTGATGATGACATTATAGATGACACTCAGAATTTTGTTCATAAATATGACAAATGAAGATTCCAATATCAGATGTCATTTTTGGAATACTTGTGAATAAAGCATTCCTTTGCATTCTCAGTTCCACTGAAACCTCACCAGGGGGATGTACGTGGCACCGGCTCCTTCCACTGTCGTGCAGCTGGGAGGACGAAAACTTGACATGTATTCAGTCACCATCCTGTCCAAGAGATCATTTATAAGCAAATGAATTCACGCTCCACAAACACACACACACAACACACTTGTGGACAAAAATTACACCTGTTGTCACGCAGAATCACCAAAGAAGGGGATTCAGGCTCAGGTTTGACCCGCGGCGTCTTCACTGGCGGTTGCTGCCACTTCAAGAAGTTCTGCCAATCAAAACAGACGAGACATTTGTGAGTGGAACTGATCAGCTGATGCTGCCTGGGCTGAGCGCTTGTGCTCTGAGACTGCACTGCAGGGTGGACGTACAGTTCCAAAAACACAGATTCAGACAGCAAATGGTTCATACGTCACACGTCTGACAAACCAGTCCAAAGAAAGGCTGTGTGTGGTTGTGGCCATGCATGCAAATATGGGCTCATGTATGTACCATGGAAACATTCCGGCTCTCCAGATGTTTCTGGGGCTTTGGTCTGGCAGGTAAGACCGGACATTTAAAGCTGCGCTGATATTCAGTTTTGGAGCTAAAAGGTTCCTTATTGGAGGGGTCAATGCTGCCTCCATGTAGCTGCAACTGAAACAACAAAGGAGACGTGAATCAGTTCATAATTTTCACAGACAGGACCGCAAAAATTCTGAAGACTTCCTGTTTCTCTGAGACACTGGAAAGCTGGAAATATACCAGTGACTTTGCTGCAGTAAATTTGAGAACTGTACCTTCTTTGTTTTTCGGGAGGGGATTGGAGCAATAATGGGTTCCTTCAGAGTAAATTGCTCCTGGTACTCTGATGAAAAAAGATCAAAGTAAATCAATGAATAAATGACAGATAATAAAAGTCAAAGGGCCGTTCTGAAATAAAACCCTTTTCAGGCACTGTGGAGGTGCATTTCCTTTTGTGTTTTTCTGGTGAGTCTCTTTGACATCGGGACAGCAGTCAATGCACCCAAAGAAATGAAAGGTTCATTGTTCCTACAACATTCTTTAAAGCTGACTAACTAGAATGTTTCCCAGATACAAAGTGTTGGTTCTGTTGAGGTTACCTGTTCGGTAGATTTGTGGCTCGGTTGGATCCCCAAAGATGACCCCCTCGTGTTGAGCTGCTGGCTTTCTGCTCTTCCCTGAGAAATGATCAGAATTATTCTATCAATTCTATACTACATACATTTTGACGATGAAACCCAGTTCTGTAGCAAGATGACTAGGAGGTAGAGTGGCCCTCTAGCAACCAGAAGGGTCGCTGGTTGGACCCTCACTCACACGTCAGATTGTCCTTGAGCACGACACTGAGCCCCTGATTTGGTTCTGATGAGTACGTTGGCACCTTGTGTGACAGCGTCCACTATCAGTGTGTGTGAATGGGTGGATGCGATGACATCATAAAGCCCTTTGACCACTGCTAAGGTAGCATCAGCATGATGCCAATCACAAGTGGATGGCTCCATTTTTGGAACTACATACAGTCTGAAACACAGATTCTAGTCAACACGCAAATAAAAGGACGAGCTTTAAGACTGACAAGACCTTGGTCCAATCAGTGGAGCTCGGGTCAGGGTACATACCAGGTGTTCGGGGCACAGGCTTTGAGCAATATTCATGTCGCTCCACTACCATTTTATCAAGTGTCTCTCTGTGTGAAATACTATAACAGGAATATGAAATGTTTCTCTTCCAGGTGTTGTCCTCGTGGTCACCTGTTACACGGGTGGCAGTCATCACTGACATCAGAATTTCACCTGCCACAGTCATTTTAATGGTCACTGAAGAGCATGACTGACATCACAAGTAACCGATGGCGACAGTGGAGTTTGGTGACGTCACAGGACAGCTTGACATGGCTTGTAAAAAAAAACAAAAAAACCACAATAACTCAGATTTTAAAAAGCCATTGGTAAAGAAGGAAATGAGGCCACTTCAAATGCTGAATTCAAGAGGCAAGGCAAGGCAATTTTATTTGTAGAGCCCGTTTTCACCAACAGTTTGTCTCAAAGGGCTTCATGGCATCATAACAACATCCTCTGTCCTTAGACCCTCTCATGGACTGAGGAAAAACTCCATAGAAAACCCTTTGAACAGGGAAAAATCTGAGAAACCTCAGGGTGAGCAACAGAGGAGGATCCCTCACCAGAAGGGACAGACGTGCAGTAGATGTTGTTACAGACAAGAAAACAGTTTACAATGCAGAATGTGAGAAACATGGAAATGTTAACAGTTGAAGAAGGAAGCTTCTGGAAGGGGAGGCAGGGAGAGCAAGCCAGCTTGATGGGGGACTGGATGGTAGACTGGTTCATGGAAGGGGAGGCAGGGAGAGCAAGCCAGCTTGATGGGGGACTGGATGGCAGACTGGTTCATGGGAGGGGAGGCAGGGAGAGCAAGCCAGCTTGATGGGGGACTGGATGGTAGACTGGTTCATGGAAGGGGAGGCAGGGAGAGCAAGCCAGCTTGATGGGGGACTGGATGGCAGACTGGTTCATGGGAGGGGAGTGTAGGCCGGTGTAACAGAAGGGAATAAGAGTGGGGGGGGGGGCGATGCAGGCGGCGGTTGGAGCTCTGGTGGATCTGTGGAAACACAGAGAGACTGAGAGACACCAAGGCCAAACTACAAAGTGCAACAAGTCATGGTAATGACAGTTCCAAAAATGTGCAGGGAGGAGAGGAGGAGAGAGGGGGAGAGGAGAGGAGAGGAGAGAGGGGGGAGAGGAGAGGAGAAGAGAGGAGAAGAGAGGAGAGGAGAGGAGAGGAGAGGAGAGAGGGGGGAGAGGAGAGGAGGAGAGAAGAGGAGTCTCCCAGTTTCGGTCCAGGATGCAGACACCCTCTCTACATTTAAGAGCAGACTTAGACCTCCTTGTTGATCAGGCTTGTAGTTGGTTCTGCTTAGGCTGGCCCTTAGATCTGCTGCTATAGGCTCAGACCGCTGGGGGATCTCCCATGGTGCACTGGGCTTCTCTCTCCTCTATTTCCTCTCTGTCCTCCTGTATGTGTCATATATAAACCATAGTCATATGTGTTACTAACTCGTCTTGTTCCTTTGGGCTCCCCTCATCCCAGATCCTGGGTGCTGCTGGAGGAGGCTCCAGACCTGAAGAGGCTCAAGCTGCCACCCGTAGCTCCACCTGTTCATGTCCCCGTCTGTCCATCAGTCTCTTCCCTTTCTCTCTCTCTTTATCTCTGTCCCTCCCTTTCCTTCTGCATGTCTGTCTTCCTCCATTATCTGTCTTTGTCTCTGCCCCACTCTCCTGCTCTCTTTACCCCCAACCGGTCAAAGCAGAAGGCCGTCCCCACTGATCCTGGATCTGCTCCACATTCCTTCCTGTTAAAGGAAGGTTATCGTCACCGCTGTAGCAGGATGTGCTGCTGATGGAGAATTGTTGGGTGTAGATTCATTGAAGGAGTGTGGTACTGGACCTGCTCTACCTGTAAAGTGTCATGAGAGAACTTTTGTTGTCATTTGGCACTACATGAATAGAATTGACTTGACGACTTGATTTCCTAACAGCATGTACCAGGTTTCTTGCTCTTGTTATAAGTGAATCAGCATTCGAGTGCTTCGTGGCATCTTTCAATGTGAACTGAAGCACGTGGGCAAGGCATGGCATTCTCTGGAATTTGTTGTTCTCCCCATCATCCGGCAAATGAAGTTCTTTGCAAAGCATAATGAGAAAACAGACAATTAGATGAAGCAACATATGTAAAATTGACAAAAAGTTTCAAAAAGTTCGATATTGTAATAATGCCATGACCTTTCATGTTCTATTATATTCAATTTGTTGCACTGAGCCCATAATCTTGTTTCCACGGTAGGACACATTGTTTAATATTGTGTCTCCACAGTCACTCGTAATCCTGAATATAAAATCACAGAAAATGACAAAAACAATTCTGTCAAAGTGCAGACTGTAAGTGTCAACTTTAAACTTTTTGACCTGAGCTAGAGTAGGCAACTTGTTTTTTTAACAGGTGTAACCTAATTGGGTTGGATTTCTCTTTTAAGTTTTCAGTTTTGTCAGCGGCCAAAAGTGTACTGGTGTAGGCAAATCTACTAAAAATCATTGGCACCTTTATTTCATGTCGGTATGTATTAAATACATGATTGCAGTAAATGAGAGCAAGTAAACAAGACGTTTCTTCTCTCTTGTCTCCCATTGATCTCCATGGGAACTATCAAGTAAAGGCACCACCTGATCAGAACGTGGGAAGTTTGATGTCTATTGGGTCAACTGTCTTTGAGATAAGTCACATATAAACTGAGACTGGGCAAGTTTAAAATAATAAACCTACATCACCCCATTCATGGATTTACAAGATTCTTCAAGTAGTTCTATTGACAGATATGCTTCATCAGATGAAAGCCAGTACTGAATTCTGACAAATACTGACAAACACACCTCCCTTTTTGCCCAACAGTCAGTTTTATTTGGCACATGTATACTGTTACTGCAAAATTAATATTACTCAGTAATTTATCTGTATCAGCATCGTAGGTGGCAATATCCTCTCTTGAGAGTGCTGACCAGTCCGGGAATTTAGTATTAGGATCAGAACTGTCACTGGAGAGCATCGGAATATCTTCAACATTGATCAATCTAACCCCAGGCAGTTGCTGCCCCGCACAGAATCCTCACTCTTTATATCCCACGATAGTCGTGTGCATCGGCTGTGCTGATACAGTGATCCAACCATGAGGCCGTATGCCAGGCCTCACTTGTAGAAGCATCTGAGGGGAGTAACTCTTTACTTGACAGCAATAAATTGTTTTCCTGACAAACCTGGATGATGTGATTAGCAAACAGTGAGCCTCTGTCAGCAATGTCTGCATTCAGATCCCCAATGATATAAATGCAAGAAGTCGTGCTGCTCTGAATAAAAGCATAAATAAAAGCGAGCCTACAGAGATATTCATCTTCATTCTGAATACATTCAAATGGTGTATAAACATGAAGTATAAGAAACATTGTGACTGAACTGTACACCAATACCCCAGTCTACATCAAGCCTAAGCACATTCATCAATAAATCAAGCCTCTTGTTCCACAGGATGGCCACACCCCCAGGTATCCTACCCCTGATTATTCCTGAACTGGGATCAGTTGTAGATTCCCCAGCACCATGAAAATTGACTTTAAGAGTGTTTAATTTGGTCAAGTCTTGCTTTGCCAACAACGTCTCTTGCAAGCACAGCACGTCACAATTTTCCAAGAGGTTGTCAACAACCCTGTCACCTGCGTCCTGGCCCAGACGCAGGCCTCGACAGTTGCAGGACAAAACACGAAGAGGTCCAGTCATATGGGGGATCTCATGAGTGCTCCCTGCACCAGCTGACACCGTTCTCAGCTCAGCAGACAAAAGCCCCGTCCGGCCATTGTACACTTCTCCAACCTCATGGCACTCAGCTGAAACTTTAAAAGAGCTGTATCTGCCGTTTTCATTACCGATCTGGTTGCATGACACCACACAGCCAAGTTTTTTACCAAGATAGCCAGAGAGAGCTTCCGCATCCAGACCAGGTGAGAACTTGGAAGCAAAAACACTCACCAGCTTGGTCTTGACAGTTTTGCTGTCACCAGCAACACCGGGGCCAACAACAGACCATTTCCTTTTCTGCTGCCCCGAGGTGGCTGTGCGCACCCAGGGTTTGGCACCAGCGTACGCCGAGCCACGATGTCGTCCCTTTTTAACAATCGGACTCCACGTGGGCGAACCAGGTAAAGCAGTTAAGCCTCCCGGGGTCCCCGGGATATAGCTCCCTCCGGGGCGAGAGCAGGATCCCCTGGCACAGCTCCCACTCCAGCCCCAACGCTGATCCCCGTTGATAGATAGATAACTGCTTCTTACCCTGAATTGAATTTGAACTCTCACATTCAGTGACTGAAACTGAATTTAAATCTGTCTCTGTGGTTAGGCTTGTGTTTGTTCTTCTATATTTTTCTTCTTTCTTTTCTTTTCAAATGTGGTCAAATAAAGACGATCATTAAAAATGTCACAATAATTGTTATCATTTCTCAGACACCGGCAGAGAACCAGCGGTTCAGCCTGGGCGTTCAAAGCTCTACCCAACAGGTCACCTCAGAGGAACGTTCCATTGATTTGTTCAACTTGTATTGTCTGTTACATTCATGATTGTTTATTTATTTTCAATCAGAGTACACGACGCAATTCACGTGGAAGAAACCACTAAAAGCTGCAGTACCTTCCAGAGGAGCACAGACGGTACAGTACTTCAATATACCACAGCAAAGTACCGTCCAATAACTTGGTTCTTGTCAGAGTTGAAGTTGGGAGCATCGGTGACTGGTGAAACATTTTCAACATTTCTGTCTCTGGCTTGGAGCTCTTTTAATGAAGTGTCATCAAACTACCAGGATGTGCTGTTCAGTGGTGTTGTGGACACCTCAGCAGCACAGACAGGAAATGCTGGGTTAACGGTGAACTATAGAAGGGGGAACTGTTCACCTTTTATACAGTTTACCACTTACCAGGTCCTGACTGGAGCAAAAGGAGGCATCATGAGTGACCTGTGTTCCAACTATCCCTGACCTCCCCTGTTTCTGGTCTGAAGGAATCTGCCATGTCTGCTGGTTGAAAGAAGACTGCTGACTCCTGGATCAATGTAGCATCTCTTTTGTTGTTTTAGTCGCAGCAAATTGAAAGCAAGGCTGAGTCCTCCTTTAAGGCCAAATTTGCTTTTGGTAAAACAGAGTATCAGCACAGCTTCCACTGTCTGGACTCGCCCTCCGGACCTCTGCCTCAGAAAGACCAGAGCGTTCTCAAGGTACATTGTTCTGTAATTTGTAATTTTAGTGATCCAAGTGTTTGTGTTATTGTGGAGTGTGAATTCTTTTGTTCATGAACTGTCGCTTGGACAGGATGGTGACTGAATATCAGTCCAATTGTCCTCATCGAAGGTCTTGTCAGTCTTAAAGCTCGTCCTTTTATTTGCGTGTTGACTAGAATCTGTGTTTCAGACTGTGTGTAGTTCCAAAAATGGAGCCATCCACTTGTGATTGGTATCATGCTGATGCTACCTTAGCAGTGGTCAAAGGGCTTTATGATGTCATCGCATCCACCCATTCACACACACTGATAGTGGACGCTGTCACACAAGGTGCCAACGTACTCATCAGAACCAAATCAGGGGCTCAGTGTCGTGCTCAAGGACAATCTGACATGTGAGTGAGGGTCCAACCAGCGACCCTTCTGGTTGCTAGAGGGCCACTCCACCTGTGCTGCCCCTTTAAGAGAACAGGGGCATTGTGGACCGTGATGTGATGTGTAGACTCGCGATAGTTCCTTTTTTTCACAGACGGGGCTTTGAGTGAAGTAGTTGTTTTTTACTCCCCATTTTTTCTAAGCTGTACTCTGGAAGGCACATACGTCTGTGAGTATTGGTTGTTATGATATTAAGCCTAGCTGTTAAAGTTTAAAAACAGTTCATTTAAGGTGGGAAAACTTAAAAAAAACGGAGTGACGCTAATGCGCTAGCCTGTATATGGCGTTTTCTATATAACGTTAGCATTAAGCTAATCGTACATTATTTTTTGTGGTTAGTTAATGAAGATTTAACCTGCTCATAAGTATTATGTCAATGTATGAAGATTGTTTGTGTTAAGAACAAAGCCAAACCATATGTGACATATTGTATTTTATTTTTTGTATTGCAGTTTCACAGTGTTTCATCAGTAAACATCCCAAACTCACCTGCTGACTCGGTGTTTATTGAAAAATTCTGTTAGCTATCTGCCAAGTTAAAAACGGCAACTAACGAGGGCAGAATAGTGAAAAGACATACGCCGTACGGGGTTCCTACAGAAAAGTTGATCTTCGTAGAAACACCAAGATTTCGACATACAACAAAGCTTCACAATGGACAATATAGAGGACACATTGGATACGAGGTCAGTATGTTCCAACACCTCACGTGCCAGTCAGCGTTCCTCAGCCAGTGCCATAGCAGTCAGGGCGCGTGCAAAAGCTGAAGCTGCACGTACACAAGCATCATTTGCAAGAAGAGAAGCAGACGTGATTAAAGCTCATGCATACATTGAAGAGCAGCAACAAAAAGCTGCAGCTGAGGCTACTAAAAAGAAAGCAGAGCTAGAAGCCAGTCTGCGCACACTGAGGCTAGAGAGCGCAGCTGCAGCTGCGGCTGCTGAAGCTAACGTTTTGGAAGCAGCTGCTGAGAATGAGCAAGGAGAGCTAGATCATGTTAACCTAAGAAATGAACATGTTGAACATCAGTACGTGGTGGATTCAAGACATGAGCATCACCTGGACTCAAAGCCATTTGAACCCACGCCAGCACCAGCACGCCAGCTAACAAGGGACAGCGGTGAGGCAGCTATAAACAGCACAGGGAAGAATATAGACGAGTCAAGTGAGATCAGTTGTTATGAATTCAGTGACGATGACTTACCTGTTCAGCAAACATTCAGGATGCCATTCCATGTTATTCTGATCCGCAAACTTCAGCTAGAGGTCAGTATGATCCCAGTCCACCCAAAGGCAAGTCCCATCGTCAATTCCAGTCTCGTAATGCAAGACCAATTGGCGGTAACAACCAACCCCCTCAGCCAGTAATGTATGATTCTCCCAGAACTAAGGAGCCTAGGCCTAGTTCATCACTCACCCCAGATCTGACCAAGTATTTGATACGCCGTGAGATGATAAGCTCCGGGCTGCTAAGGTTTGACGACTGCGCTGAAAATTATTGGGCCTGGAAGGAATCTTTCCATAGTTCCACAGTCGACTTAAATTTGACAAAGAGAGGAGCTTGATCTGCTGTGTAAATGGCTCGGACCAAAATCATCCGAACATGCAAAGAGGATTCGTGCGGTCCACATCCATGACGCAGAAGCAGGGGTGAGCATGGTATGGCAAAGGTTAGAAGACTGTTATGGATGCCCAGAAGCCATAGAAAACGCACTCCTTAAGAAGACAGACGATTTCCCAAAAATCTTAAACAGAGAATATCAAAGGTTGAGAGAGCTGGGAGACATTCTAATGGAGCTTGAAGCGGCCAGGTCAGACGGATTCCTGCCCGGTTTAAATTACCTGGACACGTCCCGTGGAATTACTCCGATTGTCCAAAAGCTGCCATACTCCCTGCATGACAAGTGGGTCTCTCTTGCATCACGTTACAAGGAAAGGTACCAGACATCTTACCCACCCTTCGCCTTCTTTGCAAAGTTTGTTCGTGATCAAGCCAAGACACTCAACGACCCAAGCTTCGCTGCACTCACAGGTGGTGGGAAGCCAGAACATTCCTTTCGGCCAAATGTGAGGACACCCATTTCCGTCAAAAAGACAGAGGTCTCAGTGAACTCTGATAGTAGCTATAGTAACCACACAGAGAAAAACATGGCAGACCCAGACAAGCAGTGTCCTCTCCACAACAAACCACATCCCCTTAGGAAGTGTCGTGGCTTCAGGAGTAAGTCATTGGATGAGAGGAAAACCTATCTTAAAGAGAAAAATACTTGCTATAAGTGCTGTGCATCAACCAGTCACCTAGCCAAAGATTGTGGTAAAAATGTTCAGTGCAGAGAATGCCAGAGCGAGAGACACCCCACAGCATTACATCCGGGGCCCGCTCCCTGGACGACGGAGATTTCTGTAACTACAAGGGACCAAGGCGGGGAGCAAGAGGACAGAGCTGCTCAAATTGTCACGTCAAAATGCACTGACATCTGTGGGACGGCTGTCGGAGGAAGATCATGCTCCAAAATCTGTCTCGTCAGAGTGTATCCAGCGGGCCAACGGGAAAGAGCGGTCAAGGCTTACGCCGTTCTCGATAAGCAGAGCAACAAGTCCTTAGCAAAAACAGAGTTTTTTGAGCTCTTTGGGATTACTGAGGGCACAGCAGCATACACCTTGACCTGCTCGGGAATCATCGAAACCATGGGTCGGAGAGCCAATAATTTCATCATGGAGTCGCTCGATGGTAAAACTCACATCCCACTCCCGACGCTAATAGAATGCAATATGCTCCCTGATGACAAGTCAGAAATCCCCACGCCTGAGATTGCCAGACACTACACACACCTCAAGCGGGTTGTAGACAGGATCCCAGCTCTAGACCCTTCAGCAGGGATCCTCATCCTGCTTGGCCGAGACATCCCAAGGGCACACAAGGTTCGAGAGCAATGCAATGGTCCCCACAGTGCTCCTTATGCCCAGCGCCTCGACTTAGGCTGGGTGATTGTAGGAGAGGTTTGTCTTGGAAGAGCCCATCAATCGGATCATGCCAATGTCTATCGAACTACCGTGCTAAGCAACGGACGTACATCTCTGTTTAACCCTTGTACTAACAGACTCCACATCAAAGAGAAGTTTGAAATTCCAGTCTTGGAACTCCAGAAATTCCATTGCTTTCACTTTCCAAAGGCTAACGTGCCGAAAGACCTTTTTGATGAAAAAGATAGCATTGGCGAAGGAGTCTTCCGACAAACACCACACGATGACAAGCCTGGAATGTCTGTGGAAGACAAAGCCTTTCTGGAAAGAATGGACAAAGAAGTCTTCATGGATGACTCAAATAGTTGGGTTGCACCGCTACCTTTCAGGGAGCCAAGGCAGAAACTCCCCAACAATCGAGTTCAAGCACTTAAGCACCTTTTGACATTACGCCACATGCTGGCTAAAAAGCTTGACATGAAAGAACATATGATTGCATTCATGCAGAGGATCTTTGAGGCAGTTCATGCGGAACCAGCCCCACCACTCACTGGAGAGCAAGAGTGTTGGTATTTACCAATCTTTGGAGTTTATCATCCACGCAAACCGGGTCAGGTACGTGCAGTGTTTGACTCCAGCGCCAAGCATGAGGGCGTTTCCCTGAACGACGTCCTGCTGAGCGGCCCTGATCTAAATAACACTCTTCTGGGAGTCCTCACTCGCTTCCGTAAGGAACCCGTGGCAGTGGCAGCAGATATAGAGCAAATGTTCTACTGTTTTAAGGTCTGCCAGGAACATCGAGACTTTTTACGGTTCCTTTGGTTCGAGGACAATGACCCGACCCAAGACATCAGAGAGTACCGCATGACTGTACATGTATTTGGGAATAGCCCTTCTCCTGCTGTTGCCATATATGGTTTGAGAAGAGCTGCCCTGCAAGGTCAAGACGAACATGACACCAAGGCAAAACAGTTCGTTCGAAGGAACTTTTATGTTGACGACGGACTTACCTCGTTCCCCTCCTCCGACGATGCCATCCGAGTCCTGAAAAAGACAAAGGAAATGTTAGCTGATTCAAACATACGACTACATAAGATAGCCTCTAATCATAATGCGGTGATGGAAGCATTTCCACCGGAAGAACGTGCCAAGGAGCTGAAAGACCTGGAGCTGGGTGTGGATCCTTTACCCCTGCAGATAAGTTTAGGTCTTAATTGGCAACTTCAAACTGACAGCTTTACCTTCCTCGTCTCTACAGAGGAGAAGCCATTCACTCGTAGGGGAATTCTCTCTACAGTCAACAGCATCTTCGATCCACTGGGATTTGTGGCTCCAATAACAGTACAAGGCAAGGCTATAGTCAGAGAACTGTGCACTGAGCAATATGGATGGGATGACCCAATACCTGCTGAAAAAGTGACACAGTGGAAATCCTGGAAAGAATCACTCAAAGCACTTGAGCAGCTGCACATACCAAGACCATACTTACCTGTTTCCTTACTCTCCACACAGCAAAGGGAACTATGTGTCTTCTCCGATGCACCCACTACAGCCATCTCGACGGTGGCCTACCTCAGAGCAGTCGACGAGCAAGGACAGAGTCACATAGGATTCTGTATGGGGAAATCTAAACTAGCACCACGTCACTCCCATACGGTGCCTCGTCTGGAGCTTTGTGCGGCAGTGCTCGCAGTCGAGCTAGCTGACATGTTACTGGATGAGCTAGATGTCAACATCCACACAGTGAAGTTTTACACTGACTCTAGAGTTGTGTTGGGGTATATCTTCAATGTCAACCGGAGATTCTATGTGTACGTCGCTAACAGAGTCACACGCATAAGAAAGTCATCACAGCCGGAGCAGTGGCACTTCGTCAGCACGGGACACAATCCTGCAGATCATGGAACACGACCAATACCAGCGGTACTCCTTGGAGATACAAACTGGTTTTCAGGTCCTTCCTTTCTCAGAAAGGATAATGGAATAATACCTACATAGTCTGAGTCCTTTAAGCTGGTTGAGCCAGATGCGGATGCAGATGTACGACCGATGGTCACCACATTTGCTGTCAAGGCCACTAGTACACTGCTTGGTTCATCCAGATTTAGACGCTTTTCCAGCTGGAAGACGCTAACGTGTGGAGTAGCCAAGCTCATTCAAAGAGCCAGATTATGTGCAGAGACTTCCAAGGGCGACACACCAAAAGCAGATGCACTTGTTCAGGCAAGAACAGTAATTGTCCAGACAGTACAGAAAGAGACCTTTCAAGAGGAGATCAAGAGCTTGTCCAAGGGAGAAATTGTCTCAAAACACAGCTCTCTCAGGAAGCTAGACCCCATCTTGGATTCAGATGGTTTGTTGCGGATTGGTGGCCGAATGTCATCAGCTACAATCTGTTGGGAGGAAAAACATCCTATCATTATCCCTAAAAACAGCCACATTGCTATGTTGTTGGTGCAGTATTACCATGAAAGAGTCGCACACCAAGGAAGACACATCACTGAAGGGGCCGTCAGGTCTGCTGGACTGTGGATTCTAGCGGGCAAAAGACTCGTATCAAGCATCATACACAAGTGTGTCACTTGCAGGAGGCTAAGAGGAAGTGTGGAGAAGCAGAAAATGTCAGACTTACCTGCTGATCGGCTCATCCAAGCACCTCCATTCACACAAGTGGGGTTAGATGTGTTCGGGCCATGGTCTGTCCGTGCTCGTCGAACCAGAGGAGGTCTCTCAGAGAGCAAGCGCTGGGCCGTTATGTTCACCTGTTTGGTAACCAGAGCAGTTCATGTGGAGGTGGTAGAATCTCTGTCTACATCAAGCTTCATTAATGCGTTCAGAAGATTCACCGCTATCAGGGGTCCAGCAAAGCTCTTTCGTTCAGACCGAGGAACGAACTTCGTTGGCGCATGTAAAGAACTTGGCATAACATCAGCAAATGCTGAGCTCCAGTCTTACCTCAAAGATCAAGGCTGTACTTGGGATTTTAATCTTCCACACTCTTCTCACATGGGGGGAGTGTGGGAAAGAATGATCGGGGTTGCTAGGCGCATTTTGGATGGCATGCTGCTAAAAGTTCATTCTCCCAGTCTGACACATGAAGTTCTTGTTACGCTGATGGCAGAGGTTACCACCATAATGAATGCACGGCCGATAGTTCCTGTGTCATCAGATCCTGACATGCCCACCGTACTGACTCCTGCTATGCTCTTAACGCAAAAAGTGGATTCGGTGTCAGCTCCTTCAGGGGACCTCAACCTTAAGGATCTCTATAGGAGTCAGTGGAAACAAGTCCAGGGACTCGCTGATTCATTCTGGAAAAGATGGCGTCAAGAGTATCTGGCAACCCTCCAGCCAAGGAGAAAATGGCAAACAGACCAACCCAACTTGCAAATTGGAGATATTGTGCTCCTAAAGGACAACCAGGTCAAGCGTAATGAATGGCCTACAGGAGTCATAGTAAACACCTTTCCTGGTCAAGACAACAGGGTACGTAAAGTGGAAGTGAGAGTCGTTAAAGACAGCTCCCCTACAGTGTATTCAAGACCCATCTCTGAAGTTGTGTTGTTACTTAAGGGGACATAGTGGTATACTACAGTATACCAGACGGGGAGTGTGCTACCCCTTTAAGAGAACAGGGGCATTGTGGACCGTGATGTGATGTGTAGACTTGCGATAGTTCCTTTTTTTCACAGACGGGGCTTTGAGTGAAGTAGTTGTTTTTTACTCCCCATTTTTTCAAAGCTGTACTCTGGAAGGCACATATGTCTGTGAGTATTGGTTGTTATGATATTAAGCCTATCTGTTAAAGTTTAAAAACAGTTCATTTAAGGTGGGAAAACTTTAAAAAACGGAGCGACGCTAATGCGCTAGCCTGTATATGGCGTTTTCTATATAACGTTAGCATTAAGCTAATCGTACATTATTTTTTGTGGTTAGTTAATGAAGATTTAACCTGCTCATAAGTATTATGTCACTGTATGAAGATTGTTTGTGTTAAGAACAAAGCCAAACCATATGTGACATATTGTATTTTATTTTTTGTATTGCAGTTTCACAGTGTTTCATCAGTAAACATCCCAAACTCACCTGCTGACTCGGTGTTTATTGAAAAATTCTGTTAGCTATTGCTGACAAATTTATATATATTAACTTTAACTGTAGTTAAATTTATACATACATTCACTTAAAATAGAGTGTAGGACATACAAGGCAGTTGTAATAAAGATGTTTCTGTGGCAGTTCCCAAAGAGGTAGAAAATGTTCCAACACTGTATTTAGTTCATCAATGTACTTCTTTAATGTTAGTAGCGGTACCGGGATCTCCTGCTTATGCATCCCAGGCAGAATCGATGACTTAGCTGCAAGTCACCTTATTTGACCTCTTGAACATCTGGAAGTAGTAAAAGGTGTTTTACAGAGGGGTCCCACAAATCTCCAAAGCACCAGGATTAGTTGGTGCCATTGCGACTCCAGGAAGGAACTTATAAATACTGGAGACAACACAGATAGACATTCCAAGATATAAGACAACAGAAAAACACTTACTATCAGCAGTGAAGCACAGACCAGACTGTTTAAGAGTGGACAGGTGAAAAGGTCACAACAGGGAATAGCGGGAGTGTAGCTCATGCTAGCATCACTCCCTCAAGCTAATTAAGTCAGAACAGAGTCCACAAGAATTTCTATGGTGGGATGAGGCCGTGAAAGATAAGAGCATGGCCGTAAATCGGAAAGAGGTTTTAATCTTCACAGCTGCAACAACAAGGCCACGATGGACCAGAAGGGACTGGCATGGGGTCAGACAGAAGATCCTGCAACAGACATGAAGATCAAAAATACACACTTGCACGCAGAAGCGATCACATAAGCACCTCCCTGTAACACATAAAAACTGGAGAAGATAGTTAGATCGTTGGACTTCTTGCCCCAACGCCAGGGACGGCGCATCTGCGTATGCTGACTCCAGCATAGGGGAAGACGATCTCCAGAGCTCTGTATTCTTTCCTGTTAATCTGAATAAATTCTTTTGAACCAACTGGAAGGTGTCCTCTCCGGATTTTGAACAGCGCAATACATATACTCTGTGGGTCCTTCTGATTGATTAATGATGACTTGTTGAAAAATTCCTACACTATCTGCCAAGTTAAAAACGGAAACTAATGAGGGCAGAATACTACCTCCTAGTCATCTTGCTACAGAACTGGGTTTTTATCATCAAAATGTATATAGTATAGAATTGATAGAATAATTCTGATCATTTCTCAGGGAAGAGCAAAGAACCAGCGATTCAGCGAGGAGAGGTCATCAATGAGGATTCAACCGAGCCACAAATCTACCGTACAGGTAACCTCAACAGAACCAACACTCTGTATCTGGGAAACATTCTAGTTAGTCAGCTTTAAAGAATGTTGTAGGAACAATGAACCTTTCATTTCTTTCGGTGCATTGACTGCTGTCCTGATGTCAAAGAGACTCACCAGAAAAGCACAAAAGGAAATGCACCTCCACAGTGCCTGAAAAAGGGTTTTATTCCAGAATGGCCCTTTAACTAACAATTCTACAATTCTACAATTTCATTTAGCAGACGCTTTTGTCCAAAGCTACGTACAACACAAGCAAGAATTTAGACTTAATTAAAGAAAAGCCCATAGGAAGTGCAAAAGTGCTTCAGTTGTGATTTGGTCACAGGTACTGCCATCTAGTGGCAGAAGAAGTGTCGCCCCCCCCTCCCTTTTTTTTTTTTAATTTTTTGACAAACATATAACATGACACAACACAGTTAGTGCTACATAATCACTTAGTGCTGGGTCTTGGACCCTCTGACTTATTCTACCCCAAAGAGGAGAAGAGTCAGGTTCAGTGCCTCGGTGCTCTCTGAACAATTGAGTCTTCAATTGTCTCTTGAAAGTAGAAAGGGACTCAGCAGAATGCACAGAGTTCGGTAGTTCGTTCCACCATTTGGGAACAACAGAAGAGAAGAGTCTGGCTAGGGATTTGGAGCAGCGCTGGAAGCTCCAGGTGTCTTTCGCATGCAGAGCGTAGTGGGCGAGAAGGAGAGTAGACCTGGATCAGGGATTCCAGGTAGGCTGGAGCCGTTCTTGTGATTGTTTTGTAAGCCTAGAGAAGTGCCTTGAATTTGATCCTGGCTGCCACTGGAAGCCAGTGAAGAGAAACCAGCAGCGGGGTTACATGTGCCCTTTTGGGCTGGTTGAAGACCAGATGTGCTGCTGCATTCTGGATCATCTGCAGAGGCTTGAATGAGCATGCAGGGAGGCCTGCCAGAAGAGAGTTGCAGTGGTCAATGCGTGAGATGACAAGAGCCTGAACCAGAATCTGTGTGGTCTGTTGGGTCAGGAAGGGTCTGATCTTCCTGATGTTGTAGAGGGCATAACGGCAAGACCGAGAAACTGAGGCCACATGAACCTTAAAGGTCAGCTGGTCATCAATCATGACACCCAGGTTTCTGGCTGAGTTCGTGGGCACAAGTAGGCTCGAGTCAAGTTGGACACTGACCTGAGGCTGAACAGATGGACAAGCTGGAAAGACCATAAGTTCAGTCTTAGTGAGATTCAGTTGAAGGTGGCGTTCCTTCATCCATGGAGATATCAGCCAGACACGCTGATATACGATCTGAGACCGTTCTGTCATCAGGTGGAAAAGAGAGGAAAAGCTGAGTGTCGTCAGCATAACAGTGGTAGGAGAAGCCATGGGAGCGGATCACTGCACCAAGTGAGGTGGTGTACAGAGAGAAGAGAAGGGGACCAAGCACTGACCCCTGAGGAACCCCAGTCGATAGGCCATGTGACCTAGACACCTTTCCTCGCCATGACACTCTGAAGGATCTGCCTGTGAGGTAGGACATGAACCACAACAAGGCAGAACCAGATATGCCGACTTTTATTATCTGTCATTTATTCATTGATTTACTTTGATCTTTTTTCATCAGAGTACCAGGAACAATTTACTCTGAAGGAACCCATTATTGCTCCAATCCCCTCCCGAAAAACAAAGAAGGTCCAGTTCTCAAATTTACTGCAGCAAAGTCACTGGTATATTTCCAGCTTTCCAGTGTCTCAGAGAAACAGGAAGTCTTCAGAATTTTGCGGTCCTGTCTGTGAAAATTATGAACTGATTCACATCTCCTTTGTTGTTTCAGTTGCAGCTACATGGAGGCAGCATTGACCCCTCCAATAAGGAACCTTTTAGCTCCCAAACTGAATATCAGCGCAGCTTTAAATGTCCGGTCTTACCTGCCAGACCAAAGCCCCAGAAACATCTGGAGAGCCGGAATGTTTCCATGGTACATACATGAGCCCATATTTGCATGCATGGCCACAACCACACACAGCCTTTCTTTGGACTGGTTTGTCAGACGTGTGACGTATGAACCATTTGCTGTCTGAATCTGTGTTTTTGGAACTGTACGTCCACCCTGCAGTGCAGTCTCAGAGCACAAGCGCTCAGCCCAGGCAGCATCAGCTGATCAGTTCCACTCACAAATGTCTTGTCTGTTTTGATTGGCAGAACTTCTTGAAGTGGCAGCAACCGCCAGTGAAGACGCCGCGGGTCAAACCTGAGCCTGAATCCCCTTCTTTGGCGATTCTGCATGAAAACAAGTGTAATTTTTGTCCACAAATGTGTTGTGTGTGTGTGTGTGTGTTATTGTGGAGCGTGAATTCATTTGCTTATAAATGATCTCTTGGACAGGATGGTGACTGAATACATGTCAAGTTTTCGTCCTCCCAGCTGTACGACAGTGGAAGGAGCCGGTGCCACGTACATCCCCCTGGTGAGGTTTCAGTGGAACTGAGAATGCAAAGGAACCAGAACTGGTGAGAGGGGGGTGAGAGACCAGGCTTGGGGATCTTGTCTCCTTCAGACTATGAACAAAATTCTGAGTGTCATCTATAATGTCATCATCAGAATCACATTGGCACTTTCAGCTGGCTGTTGATGTCCTGTAATAACTGCCATGATAATTGAGACTATATGTCAAACATTAGATGTGTGTGTGTGTGTGTGTGTGTGTGTGTGTTTTTCAGGCTAAATTTAAGAAGACCTACAAGCCAAAGGCGGTGGCTGCTGAAGGCGTGTGCCCCAACCTGGATGGTACGTATCCAGACCTGAGTGAACAAAAACAAACTCGTCAGATTCAAGTTCAAGCTTTAATTTTAGATTCCTACTAGAAGAGGTTTAGAGGAACAGAAAGTTTGGAGAACATGGACAGAGGCAAAATAGTTGGATTTTATAGAATGAAGTACCACAATTACTTGTCTTTTAAACGATTCTATATGTGGTTTAGACAATGAGCCGTCCACTTGTGACCTGTCTCATGTTGACTCCATGTTTGGACAGGACATTTAGTCTGACGATGCTCTAGACGCAGTCTACAGTCTAGACACAGACACAGTCTGAAACCTGCTGTTGACTAACAGCAGAAAATAACCTACCAAAATGTAGAAGGTCAGTTTCTGCAGTTTTATGAAAACAAGGCAGGTTTTTCTCCATCAACACAGTGTATCCTAAACTGTCTGTCCAGTGACTGTGTCTTAGTGTGGGTTCCATTTCACTTGAATTTGAACTCTGAACTTGCAGCTTGATTTAAAACTGCCTCCAGGATTATGATTGTATGACTTGTCTTTTATATGTTCATGAATGAGAAAGGTCATTCAGAATGAGACCATCACTAAAACATGCTGTATATCTCAAATGAACACAATGGTTCAAAAGGTGACAATAATTATTGTTTTTCAGGAACCACCAGAAAACAACCTGCTCAGTGTATGAAGAGGGCCGTCCCTGGTTTTCCTGCTGGGTCAAATGTCAGCCAAACAGGTAACCTCTCTGGAACGTTCTGTCTGGAAACATTCTAGTTTGTCAACTACCAAGAATGTTGGAGGAACATTGAGCCTTGCACTATTTTCTGGTGCTTTGGCTTCATTGGTGACTCTGAATGTGACTCACCAGAAAACCAAAATGCAACCCCTTGTCTACTTGCAATGAAAATGCGCCTTTACAGTGATGGAAGAGTGCTGCGCAAAGGTGTCTTGTTCCAGCACGGCCCTTTGACTTTTATTATCTGTTATACTGATTCTTCTTTTATTTTCATTTTTCATCAGAGTACCAGAGGCAATTCAAAGGGAAGCAAAACAGAAATGCTGGATTACCTCCCAGAGTAGTACAGAAGGTACAGTACTTCATGATACTGCAGCTAAGAACTGTCTTGATATGCGTCTTCTGGTATAAAATGACAACACTGGGACACGTGAAAAAACCTATTTATAAGTATTCTTCAGTGACAAAGGTGACTAATTTAAATTGGTCTGTAATATCCAGAGCAGCTGGAAGGGGAATTTATTGACAAGTATTTGTGCAGAAGGGACTCTATCCTGGGAAAGGGAGGGGGATTTAACTGGCCCAAGACAAGTAGGGGCCCTAAAATATTGTAAAAATGTAGACATTCATGAAGAACCAAACCATGGCTCTGTTATCAGAATATGTTGTTTTGATGTACTGATAAAACAAGGAATTTCTTTTTCAACTCTCTTAAGGCAAAATGAAGACAGATGATCTCTGCCCCCCCCCCCTCTTGCCCATTGAAGCTGGGATAGGCTCCACCCCCCACGACCCTGAATAGGAATAAGTGGAAGATGATGGATGGTTGGATGGATGGATGGATGGATGGATCTGACTGAGCAGACGAGTGAGGGCAGGAGGGTGGAGGTGAAGAGGAGCAGGAAACCTCCGAGTCCATGACAGGACCCCTCTCCTCCATGACGGGGGAGAGGGGTACTGGTCAGGAAGCAATCGGTGGAACTCCCTGATGAGGGGGTCAAGGATGTCCACAGACTCAGAGAAAATGATCAACATCGGTAAGTATTACTGTTACCCTCTGAGTCTTGGAGGCCAGCAATGGAGTCCAGGGCGTATGTGACAGGGGATGAGGAGGAGTGGGTCATGGGGGAGGTGGTCCAGCATGGGGACGGTGGATATCTTTCTTTGCCACATCCCTTCTGCCTGCGAGGCCACCAAAACCTCTAGTGGAGATTGCCAAATGTGGGTGGGGAGTAAGAGGAGCAGGAAACTTTAGAGTCCATGACAGGTCCATTGTAAAAAGTTTGACAAACAAGCTCTGCTTGGAGAAAAATACAAGATATTCCGCTGTAATTAAACAATTATTGTGAGGTTATTGCAGTTTTTTTAAACAGGGAAATCAGAGTTCTAGACCTCCTATTATTCTATGCTTCTTAGTAGTTTTGGGCAGGGGTTTCTTGGATGGGGAGGGTTGTGTGCCAGGCCCATTGAGATGAGGAGTGGATGGGTGTCCATGAGCAGGAGCTGAACAGGCTGGTATCCAACAGCTGAGGCAGGAGTACAGCAAGCTGGCTTGATAACCAATAGGTAGGAAGGTGGAAGGAATAAGTGGAAAAATAGTGAATGATATGAGTGATAATCTGCCAGGGCCTCACAACAACAGGAAAAAAAAATCCTCAACTATAAAAACAGAAGTCCATTAATTCTTTTTTCACAGCTTTGATGTAGCAAGACTGGAGCAAAGTCCATGTTGACGATGAAGCAAAGCATTTGCTGCATTTTTTCTCTTCCAACTGTGTGCTACAAAAAAGCTGGCCACTGTCAAATCAGAGTGATGTTCAGTTCAGTTCAGTTCAAAGAATGAGGTAAAAATGTAACGTTGGATCTGTGAGACCAAGGGATGACCGTCACTACAGTCTCCAAAAAGGACCGCTCACCCTCCTCCTGCCTATCGCTGAGACCTCCTGTCAGCAAAGTCATGCCGTGACCTGTGGAAGCAGAAGGACTTGTGTCTCTACAAAGCAGAGAACGGTCCCAGTTCAGTCTCCTACCTTGAGCCTCAGAGTGAGAAGGATCATGACAGTCGTCCCTCGGCCCCCCAGATCCAACATTACATTCATAGCTCACCATCTGATTCCACCTCACTCTGGCCAGAACTACACTGCAAAACATTTCAAGTCAGTTCAACTTGCACATGAAAGTTCACCTGCTGCCTTAAAAACACGTGAACTCAACTTGAGGTTTGTCTTCATTTCAGCTCAGGAGTTAAAGTTGCCAAAGTTGATTTCACGTTTTCTCACTTGCGGCCTCAACTTGACACTGAGTTAGAACAAAGAATAATTACACATTATCTGTTGAAGAAAACTGTTAGTTGCTTGTTGTTTCAACTTAGTAATGCAAGTTAAAACAAAATAAACTCAAACGTCACCAATACAAGAACCTTCCCTAGCTTGTTGAACAGACAGATTTCTGCATTATTGTGACTGACAGCTCTGTGTTAACATTCTATGTTGATGCAACTTCCCATTTCAAGGTAAGAGGATTTGACTTCCTAATTTGTTATAACTTACATTGTACATAATAGAACACACAGAATCCTTCCATTTGCCCAAATATACATTTATTTTAGTCAAACCCAGGATCTGATGTGGGCGGCACGTTCACAATGTACATAAAACCATGCCCAATGTGTCATTTCTCTCTCTCTCTCACACACACACACACACACACACACACACACACACACACACACAAACAGAGCGAGAGAGAGCGCGCCAGGGATTCCCCCACATGACATAAATCCTCAACATTTTCGAGAAATCAATGTAAAGGAACTGCCTAACATCATCATCATCACAACACAATATTTGTGACTGGAACACATAACGAGTGATGTAACAACATGACAGGCTTAAACAGGGGGAACGAACCAGAAGGAGGGAGAGAGAGAGAGAGACAAGAGGAGAGATTGAAAGAAAGGGGGTGGACATGAAGCACACTTTCAAATCTTTGCTTCCAGGCGATACCTAAGCAGTTTACTAAGCAGGTTGTGTGAATGTCCAGAATCTGGACTTGCCTACTAAGTTGTGCATTGTGTGTGTGTGTGTGTGTGTGTGTGTGTGTCACTCACTCTGTCACTGCAGCTAGATATGCAGTAACTACCTTGCACAGAGAGAGAGATGTGTGTTTGTTTTGATTTTTGGAGAGGGGGCTTGGGGGGGGGTTGCTGTTGAGACTCGGCAGGTACCCCTTCTCTGTCTGGAGCAGGGGAGCCGCCGCACAGAGCATCATCAAGAGCGTGCGGGCCATGAGAGCAGCCACACAGAGCGAAAAAAATCACATGGTTGGCCCCGATTTCCGATCACATGAATGGATCAGGACATCTTTTTGACTGTAGGCCACAGGTTGTTATGACAATGATGTATGTGTCCCAAAAATATATATATTTTTTGAAGATTGCAGCTTGCAACAAAATTTGAAGGATTTTATTCTGAAAAGCCCAAAAGAATGTTGTGCTGACAAAGAGACCAGTGTATGTTTTAAATGTGAACTGAAGAATAAATATTTTTGAAGACAATTTGTGCATTTCTTTGTGCTGTATGTGTACACATTTTGCCCAGATGTAAAATATGAATAATGGCTCTGTGCCAGATCCGAACCAAATGTCATAGCTGTAGGCTGGGCCAGAACTGGTCCAAACCTGTTCCTGATTGTGCTGTATATGTGGATCGCATTTGGCCCAGATGTGAACCACAACTGGCCCAAGTCCGTTCCAGATCAGGAATCCATATTGTTGCCGGTATTGGGCCGTTGTGCGTTAAGACCCCGGTGCAGACCAGTTTGCCGGATCTGCACCGAATCTTAACCACGGTCTGGCACAGATCTGCAGCAGTGTCCTTTAGCTGTCTGGGTAGGTTGCTGTCTTGTCTCTGTCCCAATTGTGGGCAGTTGTGTTTTTACAAGATACAAATACTGAACGTGAAGTGTCCCATCGTTCACATATTCAGTTCTGTTTTGTCAGCAGCTACCCAGATGGCGAAAAATTATTTGGCCCGGATCTGGCCCAGACCCTTCATAAGTCCTGGACCGGATCCGTATCACGGACTCGGGCCGATGTCTTTTTGCACAATGGGCCAATACTGGTTTGGATCCGTTTTTTCATCTGGGCCGACTTCTAATCGGACTTGGGCCAGTGTCTCTTGGCACAACTGGACCAGTACTGGTGCAGATCCATTTTTTCATCTGGGCCGCAGCTGGGCCAGCTCCCAAACGGACTCGGACCAGTATCTTCTGGCGATACTGGTGCAGATCCGTTTTTTTTTCATCTGGGCTGCAGCTGGGCCAGTTTTCAAATGGACTCGGGCTGGTGTCCAGATCCCCAGCTCATTTTGTGGGTATTTCTACTTACTTTACTGTAATTAACCTTTTTGTTTGTTTTAGTGAAAGTGAAAATACCATAACTATGTGGCGAGCAGGTTCCTGTCATCTTACATTAAAATAATGTTGCACATTTTATCACTTAGTCCTTCTGAGAATGAAAATATGCAAAATAACCAGAGTATTAGTAACCAGAGAACACCATTTGGTAATTTTACAGTAGAAAAAAAATTCTGTTGATTTCACAAAAAACACCTCCACATCTTATCACACCTGCAGATTCTCCAGTCTTCTTTTGAGGGCATGCAAGCACATTTCTATGAGGATGCATTTACTAAAAGGACCTTGAGGAGGCATTTGAGACAGACTGATGAAAGAGAAAAGGCAGATGCTTTGTAACAGCATGACAAAAACATAAGAATCTGTGACATCATTTGAAGGAGCAAATTAGTTGAATTCCCTGCCTTACATTATGTATGTAATTCTGGATGGTACAGCTCCTTTGTAAATCAAGAGACCGTTGAATCATCTCGTTCAGGCAGGACTGATAGAGCTGGACTCTGAATTTTGCTATTCTGGGTTTTCCTTATGCCTGGGCCCTCTGAATGTTAGAGATCAGCCATCCCCAATTTCACTGAGTACATCAAAACAATGGCCTCCGAAGCCCAGTGAAAACTTTGAGTAATCAGAACCAAATACATGAAAGCTTCCAAAACGTTGACCCTTCACCTGTATGTGAGGTAAATTATTGACAGTATTAGAAGCCTAGAAGGAAAACTGAGAGACACCCTATAGGTGATCATGAAGTCATCCATGCTTTATCAGTCAGATTATGGCAGTAAATATATACTCAGAATTGTTTGTTTGGAATAACCATTTAATTTTTAAAAACAAAACAAACCAAAAAATAACAACAACTTCCAAAACAATCAACATCATCTCAAGAACAGAGAAACAAAACACCTTGTCAATTTAATTCCCAGGAGGTATCTGCAAACAAAAGACCAAGAGGAGAGTTATCAGTAACGCCAAAGTAGTGAAAGTAACACAAATAAATACACAACAAAAACTATCCTTTAGTCTGTAAATAATTTGTCAGTAACTAGGCTACCAAATCAAGTGGGATGCAAAAATAACTAGGGTTTCTATAGATGTAAAAATGTTTAAAAGTTAAATGTAAGACATTTTTTAATCACTGTAATTTCATTTTCATTTTTCCATATTGGGCTGCACGGTGGTGCAGTGGTCAGCACTGTGGCCTCACAGCAAGAAGGTTCCAGGTTCGAGTCCCGGTTTGGGCACGGGATCTTTCTGTGTGAGTCTGCATGTTCTCCCTGTTCCTGCTGGGTTCTCTCTGGTACTCCAGCTTCCTCCACAGTCCAAAGACATCAAGAGGGGACGAGGCTGATTGATACTCTAGATTGACCGTAGGTGTGACTGTGAGTGTGAATGGTTGTTTGTCTCTATGTGTTGGCCCTGTGATGGACTGGTGACCTGTCCAGGGTGACCCCTGCCTCTCGCCCATAGCTGCTGGGATAGGCTCCACCCCCCACGACCCTTGCTAGTAAGGAATAAGACGACGATGGACATTGGATGGATTTTTCCACATTGATCTTTTAAACCATGTGAGTCTCTTTAGATCAGGCCTGGGCAAACTACTCCAGAAAAGCTTGTATGGCTGAAGGTGTTTGTCGCACCCAAGCAGCAGCTCACCAGACTTGACTCATTGGGCTCTAGTTTCTCAGCGCAGTGCAAGGTGGCACAGGGTGGCGAACCCTGTGCAGTGCTAGTTTCATGCAGCGCAACACGGCGCACGCTCAGTTTGGGAGTGTGGCAGCCTGAGGTGTGCCAAGATGGGTGTGGTGGCACAGTAGGGGGAGGTGTTGACAGATTCAGCTTGGCGCAGTGACAGTTTTGTGCCAAAAGGCTATGTGTGACTAACTAATGCTGTCTAACATGTTTTAGAGAGGCATGATCATCTTTACTTTGAAATTGACTGTGTGAGTGAGCAGAGCAGAGGTTAGTGTGTGGCTGGCATGGGGGAGGGGAAACAACACACTGCAGTGTTTAGAATTTGACTCCGTGGACAGTTTTGGCCATGTTCTTACATACAGTGCCTTTAAAGAAAAAACACAAACTGCAAAAACACTTCCATCCATTCCATTTACCTCAGTCAATGTTTCTTTGGCCCGCTCCCGGTCTCTCCGGCCACCCCCACGGTCAGTGGCCAGGTTGAAGCACCGGATGGCGTTTATTTCTGTGTCTGCTGTGCTGGTCGCAGCAGATTTCTTCCTCACAGCTCCTGTTGAAGGAAAATGTGCCACATCTCATGAGCATCCCCAACATCCATATACTGCTTATTCTTGTTCTCTTCTCTGTAGCAACATCTCCTGTCCGTCTGTCCCTTCTGGGTGAGGGATCCCTCCTCCCCTCCTCACCCTGAGGTTTCTCAGATTTTTCCCTGTTAAAGGGTTTTCTATGGAGTTTTTTTTTAGCCTGAAACACACACACACACACACACACACACGCACACACACACACACTCACACACACACACACATCTAATGTTTGACATATAGTCTCAATTATCATGGCAGTTATTACAGGACATCAACAGCCAGCTGAAAGTGCCAATGTGATGCTGATGATGACATTATAGATGACACTCAGAATTTTGTTCATAAATATGACAAATGAAGATTCCAATATCAGATGTCATTTTTGGAATACTTGTGAATAAAGCATTCCTTTGCATTCTCAGTTCCACTGAAACCTCACCAGGGGGATGTACGTGGCACCGGCTTCTTCCACTGTCGTACAGCTGGGAGGACGAAAACTTGACATGTATTCAGTCACCATCCTGTCCAAGAGATCATTTATAAGCAAATGAATTCACACTCCACAAACACACACACACAACACACTTGTGGACAAAAATTACACCTGTTGTCACGCAGAATCGCCAAAGAAGGGGATTCAGGCTCAGGTTTGACCCGCGGCGTCTTCACTGGCGGTTGCTGCCACTTCAAGAAGTTCTGCCAATCAAAACAGACGAGACATTTGTGAGTGGAACTGATCAGCTGATGCTGCCTGGGCTGAGCGCTTGTGCTCTGAGACTGCACTGCAGGGTGGACGTACAGTTCCAAAAACACAGATTCAGACAGCAAATGGTTCATACGTCACACGTCTGACAAACCAGTCCAAAGAAAGGCTGTGTGTGGTTGTGGCCATGCATGCAAATATGGGCTCATGTATGTACCATGGAAACATTCCGGCTCTCCAGATGTTTCTGGGGCTTTGGTCTGGCAGGTAAGACCGGACATTTAAAGCTGCGCTGATATTCAGTTTGGGAGCTAAAAGGTTCCTTATTGGAGGGGTCAATGCTGCCTCCATGTAGCTGCAACTGAAACAACAAAGGAGACGTGAATCAGTTCATAATTAACATAACATTCATGTATTCAGTCACCATCCTGTCCAAGAGACAGGAGAAGAATTTTTGCTGTTGCTGGGGAACAGCATATTGGAGGGGTTGTCGACAGAGAGTTGAATTTTTCCCTCATACGTGATTTATTTGGACAAAGGGATTAAGAGAATACTGGCAGACGTGTTGCTGTGTCTGCAATGATGTCTGAAGGAGACAAGACCCCCAAGCCTGGTCTCTCACCCCCTCTCACCAGTTCTGGGGCCAGAACACCGGATCCCTGAAAACAGGGTGTTAAACCGTTGGTAACAAAGCAGCAACAACAGTTAATTTTGGAAAGTGACAGTGCTTATGACACTCTGTCAGAGTCCAACTGAAAATTGGGGTGATTGAATGTGGACAAGTGCAGGTGACCACAGACCGTGACACGAAATCATCCAGCCACCTCTCAGCCACTTGGATGAGGGAGGTGTCCGTCACAGGTTGATGGGAGCTGGGGTCACATTCATGAATGTGTATGCCATTGTCAGCATGATATCTGATCTTTTAGCTAACGGTTGGTCCACCTGTGCAATTTTTCTGATTTAAAAACAGTGACTTTTATCTATATTTTGTCCTTATTTGTGAAAATATGTATTTGATTCCATATTGTGAAAAAAATGGTGCGGTGTTTTTCAGTTTTGTGAGAAAATGATGTGTGATTTTCTCTTATTTGTTAAAAAATGACGTCTGATGTTGTCATTTGCTGTTGAAAATGTATGGGAAAATAAAAGTTTTTTGATGGTGAAAAAGATCGTTTCAAGATTATTTTCTAACCCACGACTGTTAGGTTTTACCCCGCTGTACCACTAGACTTCCACACTCTAAACAAGAACGGCGAAGGTGTACCAATCAGTGGATTATAATCTGGGAGATCCTGGATCATTTTGTGGGCAAGCGCCCTTCATGAAAAGCCTTTCAGAGAAAGATGAAGCCGGCTCCAAATATGACCAAAAAAAAGAAAACACTGTTAAAATTGTTTGATGGTCGAGAGCCTTGAATGTTACACAAACCGGTACAAATACCTTTATGTAGAAACACAGTCATATTTGGGGTGACATAGCAGTTTCAAACTGACCTGGTCGCTATGACTACGTATTTTACAGGGAGAGAACTGTAAGCCTGAGGCTGTAGCTACTGGAGGCGTGAGCCCCAAGATGAAGGTCTGAGGGTTGTGATTGGGATGAACCAAAACGGGAGCTCCTGCTCCTACATAAACCAATGCAAGTGTTGCAGAGCCCCAACCAGTGACAAAGTCTCTTTCTCAATAACCCAGCTCACGAGTGAGAAGCAACAATACTTGTATTACTTTAGTATTACATGAATTACCTTCCATGTAGTCTTAAACACAGGAGATTCTGCCTTCCAGTGTCCTATCTAATGACAGTAACGACAGTTACTGTTGTCAGGGCTGCCGCCAAAATCATCTTGTTCACCATTTTTGAAATGTCTACAGAAAGAAGACATCTTAAAGTGTCAATAAATGATATGATGCCATCTCAGGTTATGTATTTTATATATTTTATGACACATTTTTTACTTCATTAAATGACTTATCCGTCAACCCTGTTACGGACTAAAAGGTTAATGTTCCATTTATCCAGAATTAACAATGTGTAACAGCTTACACATGAATGAGCAGTACATCAGTCCCTCTTTTCACTGTGATTTTTTCAGATCGTTAATATATTTTTAAACATTCAGTTTTATCTTTCAGACGACAATGAACAACTAAATAGTGAAAGTAGACCTCATTTTAACGAAGATATGTTAGTATTTGTATGAGAATGGCATTGGATAAAAGGTCTTTTTCATACTGTCATCCAAATCTTAATTGGAATGCCATTCTAACTGTATTTTTTGTTTTGTTGTTTTATATTTTCACAGTAATAAAACAAGAACAAATGAAAATTAAAACTAAGAATGTAGGATAAATGTATCAAAATTATTGTTAACTAAAAACAGACCTTACCCAGACAGCAGCTGACTCCGCGACGAATCCGCTTCCAAACCGGCAGATCCGCGTAACAGTCACATCCGGGTTACTGCTGCGACACGACACCGTTCCGGGCTCAGTTTTCCGGGAGCGGGAATTATGGTGAGAGCAGTCTGTCTGTCGGCGGAGTCCAGCCGGACGCGGAACGGAACTGGAGGCACGAGTGCGCGATTTTTCCCCCTCTTTTTTAACCTTAACTGGAGGGCGAAGGCTGCCAGCTCCACATTTCTTCTCTAAGTCACACAATGTGATGGAACTATTTTTCATAATTCACTATAATTTACTATTGATTTATTCTGAGATTCAGTGCTAAAGCTCTTAAAATGTTTGAACTTAATTATGTAGCTCTTTTTTTGCCCGTAACTGCATCAGTATGGCAAATTTGTAGCTAGCAGTTGTTAGCTAGCAGGCTGCAGTTGAGAGTGAAATTGTGGATTTTTAACACACAGGAGTTCAGATCGTCTCAACTTTAGTAGGGTTAATCAACCTCAAACTGGCCTTGATATTGGTACATAGCAATGAATGCATGCCATGGACTGCACATGTCATCATAATTAGCTTAATTATGTGCATGCAGTGTCATGAATGGACTTTTAAATAGGTATGTAGTAGAATTATTATAACAAGTATATGTATGTCATCATGATGAGATCAAGGACAGTTCTGTGCAACATGAGAATATTTCAAATTGTATTATAATTTTCCCATCCTCACTACATGGCTCCACTGGTATATTTCATGGCTTTTCTGTTTCTTGTATTTTTTTGGTCACCAAAATGTTTTACAGGGCAACTGACAGTCGTCTTTTTCATACCTTTAAGAGATTTTTATTTTCAACAAATATCTGTATTCAGTCAGCACTGTAATGTTGTTGTTTTTTGTCAAAATTAATATCTTTTATACAGATGATGAAAAGGAGTAAACCTCTGTTAACAAACTCAGGTGTCAGACGGAGGGCTCGCATTGCCCTAGAGAAACGCCTGCGTGACACTGCAGAAGATGTCTGATCCAACAATCAAACAAACCTGACCTCCCACCAGTGACAAAGAAAGCATCAATGACTCAAGACTGTCTCAGAGAGATGACGATTTAGATGCCCCTTGTCACTCCTCTGATATTTTCTGTGCAGACAGACAAGACATTTCTGACTCTGAATCAGATTTTGTTGACAAGCCAGTGAGCCTTGTTGAAAGCTTAGCCAAGTGGGCTGTACAGTTCAGTGTCTCTTTAGTAGCCCTCACAGCCCTCTGTAGTTTGTTTAGTGAGAGTGTACCACCCAGAACTGCCCAAGGATGCACGAACCATCCTTCAAACAAAGACGGAATATAAAGTCCAACAAAAATGTGGTGGTTTGTATCACTATAGAGGTCTCCTGGCAGCACTGCGGAACACCCTGACCCAGCTAGTAGAAAACATTGCAGACGGATTTACTTTTAGATTACAAATAAATATTGACGGCTTGCCACTGTTCAAGAGCTCAAATTTACAATTGTGGCCCATTTTAGGACTTTTGTCAAGTGGTCCGATGAAGGAACCTGTTGTCATCGGACTTTTTTGTGGTACAAAAAACCAAATGTCCCTGATGAGTATTTGAGAGATTTTACTAATGAGTTCAAGCGGCTGCAGGAAGGATTTTTCTTGAGAGGGAAAAGATTTTTCATTGAACTGGATTGTGTTATTTGTGCTACCCCAGCTAGAGCGTTTGTAAAAAATACAAAAGCTCACAATGCATATCACGGATGTGATAAGTGTTGCCAGGCAGGTGTTTATATTAACAATAGAATGACACACCCCATTAATGATTTAGTCCTACGGAGTGATTCGTCCTTTTCAGGCCAAACCGATGAGTCTCATCACCACGAGGGAGCACACACACTTACTGGTCTAGATGTGGGCATGGTATCCAGATTCCCTCTGGATTACATGCACCTTGCATGTTTAGCTGTCATGCGTAAATTGTTGAATGTGTGGCTGAGGGGCCCATTGGAATTTCGTTTGTCCTCGAACATAGTCGACAGAATTTCTGAAAATTTGATTAAGATGCGTGCAAATATACCTGCTGAGTTTGCAAGAAAGCCAAGGTCTCTGAGAGAGCTAGACCGCTGGAAAGCGACTGAACTAAGGCAGTTTGTGTTGTATACTGGTTCAGCTGCTCTGGCACCATATTTAGATAGTGATTTCTATAACAACTTTATGTTATTTTATACAGGTATGTGTATCCTTGTCAGTCCTCAGTTGTGTTCTTTGTATAGTAATTATGCAAATACACTGCTCACAACATTTGTTAGTCATTTTGGGGAGCTTTATGGCAAAGATGCTTTAGTGTACAACGTGCATGCCTTAGTCCCTCGATCAGCAGATACGCAACTTTATGGTTGTTTGGAGTCTATCTCAGCTTTTCCATATGAAAATGATCTCCATAAACTAAAGCGGTTTGTAAGAAAGCCAGAACTTCCCCTTGCACAGAAAATACGAAGACTGTCAGAAGTTGAAAAGATCAGTAGCATTGAGGTGCCCTGTAAAGATTTAAGAATGCAGCACTACATTGGGCCTGTCCCTGATGGCATTCAAGCCATAGGTCAGTACAGGAACTTAAGTCTGAACAGTGGACCACGAGAGTTTCAAAAATGCCAGGGCCATTTTTTGGTCCCAGTCCAGCCCTGCTGCCCAGGTTTCCCCGGGTGACTCTCCAATTCCGTCAGTGACCAGGTTGTTCCTCCTGGATTGACCCTCGAAGTATTCAATTTTGTCCGTGACTGCCAAAAGGCTGTCGCATTCTTTGAACACATCAGACTGTAGTGAGTTGCAGCGGTCAGATTGTGTTGACATGCTGGCTTTGATCTCGTCCACATATTTTGTGTATATTGCAAGCTAGATTTTATATCCTGCAGTTCTTTGGCGAGTGTATCGAGGCTGGTGTTTGTTGAGTCCATGATGACTTTCACAAATCCTCTGAAATTGTCCTGTTGTTGTTTTATCGATGCCGTGAACATTTCTTTTTGTTGTTGTAGTTGCTCGTTCACGTGAGCTAATGATACATACTCATCTTCAGTCTTCGCCTCCATCTTGTTCGACCCTTTCGATGGCATCGTTGTGGCCTGGCCTGAGGCTAGCTGCCGCTGGTTGCCTCACGCTGCTGGCTAGCTGCCGCTGGTTGCCTCACGCTGCGGGCTAGCTGCCACCCGCTGGTGGTATCTGCTCCCCGGCCAGCTAGCTCCGCCCACTGCGGGTGTCTGCGGCCCACTGCTGGTGTCTGCTCCCGAGTTGGCCTGGTGGCTCCCGCCCGCTGCAGATGGCTGCTTGTGGGTTGGCCTGGGGCTAGCTGCCTCTCGCTGCTGGCTGAAATAGCCGAGGTCAAACACGGTGTGGTTGACGGTTGTCGGTCGGCGCCGGCGGCAGGGGAAACGTATCTGAGTCTTCCTATGTTGCGTGTCAAGTCTGCCAGCTCTCAGGCCCCGTCCTGACCTGCCTGCTATCCTGGATGGGGATCGAGGGTTGGGGGGGGGGTAGCTCTGTACAGGGGCGGTGGGCGCGGTCATTGTGGTGGGCTGTGGTTGCCCCGCCTGGGTGTAGGGTGTGGGTGGGTGTCGGCCTCGCCGCTGGTGGACCTCTTAGGGGGCTCTGGTCAGGTCTCGGGCTGGAGGGGCCCTATGCCCCTGGGCTCTGCTCATGCTGTGGGGGGGGGGGGGGGGGTCCTCTGTCTGCCCCGTCTCTCTGTGGGTTGCTTCTGGGTGTGAGTTGCTGCTCCTATACTTTCCTACGGATCCTGGCATGGGTTGGGCCTGTGGCTGTTTCCTGGGGAGGGGTGGCCTGGGGCTTCCCATGCTCTGGGGGTTTCTGGGTGCTCTGGGGTCCTGGTCCTGACCTGCCTGCTATCCTGGACTGGGGGTGTCCTGGCCCCCCACATCAGCCACAGCCAACTACCTACAGCATCCAAGACAAACCGTAGCACACACTCATACACACACGTATACACACATACACGCATGGAGCGCACAACTGACCCATAATCACACACTCAGACATTTATCTTTAAATTATCTTAAAATTATATTAAACCCAATGGGAAGCCTGCACTGGAAATTCTGCAACCAATGTTTTTTCCTTTTTTTTCCCTCCTCTCTGTTGTTGTTGTTACTTTTTCTTTGTTTGTTTGGTTTTTGTTTTTTCTGCTATTGCTGTTGTTGTTTTTGTCTCCCCCCCCGTGTCTTCCCTGTCCTGTCCCTGTTCTCTCTTTCTATCCACTCCTGAGCCTCAGTCCGGTAGCTTCATCAATGAACCAACACCATTCCTACTAAAATTAAACACAAATGGCGATAGGAGGAGTTTATCAGATTCCTCCTTTGCAGAGTAAAACTGCTTCAGAACAACAAGGCACCAGGAACATGGATGCTGCTTGCCCCAGCTACTGAACAGGACAGGTTAAAAAAAATAAAAAAAACAGATGTGAAAAAAGAAACATTTATATGTACGTAAATACATTCAACAGCAAACATGACAGGAGTATACAGTATAGAAGTATGACCGTAGTTATACATAAACAGTTGTGCATGTATAAATAAGAGTATGACTGACTGAGTCTGTTATTGTTGCTCAGAGGGATGACTTATAAAGTTTGATTGCCACGGGAAGTAAAGATTTCCGAAGGCACTTTGTGGTCACTGCAACAAGTCTTTAGCTGAGTGTGCTCACAATGTCCAGGATGGTCCGCAGAATGAACACTATTTTCCTCTCTGATTCTCCTGATAGAGAGAAGAGCTGCACCCCCATGACGTCACTGGATCTGCAGATGAGTTTCTTGAGTGTGTGGTGTCCACTGACGCAGCAGTACGAGAGAAGCAGATAGCACTTGCCACCACAAACTCATAAAACAGCCACAGCATTGTCCGGATGATTTTGAAGGACCTCAGCTGTCTTTGGAAATAGACATGCCAGTCGGAGGCCCCAGTGTTCTCAGCCCAGTCCTGTTTATTTTCACTGTAAAGTCTCATGTTTGTGTGAACTAGCATGAACTTGTTAACTTTACTAAGGTGTTCCTCTTACTTATTTTGGTCAAGTAAATATGACTTTCATGAGTTGGTAAAGCAATTTACTTCATAAATTAAGGTCAGGTTAACTTGTACAGGACAAGTAACCTAAAGTCAGAACCAGGGCTGGACTGGGACCAAAAAATGGTCCTGGCATTTTTGATCCCTGGCAGCCCTCCATGGTTATTTACATGATATGTGTAAGCACACGCCATACCAGAGGATGTATGTGCACATTTTGAAGTTTCAAAAATTAAAATAAAGTGCAGTATTCTACATGGAAGAGAGCAACCATGTTAAAAGAGTGATACTCTTTCACTACTCACAGAGACCTTCTTCTTCCACTACACGTTCCAACACCTGACGTCTCTTCTTAACCTGCTCACGGTGTCCTGTCAGCTGTCTTCCCTCAAGGAGGTGGCCAATCTTGCTCTGGAGCAGTTTAACAAATATGCCTCAGCACACTGTCTATGTGCCATGCCTCTCTCATGCTCCTCTACTCTTTGGAGCACATGCCTCCAGTCTGTCAGGCCTCTAATGAAGACGCTTGGATCACTGGGCTTGCTAAAAGCAGCAAACAAAACAAAACAAAGCATGACGTTGACCACAATAAGTCAGCCATTTCCACGTCATGCCGTCCGTGCTAACGAAGAGCCTCTGGACGACAGGGTTTATGGAATTTTGTTGAGGATGAAACTTAAAAAAATCATTCCTCTGTGTGGAAGAAGGGCGACTAAAATAGTCTCCAACTGTCTGATCTGACTCCTCCACTTCCATTGCCACAGCATGGCTTGACTAAGAGAAAGAGAGAGAGGCAGGGATGTTAGTGTCATTTTCAGCAAATCAATATTTCACTAATATCATGTGATAATAAAAACTGTAAGCTGCAACACCTGCAAACTCAAACTAGAACTTTATGGCAAACTTAAATAACACTGGAAGTTGGACAGCAAATCTACTCAAAGCATGATTTGACAACAAAGGCTATAAAGGCAGTTCACACACACACACACACACACACACACACACACACACACAAGGTAGAACAAGGTTGTGCACAAACCCTATAAGCTGCTTTTATTATGTATGTTTTAAGTCTGACTGAATAAAATCAGTAATGTATAATTATTTCCTAGGTTGAGCATTTGGATATAAGCCTACAATATCCCCAGATACTGTTTAATGTACACCAGGGCCGGCCCAGCACTGTCAATCACAGTCCTGGGCCGGCCCTGGTGTACATGGGATGTACAGTGTACAAATCCAGTTCCATTTATTTTCATTGCTGATGCCACGTTGCTTCAACGAGAGCTGAGAGATTTCATTGGACTGGCCCAACGTCCTTCAAGAAAATCAACCAATGGGCCGCGTTTCGCGTCTCCGATACCGTTACGGTCGATTAAAAACTATGCACTTTTAAAAAAAAACTATGGGCCGGCCCAAAGATGTGCATCGGCCCACGGGGCATTGCCCGGTATGCCAGATGGCCAGTCCAACCCTGCCCAAGCCCAGAATGTCTATGATGTGGTTAAAATTGGGGGGTCCAGCCCCTCAAGGCCTAGTGTCACATGAGATGTGATGTGATGGGAAAGAGAGGCGATGAGAGGGGCTGAGGAATGGGCCAGAGCTGCAGGGGGCCAACTTCATTCAGGTCTGGACTCGTACCATCCAGATTGAGGCACACGCCCGGAGCAGCTCTAGCCTTAGGCTTGTAGTTCGTAAATATAATATTTGACATGTATTCTAAATAATCTTAAAATGAAATTTCACTTATTTGAATACTTGTGAATAAAGCATTCCTTTGTGTTCTCAGTTCCACTGAAACCTCCATGGGGGATGTACGTGGCACCGGCTCTCTCTAGATTGACTTGGCTGGGAAGACGAAAACTGGACTGATATTTTATCATCATCCTGTCCAAGAGACAATTTATGAACAAATGAATTCACACTCCACAAACACACACACACACAACACACTTGTGGACAAAAATTACACCTGTTGTCACGCAGAATCGCCAAAGAAGGGGATTCAGGCTCAGGTTTGACCCGCGGCGTCTTCACTGGCGGTTGCTGCCACTTCAAGAAGTTCTGCCAATCAAAACAGACGAGACATTTGTGAGTGGGACTGATCAGCTGATGCTGCCTGGGCTGAGCGCTTGTGCTCTGAGACTGCACTGCAGGGTGGACGTACAGTTCCAAAAACACAGATTCAGACAGCAAATGGTTCATACGTCACACGTCTGACAAACCAGTCCAAAGAAAGGCTGTGTGTAGTGTGTGCTAAAGTTCATGGACCATGGACACATTCTGATTCTCCAGACGTTTCTGAGGCTGAGGTCTGACGGGTAAGACCAGACATTTGAAGCTGCACTGATATTCTGTTTGGCAGCTCAGCGTTGCCTCCATGTTGCTGCAACTGAAACAACAAAGGAGACATGAATACAGTTTACTATTTTCAAAGTCTTTGAGCCACAGGTCTCTATCGCACTCCCTTTGACAGGCTAGCTAAAGTTGGAGTAATTGGGACTTTCACACAATCCCCTGGCCCTTATAAAGACACCAGCTTTTAAAACATCATCCCTCTCAACAAAATACTGGACATTAAACAATATGGAGATTGTAACCACATGATTACATTAAACTGCTGCATACATTAGGCAGCATTGTGGAAGTGGCCAGCGTGCTGCTGCTGTCTCTTTTTCTCCTAAAGGCTCTCGCCTTTACTCATCAGTTTTGATGGACTGGCGTGAACCCCGCCTCTCGTCCGTTGACGCTGGGATAGGCTCCAGCCCCCCGTGACCCTTAGTGTAGGAATAAGTGGAAGACAATGGATGGATTGATGGATGGATGGATATAAACAGCATTCCAAGCTTTACTTGATAGTTCCCATGGAGATCAATGGGAGACAAGAGAGAAGAAACGTCTTGTTTACTTGCTCTCATTTACTGCAATCATGTATTTAATACATTCCGACATGAAATAAAGGTACCAATGATTTTTAGTAGATTTGCCTACACCAGTACACTTTTGGCCGCTGACAAAAGTGAAAACTTAAAAGAGAAATCCAACCCAATTAGGTTACACCTGTTAAAAAAAACAAGTTGCCTACTCCAGCTCAGGTCAAAAAGTTTAAAGTTGACACTTACAGTCTGCACTTTGACAGAATTGTTTTTGTCATTTTCTGTGATTTTATATTCAGGATTACGAGTGACTGTGGAGACACAATATTAAACAATGTGTCCTACCGTGGAAACAAGATTATGGGCTCAGTGCAACAAATTGAATATAATAGAACATGAAAGGTCATGGCATTATTACAATATCAAACTTTTTGAAACTTTTTGTCAATTTTACATATGTTGCTTCATCTAATTGTCTGTTTTCTCATTATGCTTTGCAAAGAACTTCATTTGCATAGAACATGATGGGGAGAACAACAAATTCCAGAGAATGCCATGCCTTGCCCACGTACTTGAGTTCACATTGAAAGATGCCACGAAGCACTCGAATGCTGATTCACTTATAACAAGAGCAAGAAACCTGGTACATGCTGTTAGGAAATCAAGTCGTCAAGTCAATTCTATTCATGTAGCGCCAAATGACAACAAAAGTTATCTCATGACACTTTACAGGTAAAGCAGGTCCAGTTCCACACTCCTTCAATGAATCTACACCCAACAATTCTCCATCAGCAGCACATCCTGCTACAGCGGCGACGATAACCTTCCTTTAACAGGAAGGAATGTGGAGCAGATCCAGGATCAGTGGGGACGGCCTTCTGCTTTGACCGGTTGGGGGTAAAGAGAGCAGGAGAGCAGGGCAGAGACAAAGACAGATAATGGAGGAAGACAGACATGCAGAAGGAAAGGAAGGGACAGAGATAAAGAGAGAGAGAAAGGGAAGAGACTGATGGACCGACGGGGACATGAACAGGTGGAGCTACGGGTGGCAGCTTGAGCCTCTTCAGGTCTGGAGCCTCCTCCAGCAGCACCCAGGATCTGGGATGAGGGGAGCCCAAAGGAACAAGACGAGTTAGTAACACATATGAGTATGGTTTATATATGACACATACAGGAGGACAGAGAGGAAATAGAGGAGAGAGAAGCCCAGTGCATCATGGGAGATCCCCCGGCAGTCTGAGCCTATAGCAGCAAATCTAAGGGCCAGCCTAAGCAGTCCCAACTACAAGCCTGATCAACAAGGAGGTCTAAGTCTGCTCTTAAAGGTCGAGAGGGTGTCTGCATCCTGGACCGAAACTGGGAGACTGTTCCACAGGAGGGGAGCCTGATAGCTGAAGGCTCTGGCTCCATTCTACTGTTAGAACTCTAGGAACCACCAGTAACCCTGCATCCTGGGAGCGAAGGGTTAACAGTATACATGTGCCAAATAAAACCGACTGTTGGGCAAAAAGGGAGGTGTGTTTGTCAGTATTTGTCAGAATTCAGTACTGGCTTTCATCTGATGAAGCATATCTGTCAATAGAACTACTTGAATAATCTTGTAAGTCCATGAATGGGGTGATGTTGGTTTATTATTTTAAACTTGCCCAGTCTCAGTTTATATGTGACTTATCTCAAAGACAGTTGACCCAATAGACATCAAACTTCCCACGTTCTGTTCAGGTGGTGCCTCAAAGAAGGCTGAATCTTTCTAGGGACCTGTTGAGAGCAAAGCAGTTCACTCAGGGAATGTCTTGAATTCAGCATTTGAAGTGGCCTCATTTCCTTCTTTACCTATGGCTTTTAAAGGCGTTATAAAATCTGAGTTATTACCAAGAGTCAGGGTACACCCTGTGCCCAGTCTGTCGCAGGGCCAATACATAGAGCCAAACAACCATTCACACTCACAGCCACGCCTACAGAAAAGTACACGTAGAGAACCCACACAGGTACAGGGAGAACATACAAACACAACTAGAACCGGAGCGTAACCTAGGACCTTCTTGAGGCGACAGTGCTAACCACTGCACCACCGTGCTGCCCCTACGTCTGAGTCATGTTGCTACAAAACAGCTTCTTCAACATCAACATATATATGGTATCGTATTGAGAAAATAATTTGTATTTATAATCATTTCTCAGGGAAGAGCAGAAAGCCAGCAGCTCAACGCGAGGGGGTCATCTTTGGGGATCCAACCGAGCCACAAATCTACCGAACAGGTAACCTCAACAGAACCAACACTTTGTATCTGGGAAACATTCTAGTTAGTCAGCTTTAAAGAATGTTGTAGGAACAATGAACCTTTCATTTCTTTGGGTGCATTGACTGCTGTCCTGATGTCAAAGAGACTCACCAGAAAAACACAAAAGGAAATGCACCTCCACAGTGCCTGAAAAAGGGTTTTATTTCAGAACGGCCCTTTGACTTTTATTATCTGTCATTTATTCATTGATTTACTTTGATCTTTTTTCATCAGAGTACCAGGAGCAATTTACTCTGAAGGAACCCATTATTGCTCCAATCCCCTCCCGAAAAACGAAGAAGGTACAGTTCTCAAATTTACTGCAGGGTCTCCACTGTCCATACTCACAAAACAATGTCAAAGAAAAAGAGGTTCATGGCGTGCGAGCTGGAGGTGCTGGTCAGGGAGGTGGAGTTTGTCAGCCTGTCCAGTGGTGTCAGTACAAAAAAGAAAAGGTTGTGAGTGGGATAAGGTGTGCGTAGGGTGAATGTGGTGGGTTTGGAGCAACGCACCCCCGTGGAGATTGAAAAAAAGTGGTCGGACCTCAAGGTGGAGGTGAAGTGGTGTACAGCTACCCTCCGGAGGTGTGCCGGCCAGACAGGTGGGGGTCAGGCCAAAAACACAACAGAGGCACAGAGTTGTCAGATCCAGGTAAAACAAGGCAGAATACATGGGCTGGATGAAGCACAAGCAACAAATGCTGACAGGGTAGAATGTATACTGGCAGTTTGACAAACATATTCTGCTTGAAAAAAATTAATACAAGATACTGCACTAAAATTAAATATCCATCCATGCATCCTTTTTCTACCACTTGTCCTGATAGGGATTGTTGGGGGGGGGGGGGGGGAGCCTTCCCAGTAGCCTTCAAGCAAGAGGTGGGGTTCACCCTGGACAGGTTGCCCGGAGAGAACCCACACAGGCGCACAGGTAGAACACGCAAACTTCACATAGAGAGACCTCATGCACGAGCCAAGGCTCGAACCTGGAAACCTCTAGCTGTGATGCAACAGTGCTGACCACTGCACCATCGTACCATTTAAAATTAAACAATTGTTGTTAATTTTTTTAATAGGGAAACCAGAGTTCTACATATCATATTATTCTAGGACTTGAGTAGATTGGGGCAGGGGTTTCTTGGATGGGGAGGGTTGTGTGCCAGGCCCATTGAGATGAGGAGTGGATGGGTGTCCATGAGCAGGAGCTGAACAGGCTGGTATCCAACAGCTGAGGCAGGAGTACAGCAAGCTGGCTTGATAACCAATCGGTAGGAAGGTGGAAGGAATAAGTGGAAAAATAGTGAATGATATGTCACGTCCCCATGGTCACGGGCATGGGGGCGTGGCATCATTTGTGACTTCCTTCCCTTCTCAGGTTGGAGCTTTATGGGGCGGAGCTGCTGACTAATTGGGAGCACCTGGGCCCGGCGTCTCCCAGCTATAAAGCAGGCGGCCAACCTGGCCGGCTGGCTCTCGCTCACTCCTCCTGGCCCACGTCGGAGCGATGGTTGTGTTTCTTGAGTTATGTCTTGTTTAGTTCTCTGCATCCATCACACCGCACACATACACCCCCTGTACACTCATGCACACACTCGCACTCACCACTGACACTACTGATAACCACACTCCATTGTACGTTATGGTTTGCCTTGTGTTGATTTTGTGTTATTAATAATAAATTATTAGTTGTGTGTCACGTTGACTCCGCGTCTCCCTCCTTTGATGTCACGATCTCTGAGCCGGGTCGTGACAGATATGAGTGATAGGCTGCACGGTGGTGCAGTGGTCAGCACTGTGGCCTCACAGCAAGAAGGTTCCAGGTTTGAGTCCCGGCTTGGGTGCGGGATCTTTCTGGGTGAGTCTCCATGTTCTCCCTGTTCCTGTGTGGGTTCTCTCTGGTACTCCAGCTTCCTCCACAGTCCAAAGACATCAAGAGGGACCAGGTTAATCCAGACTCTAAATTGACTGTAGGCGTGAATGAGTGTGTGAATGGTTGTCTGTCTCTATGTGTTGGTCCTGTGATGGACTGGCGACCTGTCCAGGGTGAACCCCGCCTCTCGCCCGTAGACGCTGGGATAGGCTCCAGGCCCCCTGCGACCCTTACTAGTAAGGAATAAGAGGAAGACGACGATGGATGGATGGATATGAGTGATAATCTGCTAGGGCCTCACAAAAACAGGGAAAAAAATCCTAAACTATAAAAACAAGTAGGTTAGTTCTTTTAGACAGCTTTGATGTAGCAAGACTGGAGCAAAGTCTATGATGAAGATGACGCAAAGCATTTGCTGCATTTTTTTCTGTTACAAACTATTGACTTCAAAAAGCTGCCCACTATAGAAAATGAGTGATATTCAATTCAAAGAACTTTATTTTTCCATCAGGAACTTCATGTGGAGGAGCAGTAACAAAAACACGCACATACAAACATGCACACACGTCAGTGCACCCCACCTTACTCCTTCCTCACCACACACCAGTCCATGTTAGACATGTCCTAGGTAGAGAGTGAGCTAAGCCAAATAAATTGTCCATCCATAACAGTGAAGAAGTAAATAATAGTTTCAGAAAATACTTAGTGTTGAATAGACAGTCCAAATAAATTCAAGCATTCAATAGTCTGAAAGATGCAGGAACAAAGCTGAGTGTTTGTACTGAATGTGAGGGATTTGCATCGATGGCAAGCAGAAAAATGGAGAACAATGAAAACAATCAAAAAATACATGGAAAGTATTAGATGACGTTATTTAGATAAAGGAGGAAAACCAGTACTGAAATTACTTTGTTACCTTAAAGGACTCATATTTATGAGGTGAACTTAATTGCAAATAAGTTTACTGACTTTTTGTGGGTGTGGCACCTGGCTTGGCTGGACACGTTGTGAACACAGACAGCACAAAAGCAAAGTGGTCCATGTAAAAGAATCATTTTTTTCAAGAGAACAGATGAGAAAGAAGTCATTAAAGGGATCAAAAGTAATAAGTTAGACTGCACTGTCTTTGTTCTGTTGCTGGTGACATGATCGAGTGTGTGGTATAACCTCATATTTACAATCAACCACTAGTGTCTTTTCAAATAAAAGGAAAATCACAAAGGTCATATATGTATTCTATTTGGAGACAGACACACTATTAAACTACAGACTTGTGTCATTACTTCCACAATTCTCGTAAATACTCGCAAAAATACTCTATTCAAGGCAAGATCACTTCATTGCTACACTTAATTTATTCCATGAACAACAATATGGCTTCAAAGACAACACACCAAACCTCATTATTCACTCTCACTGAATTTGTTGAGGAGACGGTGCTAACCACTGCACCACGTGCCACCCCGATGTTGAATGTAAATTTAAATGTTTCTATTTTCACATCTCTGTTTTACATATTTCTATTGAACTATCTGCATTCTCCATTTTCTGTGTTTGGAATGGAGCACTGCAACAAAAGAATTCAGGGTTCAAATCAGTGTCTGATTCTGAAGATGATGGTGAACTACAACCTGCTGTTGTAATGTTACAGCTGTGTGGTGGCAGCTGAAGCTAATTGCCATCCATCCATCCATCCATCCTTCATTTTCTACCACTTATCCTGTTAAGGGTAAGTTATTTATTTATATAATTTATAGGGAAGTCTGGTCAAATTTCAAAATAAGATATCATCTGCAGATTCCCAATCACAAAAACAGATAGAAAAGGATACCATATCACCTTGTACTCGATGTGCCTGTGTTAGAAACGTGAACCATGAGACCATAATCAAATCACCAGGATCTAAGCAAGTAAACAAAGCTGGGTTTGAAAAACATGGCATGGCTGAAACAACCAACCATTCTGCTGCAAATTCAAAGAATAAAAGTCACTTATTGTACAGAAAGGGGAAGAGATAGCTGGACTGACAGGGACATGAATGGGTGGTGCTCAGGGTGGCAGCCTGAGCCTCTTCAAGTCTGTAGCCTCCTCCAGCAGCAGAATAAGACAAACTAATAACACAAATGAGTACAGGAGGACAGAAGAGGGGACAGAAGCCCAGTGCAACATGGGAGATCCCCTGGCAGTCTAAGCCTATAGCATTATATCTAAGGCCCAGCCTAAGTCAGACCTAACTATTAGCTTTTTCAAGTACATATTTTGTGTAAAGAGCCGTATTTGTTTTATTGCTGTTTGCGCTTCATGCTGTGCTCTTATGCATTCTTTTGTAAGCAGCCTACCTTCTGTGGTTTCTGTTTAAATAATGAAGACTGGAAGATTGATGTTATGGGGAAACTGTTGTGTTCTGATGGGTTTGTCCATTTATCCCTCAAATAAAACTCTGAACACTGGAATGTGTAAGACAATCGTTAGTGATTGAAGTAAAGAAAACAGATATGTAAATTAATGCTATGCTAACATGTGCGCATGCATGTGGCTGCATGTGCACGGTCACACCCATACTCACTGTCAGCGTCTCCAACAGGGCCACCCTTGTTAAAAAAGTCTGGACACACCCCTGACTTTACCAGACATGAACTGTGACATTGGCACAGCAAATAGATTTTTTCGCCCCCAAATCATCTAGTAACAAGGTAGATTTGGGTGTCACTAACAAAAATGGATAAAAGTCAACATATTTCCTGTCTTCAATCTAAGCTAACCAGGTTCTGACTTCAGCTTCATTCATAAAATGTTGGGCTATATCATTTTAACAGTGTAATACTTCCATTCACTGGCTCTGCTGTCCTTGGGAAGGTCAGCTGCTCTATCAATCACATCTATGTTAGACCACACCTCCTCGCACAGTAACGAGAGCCATGAGTAGGAGTGACAGCCATCTGTTTGCTGTCTCGAAGAACAGCTCGTACCTGCTGCATCAGTATCATACTCATACTGCTGCATCATACTCTTCATAACGTGACATGGCAACTGGAAAGATTCCTGGCAGCGACTCAGAAAATCTTTGTCGTAGTTTGACAGTTCCCCACCCGCTAATGTATGTTTCACAATATCCTGTTGTGTTACTCTTGTCAAGATCCTTTAAGGGCTGAAAGAGAAAAAGGCTCCACATATAAAAATTGGTTTTGAAGCAAATCACACATGCATACACACACACACACACACACACACACACACACACACACACACACACACACTGGACAATGTGTTTTCTCATTTCCTTGAGTCTCATCCTCCTCACAAACAACCCAATCACTGCATCGACCTTGCAGAGGACAGTCTGGCCATAAGACCTGTTTCTGTTTTTTTCTGTTCCACTCCATCCTCTTCCATCTCTCCCTCCCTCTTCCACTTTAATCCTCCTCCACTCTCGTGTGCTGTCTGATTTATATGACCAGGGTGAAGACAATGGCCACTCAGAGCAGAGCATGGGGGCTTTCACTGGCGTCACCACTGTCCCAGTCAGTGTCCTGGCAGCTGTTGAAGTGCAGGGGCTGCTAGAGCCCTCAGGGCCACTGACTATAAACAGACACAACTGTCCTTGGAGTGCAGATCACTCAAGACAGTATTTGATGGCAGGTGACCTTTGACCTCAAAGAGAGGCTTTGATTGAACATATGTTGTGTGTGTGAGTTAAGTACAAGGTGTTTGCAAATGCATTTGCAAACCTGCCTGTAAATTTTTCTCGTTCTTTCTTTGAGATGGGATCAATTCTGAAGTTTTTTTCCATCCATCCATCCATTTTCTTCCACTTATTCCTGTTAAGGGTCGCAGGGGGGTGGAGCCTATCCCATCGTCTACGGGCGAGAGGCGGGGTTCACCCTGGACAGGTCGCCAGTGCATCACAGGGCCAACACATAGAGACAGACAACCATTCACACTCACAGTCACACCTACGGTCAATTTAGAGTATCAATCAGCCTCGTCCCCTCTTGATGTCTTTGGACTGTGGGAGGAAGAACCCAGGGAGAAACCACGCACGCATGGAGAGAACATGGAGACTACACACAGAAAGACCCCATGCCCGTGCCGGGACTCAAACCCAGAACCTTCTTGCTGTGAGGCAACAGTGCTGACCACTGCACCACCGTGCAGCAAGTTGTTTTTTTGTTATCTCCAAATGAGCCCATCAGTAAAACACAGAGAGGGTCCTCTTCAACAGACCCCTCTATCTTACATCTGGATCAGCCCAGAGGTAACATAGAAAGACTTGTGTTTTGGACGCTGTAAATGCTGCTTTCTTCTGTCGTATTTGTTTAAATGTCACGTATGTCACGTAGAAGCAAGTTCTCTGCTTTGATTTTCACGTATTACATCAACATTCAGACATTTGTCCCCTGAACGCTTCGTGGAGTGACTCCATGATTGCATTGGTAACAGCTGATGGCACTGAAGCCATCACGTCAACCGTATGTGCAGACGTCCCCACTGACGTTAGGAGGCACAAGGAGGATCCAGAGGATGATATCACAGTGAAGGAAAACGCCTGCAGCCCAGACTTTGATCTTCACCATGACGACAACCATAAGACAAGCCCCTGAACTTATTGTTGCTTGCATCCTCTCAACTTCTCTGGTGGTCTCCAGCTACACCCCAGGATTTTCTACGTGATCTCCAGGGACTTCAGTCAGGAGAGACAGGACTATTATTTTCCACCTTTCTAGCTGCGTTTGAGCAAAGACAGGCTAAGAAGTAACTTCCTCGCTCAAATCAATCAAGTTATCTTTTTTGTGCCTCTGCACCAGCGGCAATAGTGGAGCGGGGCATTATGTTTTCAGGTTCTCATCGTGTGCCATGGCCCTGCTGCTCACTTACTCCATTTGATGAAGGGGCATGTAGTAATGACATCACATTATGATTGGATGGTTTTGATAACTTATCATGTTACACAGCCCATGACTCTGCTGCACAAGCTTAACAAATGGAGGATAATATGTGAATCAGCTTGCAGGTCATTGTGCTGTTTTACACAGACAGGAGGGGGAGGGGCTACAGTAGGTGTCACTAGATCGCACACACAACAGGGCAATGTCCTCATATATTTGGTAAAACAATATGTGTGTGAGATCTGAAGTGTGTGTGTGTGTGTGTGTGTGTGTGTGTGTGTGTGTGTGTGTGTGTGTGTGTGTGTGTGTGTGTGTGTTTATCCCCCTCAGGGATAAACAGGCAGTGAAGTAACTGCTCCCCTGAAACACACTCTATCAGATTTAATGCCACCCTGCAATTTCCACCTCTGGACAGGAGAAGATAACATCCCTGATTTGAAAACCCAGCTCCATGGAATTTTTGACCCTGTCTCATGGACAAAGTATTGAGTGAAATGACTAATCCAGCAAGTTCCTTAAATGCTTTCACAAGTTGAGCTTGATCCTGTTTACATCTCCAACAGGTGATAGAAGCAGAAATGAAGCGTGAGAGTATTGGAGAGGCTGTAATGGGGAGGTTGGTGCTGTTCTGGAAGCTGGATGGGGGTTGACTGTTTAAACACTCACAGACGCCCATGCGTGTCGAGACTGACAAGCCTCTGGGAAATCAGGGCCTGGGAAGCCGTCAGGCTCCCTGGAAAGATCCCCATTTCTAAGCGCAGAGATCTGACATTTTGAAATGGGAGGCAGCAAAACCACCTGCCACACTGAAAGGCTTGATATGAGTCTCTGATGAGACAGACAGGGGGTCTCATTTGTAAAATTTCTAGATCTCATTACTTCCTTTACCTCCTCCATCCTCTCCTCTGTCTGTCTTTCTGTTCAAATTCATCATCATTGTGCAATAACTTTGGGAAGTGTCTGGTATCTCTGTAATGAGAACAACCCCCTAGATATTATTGATCTATGTCCTCAATTACCTTCCAGCTCTCAATTATTTAATACAGTTCCACTTCCTTTTCTTGCAGAACTTGTTCAAAGGGAAAAGAGGATGGTTTAACTCTCCAATTGTGCCTCTTCCTGGCAAAGATAAAGTGTTTCTGTGCTACATGTCTTGTCTGATTGATTCAAGGCTATAATGCAGCCTCCTGAGTCTGGCATTGAAACGCAAACATTTCCTTAGTTACCCCACAATGTGACCAGGTTCTTTGTGCGTCTTTAAAAGCACGTTTACTGTAATGCCAGTGGAACAGATGGTATGAGTAGTTCTTATAAAAAGACGATTTGAGCAGGAGTAATGTGCTGAATATGTGCCAAGTGACCCAAAGTAAAAAGAGGAAGCGCTCATGAAACACCACCTTATAATCACACAGAATTTATCAGCATGCTTGACTTTATTGAAATCCCTCGCATGCTAAAGACAAACTTACTGAACTTAGCGAGCTCCAAAACAACCCTGCAGCAGCGGCATCCTCTCTCAAGCAGTCAATCAAACTGGTACCGAAGAGAAGGTTGAGTGAGCACTTTGGTGCGCTCGTCTCACGGCTTTTATAGGAAAAGAGGAGAAAAACAAGTTCAGGCTGTTTTGACTGTGATTGTCTCATAAGCATAAGTCTTCAGTCATTTTATTTGGTTTGCTTTGATCTATTTCAGCTACCCAGAGTTTGGGCCTATTCATTAGATGCAAAAATAGTTTAAAATGGCTTTTACGACTTTGGTTTCTTTGTCTGAAGCCTCAAATAGACTGTAGTGTTTGAGACATACATGGCTATCATAGATTGAGAGATTTCTCACATAATTACAGTTGTTAAACACAAATATACAGATCTTTATCAACAAGAAATTTCAACCTACCACTTCATTGGCTCTCTCTTGAGAACCTATTGGCACTGGAGGTTTAATTAGAGTGTGACCAATACTGCCTTTTTAGTCCCTTTACTGACGTTATGAAATAAAGCAATTCACATTATCACTGTTGGATAATCCGACTATAGAATAAAGAAATCTCTGTCCATCCATCTGTCTGGGTCCACCTATCTGCTCTCCGATTGGTCAAATCCCTACGAAATCTCACGTCCAAAGAGGATGGTTGAGACTGAAGTGACCCGACTCTCGTCTACTCACTGCCCATGCCCCTTTTGTGTACTAACCCTTACTGCGCAGCACCACTTTACCAGTGCAAGGTACTTCTTATATCTTGAGGTCAAAGGTGAAACTGTAACATACATGAGATGGCAGTGGGTGCAGAAGCAGGGCTTTGCTCTGCTAATTGTGGTTCTGTTGTCCTGGACACGGTGTGTGTTGCACTGGAACTCAACAGTAACTTCCACAACACACACATCCCACCGCCGGAGAATTCTAGGCCAGCCAGGTCGCCTTGGGTCAGCATACCGGATGGAAGGTGTGGGAGATGGCATTAACTGTGGCGTCTTACTCTGACAGGCTGGGTGGAGCTGAGTGAGATGAGAGAAGGGTGCAGTAGAAGAAGAACGTGCTGGAGACTTAAAGAGACAGACTGTAGAATATAAAGTGTATTATGTATGCCGCGCAGACTTTGTTGATTTGCTAAACATATATTGACCAACAGCCAGACCGTACCTTCTTCAGTGACACAATGCTAACCCCGGAACATTATTTTAATAAAGCTCAAATCGTTTTTAAGACATACTTCACCCAAAAAGTGTGTATTTCCTTTCAATTGCACATTAATAGGTGTCTAGGCTTCACAAGGGCATTTTTCCACCGCTTCAAATATTTAGCATGAAGCTAATTAGAACCAACAGCTAACAAAAGCAAAAATGTCTCAAAAACTCTCAAGGGCAACATCAAATGTAATCCATGCCTTCTTGATCCAGCTGTGTCCTCCGTCATCTGCAAAATGTGCTGCAATGTTAAAATCAAACTATACCATCTCTGGTTCATCACCAGCGTGGACGAGAACAATCAAGTTGGCGCGACTGACGCCGCCAGCCTGACACGAATAAGCAACAAACCTTAAAGGCAATAGTTTGTTTATAGAGTGCAGCTGATTATCCTGGAAGATTATTTTTGAGTACTTGACAAACCAAATACTCTTGGGTGATGTATATGGCCTGAAAATGTTTCGGATTTGAGTTCAATCTTCTCCGCCCTCCATCCGCTCAGCTCAGAATTCGATGAGATTCAGTCTGGCGGTGGGGGTCATTGTAAGGATCGCACAAGCCGAGCGGTTAAGCTGGACCAATCAGCAGCTGCCAAGAGTGGGTGAGTTCGGTGACGCAGAAGTTAGTTAGCGTTAGTAGCGGCTGAGTTCGAGTTGAATGAAGCGATACAAGCAGTTGTAAAAACCTCATCAAATATACAGATATTAAAACCAGAACAAGAAAAACTGTAAAAACTTCGAACTGAAAGTAAAGACGGTTGCTTTACTGCCTACAGGGTTTGGAAAATGTGTAATTTACCTGCTTGCTCAGTTGGTGGCAGTGTCAATTGATTTAAGGCTGCCTCAGCAGTTTTACACCTAACCTGACACCAAGACCACAAGGATTAAAATTCTGCAAATGATCCTGAGTGAAGGGCACGAGTTCCTATTAACAAAGTGAATTCATTTGGGCAGTGAACTGCAGGCCTGGTCTGCCAGGCTAGTTCAGTACTGCGCTGCTCCTGTATGACAGTCACAGACAGCAACTCATGATTGCATGCAGCCGCAACGCTGAGCACATCAGGTGAAAACCAACACTTCGATGTTTGAAAATTCTCAAATGTACCAGGCTGCAGTTATGGCACAGTTTCTAAATTATTTCTAAATTGTTAAAAAAAATTATTCTGTTAAATCCGGTTGTCACACATTTCAATTTAACTCTGGTATTCCAAGGAATATGGAAAAAGATCAGAAACTTACAGTGGGGAAATACTGTACTTGAGTACACTATGAAAGTATTTATACTTTACTTGAGTATTTTCATTTTGGGGGACTTTTTCCTTTTGCTATTTTTCAAAGGGAATATTGTACTTGTCACAAAACGCTTCCAGGCCTGAACACCCCAAACACTGGACTACACAAATCCCATAAAATGTCTACTTTTGCACAAGCATAGAAGGACAACAAGACTCCTACGATTACCAGGCCACTGTCTTAACCGGTGTTTGAACTTTTACTTTAATAAATTAATCGTGTACCTCTAAAACTGCACAAAAGACAGAAAAACACTTAAGTAAGGGACCAGACCTGGTTTGTCTTAAATTGCAGAAAACATGGCAGGGACAGGGAGAGAGTTATTGTCTCTTGTTTGATGGGAAAGTTGTTCATTGCTACCTCCTGAATCGAGGTAACTATAAACAAGGGTAGTCATGTGACATCATAAGTACACGTCGTGCTACTCATGGAGAGAGCAGGAAACAAACCAGAACCAAAAGTATAACATCTGTCGTGCTGAGTAAATGTATCGTGTTTTCTAAGTGCTCATCCTGTAGAACAGCTATGTTTTAGCCATCATGACCCGTGCCTCCTCCGGCTTTGCCACGCAGGTCATGTTCTTTTGTTGCGTCTTCATTCATTCCCCGAGGGTCCTGTGTCACGCTCACATTTTGGTTCTCACCTGTTGTTGTTTGGTTTCAGGTAGGGTTCGTCCTGCCCTCGTGTGCCTCCCTCAGGTGGGATCACCTGGCCCCACCCTAACCTGTTGCATCTGTGTCTCATTGTCCTCCCCCCTCAGTGTATTTCATTTGTCTCCTCTCCCTCTATGCCACCTCATCCTGTGTCAGCGTTCCTTCTTTTTCTTGTTGGCCCGTCTGTTACCGAGCTGATTTTTGTTGAACTCGGATGGAATAAAGCCTGAGAAACAGGGTCACAACCGAAATTTAATAGTGGATCTGCGCGGTAAAAATGAACCGACGCTGTCGGGGCAAGTTGAGCTGTCAAAAAAGCTCGTCTGTTCATGCAGTACACAAACAATTATACTTTTTTTTATTGAACACATGAAGATTACAATTTAAAACTGACTTAAAAATGTCATGTAAGTGTTTAATAAGTGAAAATCCACAGTGTGAGGGTTTGGCTTTGTTAAATTAAGTGTATTAAAGTTCAGTCACCCTGACACCATGTTCACCGCGGGGTAAGCTGGGTCGTCAGACCAATCTTTCTGGACTGGCCACTGTTGCAGAGCCTTTGTAAGTAGTACAATGCTTTACATTTCCATTGGTACACAGCAATCTGAGGTGTATACTGTATTTAGTAATTATTATTTGAGACAAATACACATTTATTTTGCTGTAAAATCAGAGTGTGCCTTTTGTCTTGTACGTGTGGAAGGTGGCGGATTTGAAGGTGTGTGTCTCATTGGATCTTTTTGTCAAAGTGGAACCCTTCAGAAGTGACGTGATGTTGAGTCTTCACATGAAACTGCTGGTCAAACAGTGCAGTGGGTTTTCTCTGCAGAGCCTCAAGCGGCTGTGGTGTAAAGATGACTGGCGCCCTCTAGCAGCCAAATGAGGTACAGGGAGGACCCACTGAGACTGTTCAGCTCCGTATGCACAGTGTTACTCAGTGTCACCATGCACGACTGAACACAAAGCTTTTGAGTTATTTTTGAGATAGTTTCTTGGACTAATTTAGTAGCTGTGTTAATCCAAGACATCGCTCCCGTCTGTTTGCTGGCGGTGAAATGACAGAGCAGTCATCCCCATGTTCTTGTCATTTCCTGCAGCAGGTGCCGTGCATATGGCGGAGAAATCACTTTGAGCCATGAAGGACTCCACTGAAGGGAATCCATGTAATCTGCTGCATCTTCTACTTAATCACGGGGCTTAATAAGTCCTGAAATCACTCACAGTGTGATGAGGTTGCAGGTTTCAATCAGCCCAGAGTAGAGTGGCGGCAGCAAGAGTGTTGCTGCGAAAACTGATTCATAATATCATATCATATCACTACTGTTATATCTCTAATATAAATTATATACATAAACTGATATATTACACCCTCAAGTGCTGTTAGACACAGCACTACAGTATAGTGGGCATCTGTTACTTTGTATGTCCCGGTAATAAAATGTCATTTTTATTCATTTTAACTTCCATCTTGTTCATCGTCTGTTTTATTTTCTACACTTGATTTATTTAATTAGTTTTAATTTTTTATGATACATATTATTATTATATTTTCACTTATTTCATTTAATTTTGTACTCAGTCTTTGAATTATTTATGTACTAACACAACTATGTACTTTTTTTCTTCTGTCTGGTGCTGTTGGGTCTGCATCCTGTCTTCACAAACTGTGTTGCTGTTGTCGTCGTTGTCGTCGTTGTCGTCGTTGAAGTGTGAAATCCATCAACTTCAGGTGAAACCGACCACCACATACAACCAAAGATGCTTGGAAACTTCTGTTTCTCTTTACTTGGGTGACGTTTTCAGGCTGCAGGCAAATGAGGTGGACTGAGAAGTGTGTTTCTCAACTACTGGCCCACCGCCTGTGGCTGGCCTGTCAGTGCCCTCCAGCAAGCAGGGAAAACGTTCTAAATTCAAGCTCACTTTTTGTAAGGGATGTTTTTTTTTGGGGGGGGGGGGGATATGGAATATGAAATAAAAAAAAGAATCAGTAATATTCTGTGATATTTTTTTAAATATTACAAAGCTGTTGATTTCAGATACTCAGTTTGGAGCTAAGCTGCACTGTGGCATAATGGAAAAGGTAATCAGGACCAACGACAGCAGCTTCACGTTATTATTTCACTGAAATAGGTGATATTTGAGTGTAGAAATGTTGAATACGGTTTTGTCTATGGCACGGGTGCATGACAACATCAGCAGGTACCTGGTTTCAGCAGACACCAGTGTTTGTTTTAACGTATCAGTATCGGTCTGATTATCATACGAGCCTAGTTTTGCTAATGTCTCTTCAACTGCTTCTTTCATTTATGATGAAGAAGAGTTTGTCTGCTGCTTTCCGATGAGTCACTGTTGCCAACAGAGTGGCCTTATGAGACGACACACCAGACTCTGGTTGAATTTTACACTTCAAATGGATTATTCCATTAGAATAGAACAGTTTAAACAGTCATTGTTTTTAAGCTTTTCTAAATGAGCCCTTGCTTGTTACGAGAATCGATGGGAGGATAGGAGAGCTTGAGAAATCCTGATTTAGATGAATGTTTGCGCGTCTCTGCACATTTTTCATCGCTTTATTTAATCATCTCAGTAGCTGCAGACACACTTTAGCTGCCAAGAAAATTGAAAATTCTCCTTGAATAGTTTTGAGTGTGCATTTCAGTTGAAAACTCCTTTGACCCACATTTGACGGTTCTAATAAATTCATTAAAAGTATCTGTTGTAATATCTTCTCCTGGTTTGACTGCTGTAGCTGGAAATAATGGGATTATTTTCAATTATAACCATTTTCTTCTTTGTCTTCATTTGTCAAACTATATATGTTTCTTTGTTTACACGGTAATGTGAATAGATTGTTGAGAAGATGTGAGACCTTTGAACTTTGACCCCTGTCCCACTTGTGGCTGTGAGCAGTTTCGGTTTGTTCTGATAAAGAAGCAGCAAAACGTCAACACTTAAAGCATCAAGTCACATGTTGTTACTGCGACCACCATGTGGGGCATCGGCAGCATTGTGGGGTTTTAAATTGCTTGCTCATAATTTTTAAGATGACAGGTTTTTGGTTTTTGGTTTTTCAGATCAAGATGTTATCTGTGGGGCGGCACGGTGGTGCAGTGGTCAGCACTGCCGCCTCACAGCAAGAAGGTTCTGGGTTCGAGCCCCGGCTCCATCAGGGATCTTTCTGTGTGAGTCTCCATGTTCTCCCTGTTCCTGTGTGGGTTCTCTCTGGTACTCCAGCTTCCTCCACAGTCCAAAGATATCAAGAGGGGACGAGGCTGATTGATACTCTAAATTGACTGTAGGTGTGGCTGGGAGTGTGAATGGTTGACCGGTCCAGGGTGAACCCCGCCTCTCGCAGAAGGCTGCTGGGATCATCTCAAGGCTTAACAGGATAAGCAGTAGGAAATGGATGGATGGGAGATTTCGACTTTTATTTAGTTTTGGCTGTATGAGCTCAATCCTCTCTGAGGGTCTGCAGAGAGAGACACGAACAAATGAAATGTGAAAAAAATACAAATAAAAGAGTTTATATTGTGTCATAGGACAGGGGTTCACGCCTCGGCTGCGGTTTGTGCAGGTTGTTCTTGTGTTACCTACTGGATGCTCAGGGCTGGTTGAGCAGAGAGGGAGTGAAATTTTCTGTGTGCTACTCAAGGTAAAACCTCATTAAGGAGACTGCTCACGCGACCCAGCGTTCTGCCTGCGCGTGTAATAAACCAACTGGTCCTCATGATAATTCTCATAACCCAAACCTTGACATTTTATATGAAATCCATTAATACAATTTGTAAAAGTATATTGGTAATAACTTTAACTTACCTGATGACGGAGGAGACCATATTTTCCAATTTCAGCAGGTGGAAAAAATAGAACATTGAATTGTCTAAATTATTACATGCATGGATTTTTCTTGGGCTTAGATTACGTCAGTGATTAACAGCAGCGTTTATTTGTATTCGTTATCTTTTTTGTGTGTGTGAAATGTCAAATACACTCGCACATACACACTGAATTCATGTTGAAGCCTCGCTAGAAGCAGGCCTCAGAATTATCAGAGCTTTCAGGCAGGCGGGGGGGGGGGGGGGGTGATGACTGTATCCATTCACACAAATGTTTCAATGCACACAAACACACTAAACTTGCCCACAGGATCGTACATAATGACACGCATTCTATGCAGTATCCCTGGTAGAAATAGTGAAAATAGCTTGGATTTTCCTCATAGGCAACAGCAAGTTGGGTAAATAGAACAAATTTCAACAGAATTACAAAAATCAAATATACACACACAATTTTGCTAGTTTTATTTTCCCATCCATTAACACAACCAAACGTCTTCAATGAACGAAAGGTGAGTAAAATGTGGTCAGCGGGCTCTGATGACTGAGCTGATGAATGCCGCCAGCCGCAGCAGGTGAACGGTGTCTCCTGTGCTCCACGGGGGCGGCGGCCAAACCGCCTGGCCTGCTTTTGGTCTTGCTGGGCCCCCAGAGTGATGAATGGATTCGCACAGGTGAGATTCACCCGCTCATCTCAAGAAACAGTTCAGCGGGAGATTTACATCGTGTATGTGAAGGCAGCACCTCGAGTAGCCCACTGGTCACAGTGACGTGAGGGGTAGGGGCGGGGCCTGCGCGCAGGTGAACACCGTACAGGTGTAGTTAGTGGACATGTGCGTGCAGAGTTGAGCGCCGTGACTCACCGTTACTTGGGCTCCGTCTGTCCGCCGGGATGGCCGGCAGCTGCGTGGGTAACTGCGCGCTCGTGTTCTCCCTCGCCATATTCTTTGACGCGGTCGGTCTGGTTGTACTTCTGGTCGGGATTTTCGGTAACTTGAACGTGGACGGTCGCTTCTACGGGGATTTTCTCATCTACACGGGTTCGATCATTATCTTCCTCAGTCTGGTGTGGTGGGTTCTGTGGTACACCGGGAACGTGCAATCGTACACGGAGGACCGGAGAGGCTCCCTGGACCTCAACTTTACGCACTGGGCCAGGAAGCTGTCCGAGAGGTTTTCCAAAGGCACCATGAAGACCCTGGAAGCCGGGGAAGAGAAGAGGAGAGTGGGCGACGGGAGTGAAGTAAACGGGACTGTGCGGGTGACTCGGATTACGTGGGAGGGCGGCAGGAGCGGAGACGTGTGGGGCCACGACAACAAGGGGTTTGATGGGGGGAGTGAGTGTGGTCCAGCTGATAAAAACGTAGAGTTGGGGGAGTTGAGGAGCTCAGACGTGGCTCTGCATACTGTGGATAGCAAAGCAGAGAGGCTTCTTTGACAGGTGAGTATTCCACCTTCACCCCTCCTCCTCCTCCTCCTCATCACCACCATCACCATCTGTGACCGGGGGCCACCGAGCATCCTTGTTTCCAGTCTATTATTGTAACTCCACTGCTTTGACAACCCATTTCCCCTAACCTATTTAATCTCCTGACACCACAACATGTTGCATTTTCTAAAAGTTAAAGCACTCCCCTGAAAAATGTATGATCTGCTGAAAGTCACGGCCTGTGGAACCAACAAACAGTCCTAATTGCGAGTCATAAATATTCAGTGCATCGGCCTGGTTTCACCCCTCCTGTCAGTCTGCTGCTGTGGTGCTCGTCATAACCGCCACAGCTGTAGCGCTTTCATCATGACTGCTGGCAGAGCAGCCCCCACCCCCGCCCCCCACCCCCACCCACACACACCCTTCTCTGCCCCACTCATCATTATGTCCCACATTTTTGTCAGTGATCAGATGACTCCCTCGGAGTCTGAGGAATGGGCACCCTCACGTAATGCTGATCCCACCCCAGGACCTTCCTTGGTCACTCAGCTCATGAATATCTGTTATAATAATTACATTTTTTCTCTCCACGGCTGTTGTGGAGCCGTCTTCAGTGGCCCGTGGCAGCTCTTTATTAATGAGCCCGGCCATTTCTGCTCACCTTCACTGTTCTGCATTATTTTAGCTGTCACTTGGCTTGTAACTGGGTGGCGAGCCGAACCCCCTTTAGGCCAAAAAGGCGCAATTGCATTTTAATGGAACTCAGCAGAGTTTATTGATCCGCAGGAATAGATGATGTTAGATAGAAAGGTAAGGAGGAAGCCACCTGATTATATAAGTCTGCCTCCGTACACCAGTTCCAAGAAGTTAGTTTTATAGGCCTGTTTTCTTATCTAACCCAGTTAATGGTCATGAGATGAGGAATGGTGAGGAATGACGTCATCAAAAGTGCAAAGACTGTATTCTGAACAGCAAGGCTGTGTTCTTTATCTGCAGCAGCTGTTTAACACCCCTGGATATGTAGTTGCTATTGAGGAGCAGGCTTTCAAGCGAATGAACATAGTAACTATTTTCACTGGAGCAGAAAATCATACGCTTCCTGTCTGATTCACGAAAGAGTGACATCAGTCAGAAACAAGTACAATACTATGTGATTCATGCGGGGATGCGCAATAATATCTAACTATATATATATATTATAGCTACAATAATAATATCGGCACGTCATCAGTATCAGCAGGTACTGGTCATCGATTTTTATGTATCGTTATCTCTTTGTTTATATCAGCCAGTTTTGCTCGTCTTCTACGCTCATCAAAGACGAAGAAGCGACAATTAATTTAAGGTTTGTGGGCTTTTTTCCAAATGTCAAAGAAACCGTCACTTTTTATATTCCCAATGTTCACGTGTCTTTTTCAATGCGTAAAAAATGTGATTATCATGCAAAGTCCTTTTTTCACAGGTAATCAATACTGACAAACATTGGATATCTGCAAAATATCCGCTTATGCATGATCCACATTTGCTGTCTTCTGATCAGCTTGGAACACACATCTGCTAGTAGTGATGCGGATCCAGAACCAGAGCTCTTTTCCTTCCAGTTTATCATTATTATTGCTTTTGTTGCTGCCATGTCAAAGGTTCCTTCATGAGGCTGTCATAAACCACACAGCTCCTGAGTACAGAGAGCCAAAAATAAACATAAATGCATTCGATATAAAAACATTCCAGAGAAACGTATTTGAACTGTGTGCATGGATCAGTGACGTTCCTCGTGGTCCATCGTGACCGTTTCATGGTCCAACAAAAGCTGTGGAGTGGGACTTGGATCGGTATGTGGATGAGCACCATCATTGCGATATCCAGTCTGTGCATGAATTTAGCTGATACAGGAATAACGTCTGTCTGTAACTCTTCAGAAGTACGTTTGTAGTCCAGTAATACGAAACAAGACACTGACCTGACTTTAAGTGTGTTGCTCTTCTGTGAGTCACTCACCTGGACACGCCTCCGGCGCCGTAGCTGCAGGTTTTGTTTACACTCATGCAAGACTTGGCCGAGAGACTAACTTGACCCGTGTCAACAGTGGAGATGAGCAGCAGAGCTGGTCCAACTGTTTATAGAGGAGCCGTCCAAGTGTACATTTAAAATGATGTTAATAAGGCTGGCTGATAACTGTAATAACTCAGAGGCGATTGGACAGCATGAAACTCAGCAACGGCCGCCTATAAAATATATATATATATAAATTCCTTTGGATTTGTGAATGAAGTGGTTATATTTGGGTTGTCAAAAGATCGTGGTGACTGCACTACTCTAGGGCTGGGTGATCCCCTTGATTTTCAGATCATCCAATTCTCTTTGGTTGGCAGTGAGCATAACCAATGGAAAAAGTGAGTTAATGGTGAAAAAAAGAACACCAAGTCTCCTATTTTGGATCATTTAGTATTTTCCTCGGATGCCAAAGGTGAGCTGTGGCCACCACGCAGCCCGCCAGCGAGCTGTGCCAAAGATGTGTGCCAGTGAAAGACATGCACACTACAAATGTACTTGCACACCTAAAAATGTCACCATCCCCCCGGTCTGCTAAACCGTGTCAAGCTACTTTATATCCAAAAGGTGCACTACACCCACCAAATTATGAGTCTGGACAAATGTACACATAAACTAGACTGATGGGTGGGGGCAGAGAGTTTTATTTTCTATTTTTTATTTTCTTTTTAATTATAAAACCCAAAATTGAATTTGAGAACTCTATAAATTAATATTTCACTGGGGGCAGAGCTTGGGTCGTCCTGTCACTCACCAAACCTAATCTCATCAAACTAATATTTGCCCTGACCTCAAGATTAAACCTGCAGGAGAGCTCACACCTTATTTCTTCTTAAAACAGAGCTGCCCCGATTGCTGGTGTCCGTGTGGATGTGGGCCAGATAAACACCAACGACGCTGCCCACAATTGAAAGTGTATGATTTTGAAGGAAAGTGTATCAGAGCCAAATCATAACCACCTGACTTATTTTCCACTCCGTCAAAAAGTACATTCATTCCAAATACGGGCCTCATCTTTGCTGTTTATTTTGCCTGCATCATGCCAAAGGGCATTCTCTCTGATCGCTGCAACCCTGACTAGACTTCACCAACTACATGGAGCCAGTTGAGATTTCAGTGCACTCAACTGTACAACAGAATAAACTACAAAAATCTGCTCAGATGCAGATCTGTCCTCTGAGCTCATGGATGCCTAATCTGGAAATAAACATGGAAAATTGGGATGGTAGGCAAGGAACAAGATCTTGTGACTAGAATCATTCTGGTCGTCACTTGTTGTCTGAGCAGTATAGAGCACTCGTGAGAAGGCTTTGGCTCCACGCAGCTGAAAGGTCAGTGCAGAGGAGGAGGAGGAGAAGGGGAACACATTGGCTGAGAAAGGTCTGACAGCCCCTGCACTATCGTCTGAAGGCATGACATTATGTCATTTACAGACACTTTTGTCCCAGTTGACAAGACCGGCTTTCAATTTCCACGTTCACGCATGTCTGGTGGGTTTCACATCTCAGCTGAGGATCAAATACCCAATTTGATGGGCATCTCTTTGCATGTCAAGTCATTATAATTTTCAGATGATTAAGCTATTGGTTCTGTCCCGTGACGACACAATAGGGTGTATCTGAAACTGTTTTTAGGCATTTTCTGCAGCAAAGTCTTCCGTCTTTCTTATCCAACCTGCCTTTAATTTGCATTTGCAATTTATGAACATTAAGTGGCCTGATGTGCCTTCCGCCAATAAAGAAATGAAGCAAGCTTGTTTGAGCAAGACAGCGGCAGCGGGTGTCATGGCACCCAGAGAGAGAGAGAGAGAGAGAGAGAGAGAGAGAGAGAGAGAGAGAGAGAGATAGTGGTGCACAGGGAAGGAAAACAGGACAAAGTAGCAACACCGGCAATGTTGCCAGTGAACTGCATGCGCGTCATCTTCACGAGATTTATTCAAGTGTTAAAGTGTAACGAGGTGTCTTAATCGATGTATTAGGGAATCTTGCCACTCCTACTGGGAGACTGAAGAAACAAATGACAGGACAACGCGTGTGTGTGTGTGTGTGTGTGTGTGTGTGTGTTTGCATGTGCGTGCATGTGTGCACTTTCATACAGATTAGAGGTTGAGACAATCCCAGAATTTGCAAAACTGCTAAACCACACCTGCAACATGTAGTTCGTCCGTTTTGCGGTAGCTAGCCAAAAACATTAAGTACACAGTAGGCAGGTGTGGCCCCTGGCTGCTGCCCTCCCCTCCACCACAGGAGTTTTATCACTGGATGTTGCAAAAGGGAACACAGGCTTCCACCTAAGTGCAACATTTCAGCTGCAGGAGCCGCCTCCCTCTCAGCATTAGGAGTCATGAAGGGAGATGTTTATCAACGGTTATCAACACGCTACGGCTCAGCCATTGATAATCACTGAAACAATGAGCTAAAGTGTTCATGTGAACAGCAAACACATGTTGAACCCGCTCTAAGTGGCGTCTTTATCTGTGTGATAAGCTAACGATTGCCTTTCCTCTTCATGGGTTCATTCTGCTGGGTAATGAGTGGGCGTCTTCACATCTACATGGAAAAGTTGTTTTTTAGCTTCCCAGTTAGGACAAACGTGTAGAGACTGATGTCACTCTGGTGTCATGGCCACACAGTTAGCCTAGCCTAGCATAGCAGAAAGACTGATGTTGAGATTTGAAAAGAGGTTACTCTTCATTCCAAATGAAATACTTTTCAGACTTGACGCAAATTCATTCTTCCCAGTTGATGTTTGTGCCAAGTTTGACCAAACTCCTTACTGGTTTAATAAGAATGGGACGGACAGAGGGACATCCTGGAAACAGTAATGCAGCTGGACCACCGCTGTCCCCCCTCACTTATGAGATGTTTTCAGTAACTTTTATCATTTTACTTATAACTGGGAGGGAAAATCAGACTTTATATTTTATCGTAGATTTTTTTTTTCCCGTGTTTAATAACCAACTCCTTCCTTTTACATGAATGTCTTTTGCGTTACTGCCATTGGTTTATTCTACTTGGAGTGAAAACCTTTTCTCTCGTCTACTTCGCAGGTCCGACTGCTGCGATTCAAAAGACTCTGAACCGATGAACTGAAGTCACTTTTTTTAACTACAAAGACCAATTCTCAATCAGGGATGAAGGCCCTGCGTCCGCTGTTGGCAGACGGGCTGTGCACAGAGGAAGAAATGGTTTTTCAGATGTACATAGCAAAGTTCTATTTTTATGCGTGGATTTTGTGACGAATGTAAATTATTTTCTTGGAATAAAGTTGACAGGCAGCTGGCTGCCATTGTTGTTTGTCCGTGTTCAAAGGCGTTCCTGCGCAGGTATTAAAACTGGTTCTGTTCGACGGAATGCACAGAACCCTGGGTGGGTTTACTCCCAATCCTAAAAAGATGTTTGAGGCCCCAATCATTTCTAGTAAATCCACCTGTGTGCCTGCGATAAGGCTGGAATGTAATATGTTCAGCGTCAAGCATCAGAGGGGGTGTCATCATGAAGGAAACATTTCTCTAGACTGTCGTAAAAAGAAGGGGGAAAAAAGCTGTGGTAGATACAGAAAGGAATGTGACTTGAGCATTTCAACTGTTCCTTCTCATCACGCCAGACTCGCAGGTGACACCGACAAGGAAGGAAGCTTTTTCTTTCATACTCGTACCGTTTAGATGAACTGGCAAAGTGGTGAGTAATTGCCTAAATCAAGGCGCAGTCAACTACTCCTCTCATGGATTACACTCCCTATCTTGGACGCTGCCTGCCCTTTTTCCTCCTGGCTGTCCTCCTGGATGCAGCAGGCCTCATCCTCTTCTTCGTGGGTGTCTTCGCTCCCTTCCAGTTCTGGGACTTCTTCGTCTTCACCGGGCCTCTGGTCATCTTCCTCAGCCTGGTGTTCTGGATCTTCTGGTATCTGGGGAACTTGGAATTAGAGACAGAGGATTTACTGCAGGATGGAGTAATTTACTGACAAGAACCACTGCACAGTGACACCTAACATGCAGGTGCTGAATTTCAAATGAAAAAAGCTTTGTACCGTTGAAAACGTCACATTGAGAAGTGAAGGCAGCTCTGCTCTTTCCCCTTGAAGGTGACTGTTCCCTGCTTCAACGTGATGCCGCATGGCGGCTGATGTGATGAAGATTCCTTGAAGACCAAATGGATTCTTTTAGTAATCCATTTTTGTACATATAATTTGCACATCTATTTATATTGTATATATTCTAGATCCCTGTTTAATTTACAAAACGTAAACTGAAGACAGATTGGGAAGTAACAAGGTATAATTAATGACTGTACCAAAGCATATTTTTCATGTACTGTACTACGGTGCTCTGTACTTAGTAGAGTACAGCCTTGAAAAACTTTTAAAGGGAGAAGATGTCTGCCAAGAAGACACCAACCGTATTCACTCAGTAAAAGGACAGAGACGAGTTACAGACACTTATAATGTTATTCTTTTGAGAGACTCAATTTTATTGTTTGGAATTGGGTTTTCTGAATCCTTATTGAGGATTAAAACAAAATCATTTTGATTTTACATAAATTGAAGAACCTGCACATCTCTATACTTTTCCTTGAGTAAACACAAGTATCTGTACTACTTGAGGAATGAATGGGTGTTCTCTTTACTCCTCTTGGGTTGTGTACTTCAAAGTACAGCTGAGCTGAGCTCAAGACAGAGAAACCATAGAAGGTTCCTTACTAATGATTTAATCAAAACCTTTAGTTCCATTCCATTTACACCTCAATGACGCTCTTAATGGTGTATTTACTTGTTTTCTTTGTATTGATTTCTCGCTAAGGATGTTGTTTCTGGTCATCAGTCTCTGTGGTTATTTTCCTGTTGTGAAATCCGAGTATTGGTCGCGAGAGCCGTTCAACAGAAACCAGTCAAACTGGGTCTGTTACTGGGGCGGGGAGCATTCTCGACTTACAAGAAGGGTTTTCTGGGAGGAGGAAGGAAAGGAGAAATGTTTCCCATCCATGACACAAAATAGATAAATAAATACGGGCTCTGAAGTCCAGGAGGAGTGTTTTTAAGATTTATCTGTCAGAAAGACTCGGCATCATAATCTTCACATCAAGTTATGTGGAATGGCTGGTTTGCGCCACTGAAGCAGGCACACCCTATTGACAGTGTGGCTTATATTTAAACTGAGAGTCACAATAACCTCCAGCTAGCTGCTAATGTAAAACGTCGATAGTAAGACAAACCAGGTGACGTTGGCGAAAACAAGACAGATTTTGTGGGGAAACCTGACTTCAAAGTGTGGCTACAGTTTTATTTACCCAGCTTTTGCAGTGCTGGCCACCACAAACGTGTCACTTTGTGCAGGTTTTTTGGGGAGTGTATTAGCTGTGCATGATGAAATCATAACCGCCCTTTGCACTCAAACATCTTCTAAACAATGACTCGCTGGACGCGGGATTCTGAGGTGTAACAGTCCCTCAGGCGGCCTCTGAGGCTCTAGTTTCCTCATCACACCTCACGCGTCTCTCCGTGACTTGTTGCCAGCACACACACAAACAACTTGCATGGGTCAGGTGAACATGACACTGAAGACTCAGAGCTTCGGTGACAATGCGGATGTGGATTAAGTTCTGTGTGGGGTGTCGGAGGAGTGTTAGGTTGTTGTTTGGTGTGCCAGCGCTTCACACTGCACCAGCCCGGTTTCATGGAATGTGTGTGTGTGTGTGTGTGTGTGTGTGTGTGTGTGAGAGAGAGAGAGAGAGAGAGAGAGAGAGAGAGAGAGAAAGACCTGTACTAATTCTATATGGAGTGAGAAAACCTGCAGAAGCATTATTATTAACATAATTCAATTAAAATAATTTCTGTCATAGATTAAAACTTGTCTTGATTCTGTCACTGTTGTCAAGGAGGGGTTTATTTTGAAGCTCTGGTCGAATGACTTCACACAATGCTGAGCAGGGTCACCACCACCAGGGACATCTCGATGGGGTACTTCAGTGTTTTATCTGTGTTGGCGTTCCCTCATCAGCACACCTGCACTGATGTGTCACCCATCGATCGTCCATCGACGTAGTTGAAGTATCACATTTGAAAAGTATGACGGAAATTGCCAAATTCAAAAAAATATTTTAAACTCACTTGAGGTGGTTTTTGCCTTTTTCAAAAAACAGTAAATATTTACAACAGATGGAATCTTTCAATTTGAATAAACTGATGAAATGAATCTTTGACTCATGTGACAGTCATGTGACAGTCATGTGACAGGGACATTCCCAAACTTTGTCTCCAGCCAACAGCATTATGTCCATACTAGCTGGTACTTAATACTTTCACCTTATCCTACTGGCAATAGTTCCTCGGGGCCTCTCTCCCTCCGTAGCGTCGCCAGTACCACCATCTTCTAGCAGCATTACGTAGCCTGTTTAATACAAATAATGACTTAACCTTTTTTATTATGTACATATAGATTTTTCGTGAATATGTCGGCATTTCTTTTTTCCCTTGCATATTGTCTTTTTTTATTATTATATTTTTGAGGCTGGTCAGCTCTTGACATCCCAGTTCCGGTCGTCAGGGGCTGCCAGATGTACATTTTAGTTTTAAATGATTTTAAATAATTTTAATAAGCTGTTTGCTACTTGCACAGTTGTTGCAATTTCATTTCACTGCTGTTGTACATGTACAATTATGCACGTGACGAATAAACCTCTTGAATCTTGAATCTTGACTTTTCAACTAAATATGCTTGCCAGTGAAATGGAAGCAAAAATACCTTTTGGCCTGAGTTGAGGGAGAGCAAAAGTAGCAGTGGAGCGCAGCTGAGATTCTGGTGGAAACACCCCAGAAGAGGCATCATGTATGGTGTTTCTGATAAGGGTGCTCTGGGTGAAAGAGAACTTAGAGCCCAGATGGAAGTTGACCTACGTAGTGGTTACATTTCCATAAGGGACTTGTGTTTTGTTACTGTCAGTAAGATTAAATAATGGTAGAAAAAGTTGTATCATTGCATTGGTGTCGGTGCAACTGAAGTGCTATTTTAAAATGCAAGCAGTCCAACTGTGCTTTTCAGTTGGTCACATACCTCGTTAATGCATTAGGGAATCAAATTACTCAGTGTGTATACGGGTTCATCGTATACAGGAGTTCTGTGTGAGCTCCACGGGTTCCAGTGTGATATTTAACGCAGCAGTCGAACAGCAGTCAAGGGGGTTTTCATCAAAGAGGAAAACAAGGCATGTCTGGACAAAGACAAAAACTTGATGCAGTCCCAGCTTAAGGAATCCTCAGTTTCTCCATTATCATCTTTGATTGTGATGTTTCTGTATGGAACAGAAAAGGTGAGCTGGAAGAAAGTCTGCCGGCTGTAAGAGGGCACACCACCACCTGCTGTTCTACAGGCAGACACACGCTTGTGAATTCATCAGTTCTTCCCCGTTCGTGTATTCAGTTCAGGTGCAGTTTGTGTAATCTTAGCAAGCTACTTAGCAACTGTGTGAGAAACAGTCTAATTCATTATTCCATGATATACCATTATTTTTAAAAGGTCCAACTAAATCAGTGGGCCACCTTTGGCCTGAAGGTGCTTTGTGAGTATGGACCCACAAGCAGAACCTCACAGGCAGTCTGGTAATGAGCAGGTGGCGGTTGAGTTGTTTGTTTGAACATTTTGGTGCTGGTGAGGAAACAAGATGAGACACTGGCTTTTACAGGATGACGGGTGCAAAGGTCACAACAGTCTACTGGTGACCTGCAACCTGCCTGCCCGCAAGAGTCTCGGAGTAAAACCGATACCTGTACTCGCTCTTCTCTGTTGAGATTGGCTTTCATATTTAACCCTTTGAAAACAAAATTGGAAAGAACTTGCAAAAGCACATGCAGCATGTGTGCTGCAGTAATACTAATATAAATATGTGCTGCAGTAATACTAATATAAATATGTGCTGCAGTAATACTAATAATAAATATGTGCTGCAGTAATACTAATATAAATATGTGCTGCAGTAATACTAATATAAATATGTGCTGCAGTAATACTAATATAAATATGTGCTGCAGTAATACTAATAATAAATATGTGCTGCAGTAATACTAATATAAATATGTGCTGCAGTAATACTAATATAAATATGTGCTGCAGTAATACTAATAATAAATATGTGCTGCAGTAATACTAATATAAATATGTGCTGCAGTAATACTAATATAAATATGTGCTGCAGTAATACTAATATAAATATGTGCGACAGTAATACTAATATAAATATGTGCTGCAGTAATACTAATAGAAATATGTGCTACAGTAATACTAATAATAAATATGTGCTACAGTAATACTAATATAAATATGTGCTACAGTAATACTAATAATAAATATGTGCTGCAGTAATACTAATATAAATATGTGCTACAGTAATACTAATATAAATATGTGCTACAGTAACACTAATATAAATATGTGCTGCAGTAATACTAATATAAATATGTGCTGCAGTAATACTAATATAAATATGTGCTACAGTAATACTAATATAAATATGTGCTGCAGTAATACTAATATAAATATGTGCTGCAGTAATACTAATATAAATATGTGCTACAGTAATACTAATATAAATATGTGCTGCAGTAATACTAATATATATAGATGTGTGCTGCAGTAATACTAATATAAATATGTGCTACAGTAATACTAATATAAATATGTGCTACAGTAATACTAATATAAATATGTGCTGCAGTAATACTAATACAAATATGTGCTACAGTAATACTAATATATATATATATATATATATATATATATATATATGTGCTACAGTAATACTAATATAAATATGTGCTACAGTAATACTAATATAAATATGTGCTACAGTAATACTAATATATATTTATGTGCTGCAGTAATACTAATATATATATGTGCTACAGTAATACTAATAATAAATATGTGCTGCAGTAATACTAATAATAAATATGTGCTGCAGTAATACTAATATAAATATGTGCTACAGTAATACTAATATAAATATGTGCTACAGTAACACTAATATAAATATGTGCTGCAGTAATACTAATATATATATGTGCTACAGTAATACTAATATAAATATGTGCTACAGTAACACTAATATAAATATGTGCTGCAGTAATACTAATATAAATATGTGCTACAGTAACACTAATATAAATATGTGCTGCAGTAATACTAATATAAATATGTGCTGCAGTAATACTAATATAAATATGTGCTACAGTAACACTAATATAAATATGTGCTGCAGTAATACTAATATAAATATGTGCTACAGTAATACTAATATAAATATGTGCTACAGTAATACTAATATAAATATGTGCTGCAGTAATACTAATATAAATATGTGCTACAGTAATACTAATATAAATATGTGCTACAGTAACACTAATATAAATATGTGCTACAGTAATACTAATATAAATATGTGCTGCAGTAATACTAATATAAATATGTGCTACAGTAATACTAATATAAATATGTGCTACAGTAACACTAATATAAATATGTGCTACAGTAATACTAATATAAATATGTGCTGCAGTAATACTAATATAAATATGTGCTACAGTAATACTAATATAAATATGTGCTGCAGTAATACTAATATAAATATGTGCTACAGTAATACTAATATAAATATGTGCTACAGTAACACTAATATAAATATGTGCTACAGTAATACTAATATAAATATGTGCTGCAGTAATACTAATATAAATATGTGCTACAGCAATACTAATACAAATATGTGCTGCAGTAATACTAATATATATATATGTGCTACAGTAATACTAATATAAATATGTGCTACAGTAATACTAATACAAATATGTGCTGCAGTAATACTAATATAAATATGTGCTGCAGTAATACTAATATAAATATGTGCTACAGTAATACTAATATAAATATGTGCTGCAGTAATACTAATATAAATATGTGCTACAGTAATACTAATATAAATATGTGCTGCAGTAATACTAATATATATAGATGTGTGCTGCAGTAATACTAATATAAATATGTGCTGCAGTAATACTAATATAAATATGTGCTACAGTAATACTAATATATATATATATGTGCTACAGTAATACTAATATAAATATGTGCTACAGTAATACTAATATAAATATGTGCTACAGTAATACTGATATAAATATGTGCTACAGTAATACTAATATATATATATATATATATATATATATATATATATATATATGTGCTACAGTAATACTAATATATATATGTGCTACAGTAATACTAATATATATATATATATATATGTGCTACAGTAATACTAATATATATATATATGTGCTACAGTAATACTAATATATATATATATATGTGCTACAGTAATACTAATATATATATATATATATATGTGCTACAGTAATACTAATATAAATATGTGCTACAGTAATACTAATATATATATATATATATATGTGCTACAGTAATACTAATATAAAT